>NW_004524878.1:1522703-1538781 GCF_000260255.1 Octodon degus
AGAGAGACAGAGAGACAGAGATAGGCAGAGAGGAAGAGACAGACAGACAGAGACAGGCCAACACTGCAACTAAGTCAGAAAGAATGACTTCATCTGGCTGAATGAGCAGCTAAACAAAAGGAAAAAAAAGTCAGGGAATCAGCAATAGGAAACCAATGCAATGACAGGAATAAATCAGTAACCTCTCGGTAATAACTCTCAGTGTGAAAGGTCTCCACTCCCCAATCGGAATAGAGCATGCAGCAATAACTCCAAGTACACTCAGCAACCTCATCTTTGACAAAGGGACCAAATCCTTCTGCTGGAGGAATAACAGCCTCTTTAACAAACAATGCTAGGAAAACTGGTTGTCTACATATTGCACATTGAACCTAGACCTGTACCTCTCACCATGCACTGAGTTGTGATAAAAATAGATCAAAGATCTAGGTACTAAAACAAAAACATTTAGCCAGGTGGAAGATAAAATAGGAAACTCTTGAAGACATAAGCACCAGCAAAGACTTTCTGAACAGAACCCTACTAGCACAAGAAATAATAGCAATAATCAACAAATGAGATCCCATCAAATTTAAAGGCTCCTGCACAGCAATGGAAACAACCAACAGAGTGAAAAGATAACCTACAGAAGGGGAAAAGGAAATAATGTGCAAGTTACTCCTCAGACAAAGGATTAACATCTAGAACCGATAAAGTACTTGAAAAAAATTAGACCCTGCAAATTTAAAGACCTAATCCAAAAACAGGCAACCGAAATAAATAGGCACTTTTTTTTTTTTTTTGACTTGTAGTGATCCTTCCTGTTTTTCAGCCTCCCAAGTGTTGGGATTACAGGTGCATACCACCACGCCCAGTCTCAGTCGTACTACTCTGGCAGAAAGAAGGATAAACCAGTCATTTGTAGGATATGTACGCACTTTAAAACCATAATGTTAAGTGGAGTAAATCAGACACACAGTTTGAAAATGACATGGTTTCTCTTATATGAGAAGCCCAACATATATGAGAAGATATATATATATACGTATACATATATGTACATATGTGCACATATATTACAAAATAAAAGACTAAACAATAGGAAAAAAGAAAGATGTTAGGTAATCCAGTATGGATAACCTATCTAAATATACCTTGATTTAGTTTAATTGCCTTACATGGTTTATATGGTTGGGTTTTTTCCCATGATTCCATTGATAAACAAATAGCGATGAGACAGTTTCAAACCAAATTGGTAGAACAGTTTCAATAATTAACACATTGCATACATTCTTACTAGTGGTTATTTGCTGTAATGGTTTGTATGGTTTTGAGGCCACTTGTGTGGCTGTTAATCTTACTGTCTACAATCCTGTTATACTTTCTATATGCACAATTGAAAGGAATACAGAGATGCCTTCCTTTGTTCATGAACTTAATTCTTTTCATGATTTTGGCCATTAATCAAATTGACCATACAATGAATAAGGTATCCCCATAAAATTCAATGTCACCTGTTCTTGAACAGAAGCAAAGTTATGCAGAATATCTCTGTTCACAAACCAAATTTTTCATGAGCAGAAGCATTCATGAACCAAAGTACCACTGTATTTCAGTCGATGGTCAGCAAGGATGACGATTTAGGTTATTTTTCCTATCCAAAGTACAAATGTCAATCCCTGGTTCCGCAAAAAAAAAAGTACAAATGCTTTAAATTTCATCACCATTATATCAACTGTGCAAATATTCATTAAATGTCTACAACAAAGTCTTTCCCAGGCATTGCAACACAAAGGAGGAAATGTTCTTCACGGTTACAAACCAAGATGGTGCTAGCAACACAGTAGACAGCTTAACAGAGCAAGAGACTAGCAATGACCTAAATGCACAGAGTATATATGGAAACACAGGAGAAAAATCAGCATTTTCAAAACAGCAGGGAAAGAATGGATTCCTTAACTATAGCCACCAGAATAACTCTACATTAGAGCAGTTAAGGCCACGGGCTCTAGCCTGTGACCACCTGAACCCGAATGCTTTCTTTGGGCAACTTTCAATGAGTCCAGGCACAGGGATACTGACAGTGAAAGTAATGGTGCTGATGTCTTAGGGTTGTTGAAAGTAACAAATGAGTCAGTACATAGAAAGTATTCAGTGCCTGATGTAAGTATGCACCAAAAACATTCACTATTATTATTTATAAGTTCCAGACAGAGGAAAGGTTTAAATGTTTAAAAAGGGCATGTCCTGGGCCTGCCATGTCGGCCCCGCCCTTGCGGCACACTGAGACTGCGATTGAGACTGGGCGTGGTAGCGCAGGCCTGTAATCCCAGCCCTTGGGAGGCTGAAAACAGGAGAATCACTACAAGTCCAATCTACGCAATGAGACCCTGTAGACCATGTCCTAAATACTAAATAAATAAATAATAAAAAGGACACATAATAAATTTTGTTTCCTTCACTTTTTTCATCATTGGCTGCTAACTTTATCAATTTTTCAGAAAATAATTTTTTGCTTTTCTTGATACTTCCATTATACAACTTTTTTTTTTTTTGCATTGAAAAAAACCACACTAGAAAACAGAAGAACATATAATGGATATTTAATGCTGGTAAGAGAAAGCACCATAATGTTTAAGACTGATGAAGGGCGGGGGAGATGGCTATGGGCCAGGGAGATGGCTCAGTAGACTAAGTGCTTGCCTGGCAAGCACAAAGGACCGAGTTCAATTCCCAGTTCCACCAAAAAAAAAAAAAAAAAAAAAAGACTGATAAAATTTCACTACAGAAATTCAAAATATTTATTTTAACAATTAAAAGACAAATGACTGGGGAAAAAAATCAGTGTAATACATATGATACTAATATCCTTAACATTAAAATAGTTGGTAAAATAAAATATAAAAACATATGAATATGTATCTGACAGAGGCTCGGTTTCCTAAGGGCTTAAGGTACTTAAACAACTTGATAGTGAGAAAATAACCTGACTTAAAAATGTTTGAAGCACCTGAACACACAGTTTTCAAAGTACATGCAAATGGCTAACAGGTGTGTGAACAATTACTATCAGAAAGACCAAAGACGGGCTGGGGAGATGGCTCAGTAGAATAAGTGCTTCCCTGGCAAGCGCAAGGGCCTCAGTTCAATCCCCGGTTCTGAAAAAAAAAAAAACAAAACAAAAAAGAAAGACCAAAGACAAGAGTTGGCAAGGATATGGGAACAGTAAATGCTGTGCTATTCACTGTTGGTGGGAATGTAAATTATACAGCCACTATGGAGACAATATGGAGGTTCCTCAAAAAATTAAAAATAGAACTAACATATTTCCTACATTTGGGAATATATCTAAAGAATATAAAATCAGTAGTTTAAGAGAGATACCAGCACTCTCATGTTCTCTGCAGCATTAGTCACAGGAGCCAAAATATGGACTCAACCTAAGCGTCAGCAGATGAATAAAGAAAATGTGGCATGTAAACACAATGCAGTACTATTCTGCATTGAACATGAATTGGAGTGAATTGAGTTCAACAAATGAGGTTGAATCACTGTATATGATTTGTTGTTAACCATGATGTATACAGTAGCTCTGTTGAAATTGCCCCTTCTAGGGGGCCGGGGAGATGCCAGGGAGATGGCTCAGTAGAATAAGTGCCAGTACCCAGTATGGTGGTGCACTCCTGCGATCCCAGCACTCAGGAGGCTGAGGCAGGAGGACTGCCGTGAGTTGAGGCCAGCCTAGGCTATACAATGGGCTCAACTAGACCAGTCTGAAGGACAGAGTGAGACCCTATCTCAGACAGATAGAGAGAGAGAGAGAGATAGACAGATAGAAATGGTATTGGCGTCACTTCCTGTAACATAGATGAAACGGGAAGACCATATGTTGAGACAACCAGAAACAGAAAGCAAAACACCTCACGATCTCAATTATAGAGAATCTACAAAAAGCTGAACTCACAGGAACACAGGGCAAAAGAAAATGCTAGTTACTGGAATGAAGGCTGGGAGATCTGGAGATATTGCCAAGACATATATAATTTCCATCAGAAGGGGCAATTTCTTTTTTTTTTTTTTTTTTTGGGGAACCGGGGATTGAACTCAGATCCTTACATTTGCCAGTCAAGCACTTATTCTACTGAGCCATCTCCCCGGCATCTCCCCGGCCCCCTAAAAGGGGCAATTTCAACAGAGCTACTGTATACATCATGGTTAACAACAAATCATATACAGTGATTCAACCTCATTTGTTGAACTCAATTCACTCCAAATTCATGTTCAAACACCAAAAAATCAGGGGACTGAAGATATTTTTCTAATAAAAAATAATACAAAACTAAATATGTGGATCTGAGGCCCAAATATTACTTATAAATTCCTATTTTTTTCCAGGACTTTAAAAACTTCACAATGATTTCTTTATCATGGCTCTCACAGTTTTGCTCTTAGCTTTGCTGATCATACCACTGAGTTTCTCTGCAGCCATGGTTATAATACTTTACACAAATAAAGAGGGAAAAAAAGCAAAATGATGACCACGCCAACACACCAGCACAAGCACTGCATGCTGTCTGGGCGGGACCAGCACGTAGGCCGAAGCATCACCCGTGTCCAGGGCAAGAGGTGACATGTGATGTACGCTCCACCAATACAAGGTTTTCAAGTCAGATTTCCGGTTCAACTAATAAGCAAAGTTATAAACACAGAGCAGATTTTTTTTTTTAATTTTGTTATTCAAGAAGTAGAAAGTTAAAAAAAAAAGAAAGAAAGAAAGAAAGTTCAAGCTTGGAGCTGTTGAACAATTGTTGCTAGAAGAATAGTTTTTCATCATACCACAATGATATACGTGCATCCACATTTATAGCAGCATAATGTGTCATAGCCAAATCTTGGAAACAACTCAAATGCCTATCCACCAAGGAATAGATAAAAAAGACGTGCTATTTTTATACAATGGAGTACTACTCAACTATAAAAAAGATAAACTTGAGGCTATTATAGGTAAATGGATATAACTAGAGACCATACCCATAAATGAAATAAATCAGACTAGCATGTGTAAACACTGTATTGTCTCCCTAGTGTAAGAAATTGAAAGGGCAAATAAGATTCAAAAGGTACAATAGACATTGTGAAAGAGAAGGAAACTGCTCAAAAGAACAAAGGCTGGCGAGACAGCTCAGCGGACTTAGCACCTGCATAGGCAGGTATTATTTATTTTTTTATGTATTTGGTACAGGGTCTACAGAATCTACAGGGTCTCACTACATGGATCAGACTCATGGTGATTCTCCTGTTTACAGCCTCCCAAGAGCTGGGATTACAGGCACAGGCCACCACACTCAGTCTCAATCACAGTCTTAGCGTGCCCCTAGGGCAGGGCCAGCATGGTACACTGGGGATCAAACCCAGGTGGCTGTGCGCTGCCTAAGCAGGTGCTTTAGTCTGCTGAGCTACTTGGCCAGCCCTGGCAAGTATTATTAATACAGCTAACAATGAGCTCTCTCACTCACCCTGGCAAAAGCAACACAGAAGAAAGATATTCTGGAGGGAAATGGCTAAGAACAATAAACATGTTCTTCTTTTATCATTTTAGTTGTAGAAAGATAAGCCCATAAAATAATTAGGGAACTACATTAAAATATAGGCATAACGACATTTATGACAGTGACTCCAGGGAAGCACTCCTCCACTGTGCTGTACTTTCCCCATTATAGTATTTCTATAATAGTTTGAATGAGGGGAGAGACCTAAACATAAATAAGAGATTAAAAATAAATAAATAAAGTATAAGTATCTAGCCTTTTGTGAATGTATATCTTTTTTAAATGTTGGTATAAAGTTGGGCATGGTGGCACACAGCCGTAATAGCAGAATTCAGGAGGCTGAGGCAGGAGGACCAGTAAGAGTTTGCAGCCAGCCTGACCTACATAGCAAACTCAAGGCCAGCCTGAGCTACGGAGTAAGACCCTGTCTTTATAAAAAATTCTGGGAGCCAGCCATATAGCTCAGCGAACTAAAGCGCCTGCTTAGGAAGAGCGCAGGGGCTGGGGTTTGATCCCCCGCACCACAAGCTATGCCGGTCCCACCCCCGGGGTGCACTGAGTCTGAGACTGGGTGGTGGTGCACACCTGTAATCCCAGTGCTTGGAAGGTTGAAAACAGGAGGATCAATACTGTGTAGTAAGACCCTGTAAACCCTGTCCTAAATACATAAAAAATAATTTTTTTAAGTGTTGGTATATAACTTGGTTCATGTGTAAACCATCATTATATTTCTGTATAATGATATTGTTTTGGGGGCTGGGGAGATGGCTCGGTAGACTAAGCGCTTCCCTGGCAAGCGCAAGGGCCTGAGTTCAATCCCAGGTTCCACAAAAAAAAAAAAAAAAAGGCAATTGTTTTTGGTTTTAGTTTTTTGGTCTTAACTTTCTAATTTCCAGAATGAACATGCATAAAATTCAACTTAACCAATTATGGAGGAAATGCACCATCATCCACTGGCTCATGAAGGCAAAGGGTAAAGGAGAAAGATGTCAAATAAGTAACTAACTGTAACAATCCTGCCTCCAGAAGGCAGAAAAGGACTTCATTCAGGAGCTGGGCTTTGAAAGATGAATTGGCCAAGGGAAGGAATTCAGGAGGGCAAAAAAGTATGAAGTACAAACACAAGGAAGGAAAAAAATAAACCTGTTGTATTGGCAAGCTACATGCAGGGAAGGCACGTGGGGAGGACTTGAAGTAAAAGCTTAACAAAGACTTCTGAATGTCAGGCTAAAGGGTGGAGTTATCCTGTGAAAGAAAAATAAAAAAAAAAAGAGTCTCTGTGATTCATTTATACTAAGATCAAGAAAAGGCAAAACAAATGATGACCAAAGGGTGGTTAGGGTAGGAATGCCAACGTTCTCTGGGAAAGAGGCATGAAGCAAGCTTCTGGAGTGCTGGAAATGTTCTGCACTTTATCTGGCTGGTAACGACCTGGATGCATACAAATGTTGAAATCTACTAAACTATAGGCTTATTACTGTGCACTTCATGTTACTCCTCAATTTAAAAAGGCAAGAGCTTTCAGCAAGCAAATATCATTAGGTTGTAATTGAGAAAGCTCATGCATGGAGCAATCTGGGAGACTGAAGAACACCCGGAGGCAGGCACTCTGAGGCAGTAAAGTCCAATTCCAACAGAAAATGGTCTAGGGTTGGAGGCCGCAAGACAATAAAGGGTAATCTGACCCATTGTTTGGGAAGCAGAACTGGTAAGACTTTGAGTAGGACTGTTGGGAGGAGAAACTAAAGGTGGATGGAGTAGAAGAATACAAGAGGAAGAACAGCTTTACAAAGATAAAGATTGGCCCAGAGAGTCTGAGGTGCCTGTGGGTTGTCTGTCTAGGTTGCCAGTAACATGAGCTACGTGCCACATCATCTTTTAAGCATAGTCCATTTGTTTAATTTCCCAAAAACTTTATGAAGCAGGTACTATTATTATGTCTTATTTCAGATTAGGAAACTGAGGCACAGAGATTTAGGTAGGTACACACACAAGAAGGGGTGAAGAAGGAATCTGAACCCAAGCCACCTACCTTAAGAATTTCTATTCTTTTTCCTTTTTTTTTTTTTTTCTTTTTTTTCTTAATGGGGTCTCACTAAGCAGCTTGGACTCATAGTGATCCTCCTGTTTTCAGCCTTCTCAGCACTGGGATTACAGGTATGCGTCACCACGCCCAGACTTGGTGGCCAGCTCAGAGTGCCCAGGGGCAGGGCTGGCGCTGCATGTGGTGCCCCAGGGATCAAACCCAGGTCCCTGTACTTGCCTAAGCAGGCACTTAAGTCTGTTGAGCTATCTCGCTGGCCCAAGAGTCTCTATTCTTAAGGTAACCACTAAGATGGAGATTGATACATCCTTGACATAAAGGTAAGCGGTAAGCCCTGGGAGAGCTAAGATACTGTAGGAAACGGGGCCGGGGAGATGGCTCAGTGGAATAAGCACTTGCCTGGCAAGCGCAAGGGCCTGAGTTCAATCCCCGGTTCCACAAAAAAAAAAAAAAAGATACTGTAGGAAAAGTAAACAAAAATAAGGAAGAGGAACCAGGTGTGGTGGTGCTTGCCTGTAATCCCAGCACTCCTGGAGGCTGAGACGGAGGATCACTTTGAGTTTGAGACCAGCCTGGGAGCTACAAAAGTGAGAACAGGGCTAGTCTGAAATGCTTAGCAAGACCATCACAAAAAATAAATAAATTAAAATGAGGAAAAAAGCATGCTTTCAGAGCTTTAGCAAGAGTTAGATGCCTGATAGCTCAGGAGACTAAAGCGCCTGCTTAGGCAGAACGTAGCGGCAGGGGTTCAATCCCCGGGGTGTCATGCCGGCCCAGCCCGCGGGGTACGCTGAGACTGCGATTGAGACTGGGCATGGTGGTGCATGCCTGTAATCCCAGCACTTGGGAGGCTGGAAACAGAAGAATCACTATTAGTCCGATCTATGTAGTGAGACCCTATAGACCTTGTACTAAAATCATTAAAAAAAAAAAATGTATGGCAATGCACATTTTTTTTTTTAAACCACCTTTAAGTTGAAGAAAAGGATCATTTTTAGCTCCTCAGCATTAAGTTTGGGAAGCACCATTAAGGTAGTACTTCCCTAATAATTCATCTTTTTTTTTTTTAATTTTTTTTTAAATTTATTTGTGTGTGTGTGTGTGTGTGTGTGTGTGTGTGTGGCCAGCTCAGCCCACCAGGGGGCGGGGCTGGCTGGCATGTGGTGCTGGGGGATTGAACCATGGTCCCTGTACTTTGCTAAGCTTGTTCTAAGTAGGTGCTTTAGACCACTGAGCCATCTCACCAGCCCCATCATCTTTTTTTTTTTTTTTTTGTAGTTTTCTGTAAAGCGCTCATAGACACAAGAGAGTAGGAGACACAACCTCAGACACTGTACAAGCTGACTCCAAATGCTAAGCAAACGAGGGGAAAAGTCAGCAATCTCGCCCCTGTTGGCAACCTAAAGGCAAAAAAATGAAAACAAGCCCCACTCCTCTTCTGTATTCATCTTCTCTTCCCGCTGTTTGTTCTGAGCAGCTGCCCTTCCAAATGATGGGAAAATCTCCTTATTTGTGTCACTCACAGAAGCGAGACAGCATGGTCCTGCCAGCACTTCCAAAGGGAGCCAGCGAAGCAGACAGAAGTGAAGAGGGGCACGTGCTGCATACCCTGCATCCACAGGACAAAGACAACTTGCACAGGAATGGGAACAGATCACGTGCAGCAGGCTCTTCTTTGGGACCACTGAGGTAGCAGAGGTTCTCCTGGAAGGATTTCTACCTTCAAGGTTTTATTAGGGAAGTACTGCCCTAATGGTGCTTCCCAAACTCAATGCTTAGGAGCTGATTTTCATATCTCTTAATTTTTTTGTTGGGGATCAAATGCAGGGTCCCATATAAGCCACAGAGCTACATCCTCAGCCATCACAGCCCTTAAAGTTAAACAGGGGGGTCAGGAAGGGTGGCCCATTGTGGACAAAATAAGATAAAGGGCATCCATTACTACATTACCACCCACTCCACTCCACTTCCGGGTAGGAGCCCCAGCAAACAAGAGGGCTGCCATATCTTCGAGGTCAATCTAGCCAATCAGCTGAGGACTCTCATAAAATCTTGTTCATCTTGCAAATTACATCAAAATTCAAAATATTCTCTCACCCAATAAACATTCAAGAAGTAAATACAAATATAAAAGAACAGTCTGAACTAACTGTGAATGTGCAGACCAAGCCTGGGAGTGGTAATACCAACACTCTACTCTGGAAGGCTTAGACAGAAGGATTCCAAGTTTGAGTCCTTCCTGGGCAATTTAGCAACTTAGTAGGGTGTTTTTGAAAATTAAAACAAACAAGAAACCTGGGGATGTGGCTTAGTGTGAAGGCTCTGGGTTCAATCCCCAGTACTACAATGTAATAGATGTAATGATAGACATAAAAAAAAATAGAAGCAGAGACAGTAATTTTTTGACTTACGAACATTCAAATTGAGGGTCATCACAGATAGGAATGAACCTTGCATTAGATAGATGAGAACAAACAGCAGAAGTAGCTCATGAGTCTGCCAAACACCATCACTGCTGTGCTGCTGTGTGTCTACTGTATACTGGACGGTGGACAGTAGTACAGTGCTCAATCAGAACTCACGACGTCTAGGAGCAATAGGAGAAGCAGTATTGATGTAGTTTTTTGGGGTATTTTTGGTTGGACCTATGCATAAATCCAACTTACAAATGTTTTCCCAGAACAGAACTGGTTCATAAGCCGGGGACTTACTATACCAAACTATGTAACCCTTGGGGCTAAGACTCTTTCCATGAAATAGAGTCAAAAGTTAATATTCTATCAATAGGATATGGGCCAATATGATCAAATGACTGAGGCTCCAGTACTCAGCACAATATATGGTATTTAGTAGGCACTACTCAGTAAATACCTGTTGCAGGTTGAGTGCTCCAGAATTTTTCCTGCAACCCCAACTTTCAGATCCAGTATGTGATATTACTTTAAGGTCTGTGTTCTCACTTTCATGCTGACTTTCAAAGTTTTTCCATAGAGATGGAAAAAGATTCCTGCACATGGAAAAAGCTGAAGTATCATATCCCGTGCCAATTCACTGGCCTGGTAAGAGCTGTATCAGTCTATTTTCATCTCCCCTGGTTGAAAACTTATGTGACCTAGGCTTTAGCAGAACCCATCTGCACAAAGCATTTGTGGGCCCAGGAGACAAGTTATACTTCCACCGGCCTCCTGTGTCCAAAAAAACAGCTTCAGATTGAAGTCCCCGGATGCCTGCTCCCCAGCCACTGGGCAGCTCCTCCAACACACAGGTCCAAGCCCGCTTGAAAGCTGCTCACATTCTTTTTCCATCTGTTCCTTCTATCCCTCCCCAACGCTCCCTCACTATCTTCACACCAGTGTGATGAGACCCTCCCTCCCATGTCCTAATATAGCCCAGGTTTCTCAGAGAAATTATCATCTAGACCCTAAAATGTCTTTTAGAGCCACATACAGAATTAAAGATAAATACTTGCTTCTTATTCTCAAGCTCTCTTAGAAAACTGAATTCATACATCTTATCTGGGAATTAAATGTCATCATCTCTAAAAACCACCACACATTTCCAAATACAGGGGACTAAAAAGCAAAGTGAAATGTCATTAGGCTCCCAACTATGGCAATATTTGGATCATTCCAATGAGTTTTATGCCACATTCACCGAAAAGAACAAACATTTTCACATGGCTCTCTCTTTCTAAATTTAAAATCCTCACAATGATGTCCAAGACTCTCCAGCATCTGACTCGCCTTCCACAGCCTACTCTCCCTCCCAGGAATCTTTCATAAATGTGCAGATTCAATGAGGATGATCTAACAACCATCTCACACAAGCCAACACATCTTCTGCCTCTGGACCTTTGCTCATGCTGTTCCCTGTCACCTTGTATGCCCCAAGATGACCCCCTGCATTCTGAAGGCAGCAAGCACTGTATGGAGGAAAGGGACTGAGACACCCAGATTCCAGACATGGTCCTGGCTCAAGCTAGCTGTGTGCCTTTGGACCAATCTTTTCCTTCTCTTGGCTCAGCTTCCCCTTCTATAAACAGGAAGGCCAAAATAGATAACCTACTGGTACTTTAGCTTTTAAAAAAAAAATCCTAATTTCTCCAGCTACATTCAATCTCTCCTTCAAAATCTGCAAGTCCTGAGCTCTGGTCGAACTGCGCAGCTCCGTGAGGCTCTCATGCGCCTCGACCTGCAGCCTCCGCACACACCCTGCAAGCCACCAAGATGCCCAAGAGGAAGGTCAGCTCAGCCAAAGGGTCAGTGGCGAAACAGCCCAAGAGGAGATCAGTGAGGGTGTCAGCTAAACTGTTCCAGCTAAAGTGGAAACAAAGCTAAAAAAGGCAGCGGGAAATAAGTCTTCGGACAAAAAAGTGCAAGCAAAAGGGGAAAGGGGAGCCAAAGGAAAACAGGCTGCAGTGGCTAATCAAGAAACCAAGAAAGATTTACCTGCGAAAAATGGAGAAACTAAAAATGAGGAGAGTGCAGCCTCTGATGAAGCAGAAAAAAAAGAAGCCAAGTCTGATTAATTGCACACCATGTCTTATCAGTGCTCCCTGTCTCCCTTCTTGTACAATCCAGAGGAATATTTTTATCAATTATTTTGTAAATGTAAGTATTTTAGTAGCTCTAGAAACATTTTTAAAAAGGAGGGAATCCCACCTCATCACATTCTTTAAGTGTAAATGATCTTTTATGGGGTGAAATCATTCTCTGGTTGTTTATTTTTTGGTACAACCAGAAATAGTAGGACATTGAATTATGGCAGGCTTTGACTATCTTGGGTGTAAGCTTAACACTCCATAGGTGGGGATTAGTTTTATATCCTGCAATACAAAGCATACTAAACGGGAATTTGGAATCACTGTCACATATGTAATATGTCTTGGATACTTTAAATGACTTCTGTTCCCATGTTTTCAGTAGAATTGTTTCCTAAAGAAAACTACATCCTAATTGTTGCCCTGTCAGAATCGTGTGCACTCTGTAACATCTTTGGTAGTGGTAGTCCGGTTTGCCTGATTTTGTTAATGTGCTGTGAAAGATCAAAAATTTGAATATGTAGTGTATGTGATGCAAAATTGTGAATTGGTGGAACTTAAGTAACACTTTGTCAGCATTTGAAGATACTGGTACTTAATCCTCTTACGAAAATTTGCCTCTAAATTTGAAGCTGGAAAGTCACTGGAACAACTGAAAAACAATACATGGCTTTTTTTGGTATGTGTTAAGAATTGTGCACAAAGTGAATCATGTGTACTGATCCTCAACACAACCAAAAAAATCTCAAATATCGAAGACAAAAAAAAAATCTGCAAGTCCTCCAACAATTTTCTCTGAAGTGCTCCAGCTCACACTATTCTCTCCGCTCTGAACTCCTATGTCTGAAATCCAGAACAAATTACACAGGGCATTCATTCAATCAAGATTTTCTGAGCATTTTCTTAGTCAGCTATCCCAGCAAAGTCTTGGCAATAAATATAAAGCCAATGAAGACATAACCTTATAACTCTCAGGTATATATCCCTTTCTTCTCCCCTGTTTTTTCCCAAGTTGAGTCATATTAAACATGAACAACAAAGGCAAATGCACCACTTATTCATTTATTTAACAAATATTAAAGAAAACCTTCCATGTACTATTCTAAAAAAGAAAGACACCAGTAAACACACGGACGAAGTCTCCAACCTCATGGGATTTCTTTGGGAAGGCAACACAAATATATAATTTTAGGAACAAAAACAAAGCAGGGATCAAAGACTGACTCAAAGCAATTTTACATAAGATGGTCAGGGCAGGCCTCCCTTAAGTTGCGCAGTCAAGCCCGTACTTGAACCAACTAAGGTACAACCTAGCAATGTTCAGAACAGCATCCCGGGTGCAGGGCAAAAGGCTTGCAGACAGGAGAGGCAGGAGCAAGGCATGGAGCAGATGGAGGGCTGAGGGTCAGATCACACGAGAATATGGAGGCCAAGTGGGATTCTATTTCTGCATGTGATGATGACTCCATACGTGAGCGTGAAAATGCACTGGTTGCTGCAGGGAGAGGGGCCCGTGAAGGGACAGGAGCAACAGAGGAGCCAGAGCCAATCAGAAGACGACAAGAACTGCTCCGAGGGTGCCATGCAGGATGCCACCATATAGCTGCACATCATGGCTCTCCACCTTAGTCACTACACCTTCGAAGTAAGGATGACAGAGAAGACGCACTATGAAGCTGTCCAGAAGATTAAGTGAGCAACGTAACACCTAACAACAGAATCTGCCACAGGATAGACATGCCATGAATTCTAGCACTTTACCGCCATGAGACCACCTAAGAAGAAACACGGCTGAAGATGGAGCCCTGCGACCCTCTGACCCCACCAAACACTTCCATGCTGTTCCCAAGTTGCCCTCAGTTGGTGTCCCTGTGTGTACCTCATAGCTCAGAACTTGGTTACTTCATGCTCTGTACACTCTTTAGGTCATGTGCCAGCTAAACCTGATCATCAACCTGACTGCATGAAGAGGCTCCTGGAGCGACGACGGCACAGAACTCTAACCTCCCCAGTGCAGCCCTGAATCGGCTATTAGGACGTGTGGCTGCACTGCAGGACGTAGTTCACAGGCGACGGGACCTCAGGGATTGCATCTTGTCTGGAGCTCTTCCCCTGCCATGAGTTGAGCAGCTGACCTCTGCCATGTGCCCTATGAGCCAGCTGACTATGTGTGAAGCCTCAGAAACTATAACAGAAATAAACCTCGGCCGGGGAGATGGCTCAGAAGCGCAAGGGCCTGAGTTCAATCTCTGGTTCTGCAAAAAAATAAAAAGAAAGAAAGAAACTTCTCCTGGACTGAGCAATGGGAGCACTCGGGTGTTTGTAAGTGTTAATAATAATGTCATACAAATTTCCAAGAGGGTTGGGGAGATAGCTCGGTGGTCTAAGCACCTGCCAGGCAAGAGCAAGGATCAGAGTTTGATACCCAGTACCACATGCACACCTGTAATCCCAGTACTGGGGAGGCTGAAGCAGGAGGATCACTACAAGTCTGAGCTGTGTGATACCCTGTACCAAATACATAAAAAATTTTAAAAATTTTTTTAAAATAAATGTCAAAGAAATTGATATATTTCATATACATAATTTTAAAGAAAAATGAACCATCCTCTTCAAGGAATGATTGAATTATCAATTAAATCCTCAGTATCACCCCACCAATCAGTTCCACCTTGGCAGCAACAGTCACATTGGCCAAAGCAGTTACACCAAATAACTCCCCACTTTCCCACCTAACTTCCCAATCTTTGTGCTATGTGTTTAAGCTTCTCTGGCTCTTCTTTCCTAGCCATTTGTCTAGGAGTGAAAACCTCCCATACCTGCCATATGTCACCGGTCTCCATGCCCCTATAAGAATCTAATTACTTAAACTAAAACTTTCTGAGAAAAACTATAGCATCAAAAGGGAGAAAGAAAATGGGCATAGGGGCCGGGGAGATGGCTCAGTGTTATAAGCACTTCCCTGGCAAGCGCAAGGGCCTGAGTTCAATCCCCAGTTCCACAAAAAAAAAAAAAAAAAAAAAAAAAAAAGAAAGAAAGAAAAGAAAATTGGCATAACCTAAACATCTATCCAGAGAATCATCCAGCAGGGCTCTCTCTCCCGTAGGTATAGGAGCCACAGTGTGTAGTGAGTTATACTATGAGTATTTACAAAATGACCTCAAGAGATAAAAGCTCCTGGCCACCCAAATAGCTCAGGGGCTGAGGGTTTGATCCCAGGGCCAGCTGTGCCAGCCCTGCCCCCAGGGCGCACTGAGATGACAACTGACTGGGCATGCCTGTAATCCCAGCTCTTTTTTTTTTTTTTTTTTTTTTTTTTTTTTCAGTACTGGGGCTTGAACTCAGGACCCTGCACTTGCCAGGCTTGGGAAGCTGTAAAAAGGCAGATTACTATGAGTCTGATTTAGTAGTGAGACCCTGAACACCTTGTAGACCCTTCCCTAAAATACAAAAACAAGTGATAGAAGTGTCCCACAGAACAAAGGTCCAAATCACCACAGAGTGAATAATACTAATAAAATAAATAATTAAATAAGGTTTTTTATAAATACCTGAGCTTTTCTGCTGCCTGGCCAAAATATCTGATGCCCCTAAATTAAAGGAGGAGCATTCTATATATCACAGAACTGCCTGTTTTTCTTCCCTACATACACACACACCGAAACCCTAAGCCCTGGCAATAAATAAAGCTGATCAACCAGCATCAGCTCTTGATGTAGCTACAATCAAATCTGAGCCTCACTCATTTTCTGAGAGTTACTCCTGGGCCTCTAGGGGCCAGTAATAGTGACAAACATACAGAAATCATGTAGGTGACTCAAAGGTTGACAGAGCAGGGCATCTGAATGAGACAGAGCTGGCTTTCTTGAACAAAAATCCACACCTTGAATATACTTTACCAACTAATTCTGTTTCCAATTCTGATCACTGAGTACTTAACAAGGATTTAAAAAAAAAAAAAAAAAA
>NW_004524878.1:1539138-1546457 GCF_000260255.1 Octodon degus
TGAACTACACAGTAATACTTTGTCTAAAAAATAAATAAACAAACCAAGGGGCCAGGACATAGCTCAGTGGCACAGCATCTGCCCGGCAAGTGCGAAGTCCTCAATTCAATTCTTGGCACACATTAAAAAAAGAAGAGCAGAGCAGAGCGCAGGGTACTTGTTAGATTCCATATATGCTCTGTGTTTCAAATAGAAAATAAGGCAAAGAAGACTCCTGGCTTCCAGGAACTCGTCCTAGATAAAACACTGACAAAATGCTGCTGTATACATTATTATTTTATTTATATTTTTAGGAAGGGTCTACAGGGCGTTCAGGGTCTCATCACTAGATCGGACTCATAGTGATCTGCCTGTTTACAGTCTCCCAAGAGCTGGGATCACAGGTACACGTGCACCACCATGCCCAGTCTCAATTCCAGGGCCAGAGCCAGCACTGCAGGCCTGGGGATTGAAACCAGCCCCTGCTCCTACTTGCAGGTGCTTGAATCCACTGAGCTATCTGGCTGGCCCTCAAAAGAACATCTTGACCCTAAGTCCAATGTATCCATGCCAACACAAATGCCACTATATTACTCACTTGTGAGTTGGGTTTTCTTCATCTTTCAGTCCCTATTTATAGATTGTAGTGTCCTCTAAGAGGCAAGAAGTTCTGATTCCCCTTCCATACAAATATACAACTTCTGAGAGAACTTCCATTTTCCTTGGACTTGGTCCTAGTGTGGCTTTAAGCACACAGCATCCACACCTAGTTCAAGAGAAAAGAACAAGCCAGGTGTGGTGTGCACCTGTAATTCCACCACTGGGAGGGCTGAGGCAGGAGGATCACCAGGAGTTTGAGGTCTGACTGGGACTCATAGTGAGCTTAAGGTCAGCCTTAACTACATAGTAAGACCCTGTCTGAAACAAATGAAACCAAAGAGGAGTAGGGAGGGGAAGGGGAAAGGGGGAAAGGGGGAGGGAGGAAGAAAAGGAGACACAACAAACTTTCAGGAAAAGCTTCTCCAAGCAGTCCTTACTATTGTGTTGCACTATGCAATACGAGGAGATATAATGCTAACTGGATTCCCGGCAACATTAAATGCAATCGAACACGACTCATGGGGGAAAAAACAACTGTAGACCCTCTTTACTCACTAGACAATTCATCCCCATATGTTGAGCCTCCGTATCAGGGGTCATCTCAGCACCCACAGCAGAGGCCACAATGGTGTATAAACAGACATTTCCCAACAGCGGCATTTCAGAAGGTACCTGACATCCACCAAAAAGTAATTTCCCATCCAATTTCTTAACTTTGTCCCTTCATCACCTTACTGATACATCAAACCTCTAATATTAAGCATATTCACTCAGGAAAAGTACTGAGAATAAACAGATGCTTATGAGCAGTAGCACAATCCTTTATTCCTGGCAGACAGTTAAAACATTATGCACACCAAAAGAAAAGTGCTTCAAATATAGTAACAGAGCACTTCCCAGAGACCAGTGTCTGACTAACCCTCTCAGGACAATGACTGTCTGATTAGAGGCCCAGGAGTAGCTGTTAGCTTCCCCCAAAGAAATTAATTGGGAGCGGGGCAGTTTACAAATATCTAGAAGCAAATTTGTGTTAGCTAAATCAACATCTTGGTCCCAACCCAGCATGCTGTGGAATGCCTGTAATCCCAGCACTCTGGAAGCCTGGAGCAAGAGGATCCTGAATTTAAGTTCATCTTGAACAATTTCACCAGATCCTTTCTCAAAAGTTAAAAAGGGATGATGATGTAGTTTAGTGTCAAAGCACTGGGTTCAATCCATAGTACCCCCTATAAAAAAAAAATCCCAATTCCACATCAAAGACAAAAAGCCAAAAAAAACTGACACTTGCTCCCTCAAAGTATTTGCCAAATCATTAACAAATAGGAACATATCCTCAACATATTCTGCTTTCAAGGCCAGGGAGATAGCTCAGCAGAATAAGTGTTTGCCTGGCAAGCACAATGCCCTGAGTTCAATCCCCAGTGCTGGGGAAAAAAAAAAAAAAAAAAAAAATCTGCTTACTATGGTCCTTTATCACAGAAGGCCTGTAAAACTGAGGGTTAAGGGACTGGGACATAGTTCAGAGGCATAAGTGCCTGCCTGGCAAGCACAGGATCCTGACTTCAATCCTCAGTACAAAAAAAAAAAAGGGGGGGGGGGTTAATTCTTATGCTATTAGCAAAGGGTTAAGCAGATTATTTCTATCATATTTTCTTAGAGAATCCCAACTTTCAGTTTAAGTAAATGATTCCCACACTCCTAGTAAGGACCCTTAATTGGGTTAGTCTGTTACTTTAGCACTGTCTAGAAAACGCTAGATTCTTTTTAAGCCCTTGGGCAAAAATCTTTTGATAATAATTTTTTACAAATCATCTCTAGAGTTTACATACATCCCACAACTAGTTATATTGATAAGAGAGCCTATTTCATTCCAAAGACTCCCTCCAAACGGAAAGCTCGATCTGGCACCATGTCTAACATTGACTTCCTGTATAAAACAAAACACAAAGCAACAAGTATACAACATAATCATAGGTCTAGAAAGCAAGATTGCAAGAAAAACATAGAAACTTTAGCTTGTTTAGGCAGAGAAGGGTGAGGAAATGACGGGTATAGATGGGACAGTCTGTACTTTTCATGACTGCCACTGGAGTCCAGGACAGACAGTTCATTCACTCAGAACATCTGTGCAGAGAAGTATAGAAAAATAGTAAAAGTAAGAAACACAAGTTAACTACTACCAGTCTTAGGAGATAATCTGTGATCATCAATCAGAAACCTTAGACACCATTGCCTTAGGGAGGTTGTTAAAGCTCTTGAAAGTGAGATGAAATCCCTTAAGATTTAAGGTATCCAGAAAATGGAATATTCAAAATAGTCCAAGTTCTATACTAGGACCTTCCATCTGAGATCCAAAAGGAAATTCCAGTCTTCTTGTTTAGTTATCTTAAAAAACCTAAACTGCTTCTTTAATACATTAGAAAAATGACAAATGCCCCACAAATATAAAAACATTAACAACTGCATAAGCAATACATCAAGAATGCAATCAAACATTTCTGACGTTCAGATAATAGCACTGCCAGAGATTCTTTTTGAGATCCCAACTTTTAAAGCTTGAAAACATTCTCTCAGGGCCGACCAAAAAGGTCAGCAGACTGAAGTGCCTGCAAGCAGGCACAGGGGTCGGGGTTTGATCCCCTGGCTTGTCATGCCAGCCCCACCCCGGGGGCAGATTGAGATGGCAATTGAGACTGGGCGTGGTGGTGAGTACCTGTAATCCCAGCTCTTGGGAGGCTGTGAACAGGAGGATCACTTCGAGTCTGATCTAGTAGTGAGACTCTGAACACACTGTAGAACCTTCCCTAAAATACAAAAAAGAAAAAAAGAAAGGAAAAAAGAAAACATTCTCACCAGAACTCATACCCAAAATGTACCATCTAGCAACATGTGCTGCCATTCTCTGGAACCTAGACAGTTCTCCTTTATGATCTATAAACATAAACAGAAGCCACAGACAAAAAAAAAAAAAAAAAAAAAAAAAATGGCTTTCAGAGGTCACAAGATACAAAATGGGAGAAGAAACCCAAGTTAATCTGGGCAAGTCTGGTCATAAGGGATTTCCACTGTCTAGAAGAAAAACTAAGCTAGGAGATCCCTCAGCTACTAAATTCTAGAAACCTCTGGATAAATGGCAAAGCTAGAACTTTATGTTGTATCGCTTCCAATCCTCTATACTAAGGAAAACCACACTCCTCAAAAGCCCAGAACCCAAACTCAGTCACATCCCACTCAACATGACAGATTTCCAGGGTTAAGGGCTCCTAAAGGTATAAATGAGTATGGAGAACTCAGATCATACTTTGGCTTTGCATTTCTTATTTAAAAAAAAAAAAATGACTTTCACATAAAACTTCTCTAGTTGACAAATCTTAGGTTTCTGCCTGTCAGCTGCCCTTTTCTGTGCAACCTGTTACCTGATATCCTTGGTCTATGAACCAAGTCTTATAGCTCTCTCTAATAAGCTCAGAGGAAAAAGGACTAGAGGCTGCACAAGGGACACAACAAATCCTGATTCTTTGCAAAGTGGCAGACAATTCTAGTACAATGCCTCACCCATTGCAGCCCTTCCTGTGCCCATTATCAGCAGAGAATCAAAGGGCCTGGCTATGAATTTGGGTATTCAATGGTCCTGTAAGCTCCCTAGCAGTTCACAGGAGCAACAAAATTCAGTGGTAAAAATGTGAAGGAGTAGGACAAGATCGTACATCTTTAAATCCTAGTAGTTATATCCCTTTCTAGTTTCTACACAGTACTGTAATTAACCGGTGGCCCTCTATTGTTTCTTCGAAACTAAAAGAAATAAATATATTTTATCTTAATTGGTCTCATTATGTAAAAGAGTAATCTCAACTCTTCTTTTAATCTTACCAACTTTTTTTTTTTTTTAAAGAATTATTTATTTTATTTATTCACTCATTTTGTGTGTGTGGCCAGCTCAGCCCACCAGGGGGCGGGGCTGGCTGGCATGTAGTGCCGGGGGATTGAACCGCGGTCCCTGTGCTTTGCTTAGCTTAACTTGCTCTAAGTAGGTGCTTTAGACCACTGAGCCATCTCACCAGCCCCTACCAACTTTTTTTTTTTTGGCAGAACCAGGGATTGAATTCAGGCCCTTGCGCTTGCCAAGGAAGGGCTTATTCTACTGAGCCATCTCCCCAGCCTCTCTTACCAACTTTTAAAATACAATATTTTTAAGAAACAAGGGCCAGCCAGACAGCTCAGCAGACTAAAGCACCTGCTTAGATGAAGTGCAGCAGCCGGGGTTGAATCCCTGTGGGCCCTGCAGAGAAGTCATTAAGACTGGGCATGGTGGTGTACTCCTGTAATCCCAGCGCTTGGGAGGCTGAAAACAGGAGAATCACCATGAGTCCGATCTATGTAGCAAGACCCTGTAGACCCTGCAGACCCTGTACCAAGTACATAAAATAAATAAATAAATACATAAATAATCTTTTTTCTGTATTTTAGGGAAGGGTCTACAGGGTGTTTAGGGTCTCACTACTAGATTAGACTCATAGCAATTCTGTTTACAGCCTCCCAAGTGCTGGGATTACAGGTGTGTGCCACCACACCCAGTCTCAATTACCATTCAGTGTGCCCTGGGCGACAGGGCTGGCAGAGCAGACCCGGGGATTGAACCCCTGGCCCCTGCGCCTGCTTGCAGGCACTTTGATCCACTGAGCTTTTTCGTCGGCCCAAAAAATTAAAATAAAAAGAAATGAAAATGAGGAGGCATCTCAAAATTTAGGGAATTAAAGGCTCTTAAATTATAGCATTTATCTACCTGTCAGGTAAGTTGTTGCTTTTGTTTTTTTTGGTTTTTTGATGTAGTTGTTAAAGAAAAAATATGGGGCCAGGGAGATGGCCCAGTGGAGCCCGGGAGATGGCTCATTAGAATAAGTGCTTCCCTGGCAAGCGCAAGGGTCTGAGTTCAATCCCTCGTTCCGCCAAAAAAAAAAAAAAAAGAAAAAGAAAAAATACTTTCACCCAAGCATTGGGAAACATGCTGCGAAACATGAAGGACAAGCCACCAGTCATGCAGCTTCACAATACATTTCATGTTACTGTTCGCCTGCTAAGATTCAGCTCTTTCCTAATCCACAGCAGCCCTGAGGTCAGTGCTCAGTGAACCAGGCTACTTACTACAGGTGCTGTAAGTGGGGCAGAAACCGAAATACCCAGGTATCTTGGCTACGTTCCCTAATTAAGAACTACAACTTGTGATGTGAGTGTAACATTTCTGTACACAGATATCACATTAATCTTCTGAAAACACTGCTTTACTCTTCTCTCAAAAGTCTTTGAAAGCTGGAGGATGTCCAGGAGGTAAAGTTCCAGCCCAGGCACCAGCATCCAAGCTGACCGCAGTGCACTTCTGAGGCTGGATCTCATCTCCCCCTGGACCTCGCACTGTGGAAACCAGCTGTGGAAAAGGCCAAGCGCCAAACAACCAGGCACTGGAATTCCAGCTCTGCCACTTACTACCATGTCATCATGAGCAAGCTAGTTATCTTTCTGCCCTTTTTCCTTAAAACAAGAACTCCCTCATCTTTAAAACAAGAAAAACAATAAAGGACCAAAGAGAGAGCACGGTTCATGGCACAGAACGGATGCTCAATCACTACTTTTCTCCCCAGTTCCCATCCAAATGGCCAGTTCTGATCTGACATTCTCCCCAACAACTCTCCCACAGTTCCACAACCACACTTCAGTTCTAATTCAAATCTCTCTTCTGAAGAAGTCTTGTCTTGAATCATTTTTCCTTGGGTTTCCATAATTTCTACAGTCTAATTACCTAAATCAGGGATACTGCAGTTTGATCCCCACCTCCACCTGCCTTACCAGACCCACCAATAAGGCAGCCTGAGCCAGCCAAAAAAAAAAAAAAAAAAATTCTCATAAAATCAGAAACACATATATCGTTCCTCTTTCCCCCAAGAAGCCCACAAACTCAAGAACAAGGACTGTACTAATTATTATGCCGTTACAATCTAAATGTTCAACGAAATAACATTTGATAAAAGTGAGTTTAGAGTCATCTACCTAAAATGAGTACCCTTATACTCCAATTAGGGGATCATACTACCCATACACATCTGAATAAATTTCTTCCCGTATCTCGGGAAGCTTTTTCAAGGTAATATTTACTGAGCAAATAAAAAGTTACATCTGTGTTAGTCACCTAGGAACTGCCAGCCCAGCAAAATCCAAAAAGTTTTGCTACATTTCCAGGGCTTAGTCTGCTGTTCAGTTCTTGCCTAGCCTCCACTTAATTCAGCATGGTAATTCACCTCTTGGATTAACTTTCTAAAAGTTACACTATTTGAATTCTTTAGAAACCTCTCTTTTTGAAAAGAAAAAAAAAATCAGTGAAGAGATTCATCTTCTGAAAAGTACCACTTGTAGGAAACAAAACAAAGCAATATCGTAGTCATCTAGATTGTAGCCCTGTGGTCCTACCCTAAGATTGAGAGGTGAGGTGTATGCACATGAGAGGTAGCTCAGAAACCATCTCAGGACTCTGACGGTGGTGGTGCAGGCCTGCATGCCTAGCACACTAGAAAGCCGAGGCAGGAGATCTCAAGTTCAAATCCAGTCTGGGCAATTTAGCAACTTAGTGAAACCCTATCTCAAAATAATGAAAACAGCTGGGGGTATAGCTCAGTGCAAAGACCCTGGGTTCAAGCTCCAGTAGGAAAAAAAAAAAAAAAAAAAAAAGGGGGGGGGGGGTTAATTCTTAT
>NW_004524878.1:1546557-1552195 GCF_000260255.1 Octodon degus
AAAAAAAAAAAAAAACAAGAAACCAGTCCTGGAGATGGGTTAGCGACCTCTTCACTATTCCCAAATCTTGCTGTCCAAACAGCAGAAACACCTGGATGGAAATAAATGCAACAGTTGGTCTGTGGGAGAGTAAATTCTCTCATTCAGTGATGAAGAGGTTTCATTCCAGTTCCACTAATTATAAACTACATTTATACAACACTCCCAGGAAAATGCAATAATCTCTTTTCAGAAACACTGGGAAACACTCATCCTTCTGAATTTTACTCATTCACTACTAGATTATTGGACAAAGGAGAATAAACGTTGACTACTGTGTTCCTTCAATCTTGGGTCACTTCAAAAAAAAAAAAAAAAAAACACGTTCTTACTTTGTGCACGCTGGAATAAGGGCAAAATAATGAAAGGTAACATCCAGAAATACAGTTAACAGGCTAAAGTGATTGGGTGCGAAGCTAATTTTCCTTTGTTTGAGTTTGGGTATGTGTGTGTGTTTGTGTTATTTAAGGAGCCTGCATGCAAGCTACAGCAGCCCTGGGTGGGAGCGGCTTGGACATTCAGAGGGTCTCCGGAGGCCAGGGACCCCACTCCAGTTCAGCTCACCCCAGCTCGTCACTCCCCCAGACTCCCACCTCGAGCTCCCCGCCCCCACCCCCACAGCTTGGCTGCCGCCCGGCGGAAAACAGAATTGGCCTCCACCGCGACCTCCCGCAGGCAGCTGCTGATAGTCCCCGGCAAGTCCCCCACAGCCCTGGAGCTCCACCGCGCCTTCCGAAGCCCGCAAGCAAATACTCACGGAGCTGGAACACCGCCGGCCGGCCAGAGAAGGGAAGTAGCGGGAAAAGGGCTAGAAGCGCAGGGGCGGGGCGGGGCGCGCGGCAAGGACCCCGGGGCCGGCGGGACGATCTCCCGGTGCGACCCGAGGCGCTCACCTCCGCGCTGCCCAGCCTCGCCTGCCGTTCTGCTCCCGAGGAGCCCCAAAGCCGGGAGGAGGAGCCGCTCCCGCAGAGGGCGGGCGGCGGGCAGGCATCCGCGCCCCGGGCTGCGGCCGGGCTGCAGCGGAGAGGGGAGGGGGCGTGGAGGATGTGTGCCTCCACCCAAGACGGAGAGGGTGGGCTGCTGGAGCCTGGCGGGGGGGGGGTTACTCGGAGCCGGGGGGTGGCGGGGCGGGGAAGAGAGGGCGCGGGGGAGGTAGGGGGCGAGGTGGGCAGGGTGGGGGCTGGGGAGACCGGGATGGGAAGTTAGCCTCCAGCCGGACGGCTCTCACCTTGGCACCGTCCGAACAAGAATTGTCTGGGTCTGGAGCAGAGCACAAGGGGTCTGAAACTTTATGTCATTTTCTCATACACACGTGACCCCCCTGCAGTCCAGATGGTTTCAATCACTGGAGGAAAAAAGCGGCTTTGCTGGTATGCATGAAAAGCCGGAGCTGGGAGAGTCTGGGAAAAGCTGCCTGTACAGCCGCCTGTCTTCAAACAAACCGATGAGCTCTTTCCGTTCGCCCGGCTCTACTGGGGGAGCCCTACAAACCCCGAACAACTTTTTAAAAAAAACTACTTAGGTAATGCAGCAGTAGCAAAACTCAGAAAGCACTAGGATTCCAAGGATCCCGGTCTGAACTGAAAACTCTTAGGATATTCTGAGAATTAAAAAAAAAAATTCTAGAGGCTTACAAAACCAAAAATCTTGAAAGAAGTGTCATTTAATAATAAAATACCAGCAATGAGAATCTGACTTAGGGGCCGGGGAGATGGCTCAGTGGAATAAGCCCTTCCCTGGCAAGCGCAAGGCTCTCAGTTCAATCCCTGGTTCCGCCAAAAAAAAAAAAAAGAGAGAGAATCTGACTTAGTGGAATTATGAAGGAAATTGTTAACCCAGTATGACAGTTCTCTTGGAAAATAATAAAGTGAATCAATTAAAATTCAAACCCATATATAGTTGGCAGGATGTTAGGAAGCCATGTCCTCCCATAAGTCTCTACAAATAGAGCTTGATGTTGAAATGCAGTCTGGTGAACAGTAATGAAAATTTACTTCCAAAATTTAGAATTTTAAATTCACCGTTTTGCTCAGTGTGCATGGATGAACTTAAGCAGGCTGTAAAGTCAAGACATATTTCAAAACCCAAGCCAATTCAATGTCACATGCCTTACAGAGGTGTTTATTCAGCTGCAGGGCAAGCATCAAAAATAATAAGGAGTTTAAAATTCATCCTGGAAATAATTTACCTTGTTCAGGATCAAACAAAAATAGTGACAAGAGCCAAACTGATAAAGACTATTGTTTCTTTTCCAAAAATTGTTATTATGCATGAGTTACTGGTATTAACTCTTTGTTTTCATACTATTGATGTGAGAGGATATATTTGGCCTTACATGCAGTATGACACAATTGTAAAAAATAAATCAATTCCTGGTAAATTGAAATGGTTCTGCATTAGGAAGACCCAAGATTTCAGTTGTTGTTAAAGGCACCCTAGAAAACACATGGGACAGTTTGAAATCCAGCAAGTCAGTACAAATTTTTTTACTCTAGCTCCCTGCTGACATATGAAAATCTTTCTAGAGACCTGAATGGACTTACCTCTGCTTTATTTTGGGAGGTACCAGCAATCAAACGTAGGACCTTGTGCTTCCTCACTGATCTATATCTCCATTCTTCTTCAGTCTCCCATGTGCCCCATCACAGAAGGAAAGAACTCACAGGCAGGAAAACAAGCCACAGAAAACCATGCTTGCAGCCAATTCCACCTGCAGCTCCCCAAGCTCTTTAAGAAACTTTTTTTCCCTTAGTGCTAGGGATTGAACAGAGGCTGGAAGCATGAGCTCTACCACTGACCTACACCCCTGGCCCTGTAAGGAGGCTTTCAAAGTTCCTATTAAAATCCTGTTTTTCTTGGGAATAACATCTGTAAAGAAAGCCAGCTTAACAACAGAAGCCATCAAGATTTTCTTCTGTTCAGACCCTGAGACAGTAATTATTTTCATCTCCAGCAGCTGCTGCTGCTGCCGCTTATACACATATGCTGAAGTAATGTAAGAGCTCTGTAATGAACAAATAGTTCTTTTTATTTCCCAATTCCATTTGGAAATTATATATGGAGCTTTTTTAATTCCACTTTATTAGGTCTGCTCTTTCAGAAAGAAAATCAACACCCCTTAAGTTTTGCAAATGCAGTCTACAGTCTTGAGTATAAGCTCCACTTATGTGAGCATTATTTATTGCTAATACTGGCCAGATATTTATTAGAGACACTGACATCTGAAATGCTTTAATGATTTTTTTTTTTTTTGGTGGAACCAGGGACTGAATTCAGGCCCTTGCGCTTGCCAGGAAAGCGCTTATTCTACTGAACCATCTCCCCAGCCCCTAATGCTATTTTAAGTGGTGTTGATCTGCATTAACCTCATGTTCATAACATTGGCAAACAAGGCCATTATATATAAGATGCTAAGGCCGATGGCAAACTCACAGGAGCCAGGTCTATCTTGCTACTACATCCTACTTGACCAACACAATGCCCAACACAAAATAAGTGCATCATACACACTTGCTGGGTGAGCAAATGGAAGAGAGCTAAGTCTGGACACCGTGGCCCGTGCTTGTAAGCCCAGCTTCTCAGGAGGCTAAGGCAGAAGAATCACTTCAGCCCCATTTCCAGCCCAATATGGGCAACACAAGGAAACCCCATCTCAAAAAAACGAAAAGAATGCAATCAGGAAAACAAATAAAACATGCCCCATTAGGTTGCAGTCCTGTAGAAGCCTGTGACTTGTAAACAACAAAATGAATAATAGCTACAGGAAGGAGACTAACAGAAAAGCAGAAATTAACATTAGCTAGCCATGGACTCTAGTCACAATGAAGATTCAGACATGCACACAGACTGCTGAAAATCTAAAGCATTTGTAGGAGGAACTTGGTATATTCCATGCCTAATTTAGGGACTTCAGAGATACTTTCCCATGTCCCCATTATTCAGTACCCTCAGCACAGAGCCAAGATAAGATTTGAACATAAACATCCTGACTCTAATTTGGATAGCATGAGCACTGTTCCTTTCATCCTCTCTCATATGCCTCCTTCACCCCAAGCCATTTCCTCTATAGGGTCTGCTGTAACCTCTAATGAAAGTTTCCTAGTTTTTAGAAGCAGTAGTTTTCATTCTCTGTGTGTACAGCAATACAATGCACCGTGATTACCTGGTTATACTCCATACAGAGGTCTGGCAGCACATCTTCTAGCTAAGGGTCTGGTTAATATTTTAACTTTGAGGAACTTAAAATCCAACTACTTAATTATATACCAAAATAGAACTTGACATCACATAGATGGGTTTTACTTCCTTTTGCTATTTTAAATCCTACATTTAAGCCTGGTGAGTTGTTTGGGTTTTCTGGTTCCTAAATTTTGCCTTGGTATTTTCTTAGTTGTATTGTTGAGATTGTTTCTTTGTTTTCATTGAAGGAAAGAAGTTGAGGTTTTCTAAGACTTTCAGGTTTGCAGCTGTAATATTCATAAGACATTTGTTTTTTCCTGGATCTTCTGCCTGTTTCATATATGGTCACTAAAGAGGTGGTGGGAGCTTGTTTTGCCTCATGAGCCAAACAGCCAGATTTCTCTAAAGCAGGCACCTAGTAAGGTGGTTGCTTAGGTGACCTGTATCTTTTTAGCCCAAGTGCTTCTGAACATTCTTCCCTCTATTTTTCAGTAAAAGCATTTTTATTTTTTATTTATTTTAACATGTTTTACTTAAACAGCCAAGCTTAAGTGCTAAAGAATGAAATCCTCCCCAAACATTTTTTTAAAAATGATTAATTACTAATCCATAACCTCAGCAAATACCATTTGACCCAATCCTGCTTTCTATTCTCCCCAGATTTGAGTAGAACCCCATTTGTACATTACTCTATGTTCACAGTTGAAATTTTTTCCATAAGCTTTAAGACTTTGAAGCAGTTTTGCAGCCCATTCCTGAGATCTGTGGCTTCCAGAGGACCCGCGCACTCAGAAATAGTTACCAGAAGTGCAGAAGGGTAGCCTTACAATCGCTTTGGCTTTTGTGCTTTCTTGTTTTCTAAGTCTCTCAAAAGGCAAATAAAGCGTGGCTTACAGTCACAGAGATACAACTAAGAAAGTCGACAGTCTGAATCCCTACGGCTGGTTTTTAGAATCAATAAAGTATAATGGTGTGTACAAAATCGCTGATTCCTAAATCAGTCTTCTAGGTTGTCAGAAATCCTTAGCCGACTAAATACTCTAGAATCTCCAGGATTGAGAAATAGTAAATTCTAAAACAGCTAACGATTTATTTTGTTAGTTCTACATCAAGCAGTTTTCTTCACAAAGAAGCACCACTATCACTACATACTTACACAGACTTCCCAAAAGAAATCAAGTAGCTATTATATGAGTTGAAGTAGAATGCCGTTCATTCCTTCACAATAAGTAACTTGGGTGCAACCATATTGACGGCCCATCTCTAAAAGAAAAAAATCCCTGAAATAAAGTTTTTTAAAAAATTAATTCCTGCCGGGTATGGTAGCACACACCTGTAATCCCAGCACTCTGGAGGCTGAGGCAAGAGATTCCCTGTGAATTTGAGACCAGCCTGAACTGCACTGGAAGACCCTGACTCA
>NW_004524878.1:1553852-1554525 GCF_000260255.1 Octodon degus
CCAAATTATATCTATAGCTATTCATTCATTTTGTTTTTTGTTTTTGTTTTTGTTTTTGCAGAACCGGGGATTGAACTCCGATCCTTGCGTTTACCAGTCAAACACTTATCCTAACTGAGCCATCTCCCCGGCCCCATTCATTCATTTTGTAAGAATGTATTGAACATCTTCAAAAACTAATTTTCATGCCAGAGAAAAAAGAGAAATTGTAGAAGCAAATTTAAAATCTAGAGAAGACACATTTAAAAAGCAAATAGATAAAAGAGATAGAGAAGGAAATGTATGACTGTAGAGGTAGTACAGATTCTTCTTACAACCAAAGGAAATGGTTAGAATTGACCCTTAACTGAGCTAGAAATAATAATGATAGAAGATTGATACTACAGACAGATAACTAATAAAGAACTCATAATTAAAGGATTTGCCTGAACTATGAAAGTGAAAAAGTAATGGTAAAAACAATGATTGGTCCTCATTTGTTAAAATGGTAAACTGGATATATATATATATATATGCTTGATGGTTTCTCAAAAAGTTAAACACAGAATTATAGTACAATCCAGCAATTCTACTCCTACATGCATTCTTAAAAGAATTGAAAACATGTTGTTCAGGGCTGGTGAGATGGCTCAGTGGTATAGAGAACCTACTTAGAACAAGCTTAGCAAAGCAC
>NW_004524878.1:1554625-1560758 GCF_000260255.1 Octodon degus
AAAAAAAAAAAAAAAAAAAAAAAAAAAACCTAATAAAATTAATTGATTCTTATTATCCAGATATTGTGAAACACATCTGCAGTCCCAGCAATCTAGAAAGCCAAGGCCGGAGGATCACAAAATCAAGCCCATACTAGATAATTTAGTTGTTTAGCAAAACCCTGTCTCAAAAACTAAAAAAGGATTAGGGATGTAGCTCAGTGTGAAAGCCCTGGTTCAATCCCTAGTACTGCAAAAATAAATACGCAACAAAAATTTAAAATAGAAGGATTGAGAATGTAGCTCAGATTGAACAGGCCTGTTCAATCCCCACATTGTCTTCCCCACCTCTCCCCAAAAATCCTACAGCTGAGCAAAATCCCAGCAACTTGGGAGGCTGAGTCAGGTGGATCACAAGTATGTGACCAGCCTGGGCAATTTAATGAGACCCTATTTCAAAATATAAATAAAAAAGGACAGGAGATGTAGCTCATTAGTAGAGCACTTGTGTATCTTGTGTTTGGTCCTGGGTTCTATTCCCAGAACAAAAAATAAAAAATCAACCAAACAAAAAAGCTTGCCAAATAAAGTCTAAATGAAATTTAACAAGACTTGAAGTGATCACTGAGGAATCAGCAATACTTTGTTTAAAATATAACAGCATACCAGGGAGATGGCTCAGTGGAATGAGCACTTCCCTGGCAAGCGCAAGGGCCTGAGTTCAAATCCCTAGTTCCGCAAAACAAAAATAAATAAATTAATTAAATATAACAACACCAGTAAGCCAATGAAACTATTACATGTCTACCTTTCATAGGACACAATAGCTTCATGTGTGTCAAATTAAAAGCTACGTAATTATGCTGGCTAGAACTACCAGTGGCCCACATACAACTACCTCATCATGCTACTTGTACCACTGATGGTACAAAGGTACCAAAGAAAGCACATGATTGGGAGCAAGGTTTAAAATGTTCTAGTCACTGTGATATAACAGCTCTGAACTTTAAAAAAAAAATGATTTATGTTTAATACATGTTTTAAAGTAAAGATAAAAACTCTTCAGTTTAAAAAAAAACAGAAAATAAATAAAAAATTAAATTAAATTAAATTAAAAAGCTATGTAAGTTTCAAAATTGCGGGGGATAGCCAGGCATGGTGGTATATGCCTGGAATCCCAGCACTTGGGAGGCTAAGGCAGGAGGCCTGCCATGAGCTCCAGGCCAGCCTCAGGAGGATTGCCATGAGCTCAAAGACAGCCTGAACTATGTAGCAAGACCCCATCTCAAACAAACAAAAACTAAAGTGGATAGGAAACTCAGAACCCAAGAATGTGTTTTTGACATTGTCACTTTACAAAAAAACTTTTTATACTAGATAGGCAAGCTATATGCTTGGTTAAAAACTTCAAATACAGTTGAAAGGACTATAAAAAGAAAAGCAAATCTTTCCTCTCGTTTTTCCTCCCCAGTCTCTTGTCATCAGGCAATCACTGTAATGAGGTGGTGTAGTCTCCCACGGACGCTACATGGGGACACAAAATTGTTTACATGCATAGAATTCATTTTTGGGAAGAAGGGTCCATAGCTTTTAATAGTTTCTCAAAAAGGTTCATTTTGGGCCAGGGAGGTAGCTCAGTAGAATAAGCACTTGCCTGGCGAGTGCAAGGGCCTGAGTTCAATCCCTGGTTCCACAAAAAAAAAAAAAAAAAAAAAGAAGGGGGGGGGTTCATTTTCTCAAAAAAGTTAAAAATCATCATTCTAGATTCTAGAGGAAGGCAGAGTTTGTACTCTTATCCCAATCTATTGGTAGAATTAGCAGAATTGCAACCTGCCCTGTGCCTATTACTTTTTTTTTTTTTTTTTTTTTTTTTTTTTTTTTTGTACAATTTCAGACAACAAAAATGCTTTAGGAAGCAATGTTGGTTAAAATCCAGACATGGTTATAAAATACCACATCTGTTTGTAAATAACTTCCTGATTTTTATTTCTGTCTCAAACAATCCCTGCAAAGAATAGTTCCTTCTGTTACTATATTCACTGACAAACAATAAAAATGTAGGAAATTTCTGACATGTGAGTATACACAGAGACATCAGGCATTTTTCTCTCACAGCTAGATGCATTTCTATTGGGATAAAGGGAAGATTTTACTAATATCTACATGGAACTGAAGGGCAAAATTAACTTAGTACTCCTGGCTAAGGATCTTAAGAGAAGAACCATATCCTTTAAGATATATATTAATCTTGTCTCATAATCTCACTTGGATGTTAGTGCTTAACATGTTCTTAAGTGTTATCATTGAGATTTTAATATAAAATTATTATCCTATTTTTTTTAATTTTTTTTACATTTATTTATTTGTGTGTGTGTGTGTGTGTGTGTGTGTGTGTGTGTGTGGCCAGCTCAGCCCACCTGGGGGCGGGGCTGGCTGACATGTGGTGCTGGGGGATTGAACCGCGGTCCCTGTGCTTTGCCAAGCCTGTTCTAAGTAGGTGCTTTAGACCACTGAGCCATCTCTCCAGCCCCTAAAATTATTATCCTATTGCAGATACATCCATCAACAGAGAACATAAGGAAAATAGATATATACAGAGTGCAGTGCTATTCTGCCATAAAGATAAAAGTTTAGGCATTTGAGGGGCCGGGGAGATGGCTCAGTAGATTAAGCGCTTCCCTGGCAAGTGCAAGGGCCTGAGTTCAATCCCTGGTTCTGATGAAAGAAAAAAAACAAAACAAACTTTAGATATTTGTAGGTAAATGGATGCAACTTGAGAACATACCATTAAGTGAGATAAATTTGGGACCAGGGAGATGGTTCAGTGGAATAAGTGCTTCCCTGGCAAGCACAAAGGCCTGAGTTCAATCCGTGGTTCTGCCGAAAAAAAAAAAGATAAATTAGGCATACCATCTTAGATACCAAGGTGATTTCTCTTATATGAGATTATATGTATATACAAATAGACACATGTAGAAATGAAGAGAGGAAGCAAAAAAGATAAATAGGAAACAAAGAGTTGAAATAATTCCCTAAATTACCTACTTTGCTATTTCAAAAAATATCTTGTTTTTATATTTTTATCTATTCTTTTTTTTCTGTATTTAGGACAGGGTCTCACTACACAGATTGGACTCGTAGTGATCCTGCTGTTTTCAGCTTCCCAAGTGCTAGGATTACAGGCACGCACCACTATGCCCAGTCTCAATGTCATCTCAGTGCGTCCTAAAGGCGGGGCCAGTAAGGCATGCCAGGGATTGAACTCCAGTCCTTGAGTCTACCTAAGCAGGCGCTTTAATTCACTGAGCTATCTGGTGGGCCCTGAAATTTTATTTTTAATTAAATAAAAAATTTAGAGGCCGGAGATATAGCTCAGCAGCTTAAATGTCTGCTTGACAAGTACAAGGTCCTGCGTTCAATCCCCAGTACCACAAAAAATAAAAATAATAATTTTAAACCGAAAATCATTTAAACACAAAAAGGAAAGTTTTGTGCTGTTATGTTTCTTTTATCTAACAGAGAATCTTTTATGTCTACATCAAAGTCTAGTACTTTGATGGTGATACACAGTATATGAAATATTCTTATTTTCTTATTTTGTTATGAAGTTTTATTCACCCATAAATTTTTTTTCTTTTTCTTTTTTTTGGTGGCACCAGGGATTGAACTCAGGGCCCTGTGCTTGCCAGGCAAGCACTTATTCTACTGAACCATCTCCCCAGCCCCTCCCATAAAAATTTTTAAAATTCTTACATTTCTAACGCACCTTGAGACCATAATGTTTTTGTTTTTGTTTTGTATTTAAAGGAAAGATCTACAGGGTGTTCAGGGGCTCACTACTAGATGGGACTCATAGTGATCCACCTGTTTACAGCTTCCCAAGAGCTGGGATTTCAGGCATGCACCACCACGTCCAGGCCCAGTCTCAACTGCCGTCTCAGTGCATGAGGGCGGGGGGTGGGGGTTGGGGGGGTATGGCAGTCCCGGGTATCAAACCCCGGCCCCTGCGCCTGTTTGCAGGCACTTTAATCCGTGGAGCTCTTTGGCCGGCCTGAGACCATAATATTAAGTAAATCAGACACACTTGTTTGTATATCACATGGTTTCTCTTACATGAGAAACCCAAAATATAAAGAGCAAAACAGAGATGATAGGAAGTAGGGAGATCAGTTCTTATAAAAAAAAACATGGAACATTTCACGAATTTGCAGGTCCTCCTTGCGCAAGGGCCATGCTAACGTCCTGTGTATCATTCCAACTGTAGTATACGTGCTGCCAAAGCGAGCATGGGAGATAGATTTTGTACAAAAGCAAAGGGGACCAAAAGATTGAGAGTGGAGAGAAGAGATGAAACGGGGGGTTTATATATGTTATGTACATGAACCAACACTCCACAAGGAATGTGATCATTACGCACAGCAAACATGTATGTGACAGTTAACTGTGTCAACTTGGATAAGAAATGAGGACTACATTGGATCAACATCGATCTGGGTGTGGCTGGAGGGATTTATTGAAGAGGGACAATCAATCCTCCAGGGTAGGCTCGTGCCTGAATGGAATGAAAGGAGAACGAAGGAAGTCTGGTTTCTATTTCGTGGCAGGAGCTCCAGTTTTCCTCGTCACCTTGGGCTTCCTCTTCTGGCTCCCAGTGCACCGTGCAGCCTCCTAAGACAGACTTGCTGGGGACTACAGCAAGCTCCAGGCCTTTGACCTTCACTCGGCTCCTTCGTCTCTCCAGCAGGCAGACAGCCCTTCTGCACTCTTCCAAACCTGACTCTGCCATTGGCCATTTTTAAACTCCCTTGTAAATCCTCACATTTATACATCTTGCATCTGTTTCTCTAGTGAGTACATACAATACTCACTGATTGAATGATACAATATATCAATAAAAAATAAAACTTGAACAAACAAAATTATTAGTTTCTTCAAATACATAAGGGATAACTGAACTGTCCTACTTTCTCATTTTTTGGTACAGTTGTCTTGCCTGGATCCCATGCAGCACACTTTTTACTCTTCCCTTCCAAAGCATATTTTATATACATAAAAAATAAGTCCTCTATCTATAATCAACTCACAAGAACACAGTCAGACCTAAGTCCTTTTATTTATTTTTGTTCTGTTAATATCTGGAATTTTATTCTAAGTACTGGGCTGTTTACTATTCATTTAAAGCACTGGAGAAGTCTGACTGTTGTTGCTGGCAGGGCTGGATGTGAGTGAGTGTGCTACAGTGTCAGGTCAGGAGCTGAGAACAGGTTCAGAAGGCTTGCAAAATCTGGAGGGTCTCCTTGCTCATGTGTCTTGCCAACTACTCCTTTTTCTCATAGGCGCTTGAAGATAACTTTTTTTTTCTTTGAAGGTAACTTTTGATTGGAAAAAATTAAAGTCTAAAAATGTACTATTTGACTGCTTAGGCAGGCGCAGGGACCATGGTTTGATCCCTGGTCCCCTTGGGGCGCACTGACACTGGGTGTGCTGGCGCCCACCTGTAATCCCAGCACTTTGGAGGCTGAAAACAGGAGGATCACTATGACTCCGATCTGTGTAGTGAGATCCTGTAGACGCTGTACTAACCACATAAAAAAAAAGTACTGATTTGAAATACTAGGTATTAATCTTTGCTCCAACACTATAAGACTTGGATCTTAATAAATATTTCCAGAATGAAGAATGCTTTATACTTGTCCTTAATGTTCACTACACTTCACCTGATAAGCATTCTTGATATCAGAATTGATTTTGTCATTATTCTTTGATTTACTTGTTTGTTTTGGAGCATGTAGTCCAGGCTGGTCTCAAACTTTTGACAATCCTCCCAAGTACTGGGATTATAGGCATGGACCCTCACACCAGGCTAAAATCAAAACTATTAAAATACATTATCTTGCCAGTCCTAGGCCAGGTCCGGTGAGTGTGTGGAGAGCTTCCTGCTACCCTGCGCCAGCGGGACCAGTCCCAGCCCAGGCGCAGCATGGGCCGGACCCTCTCCCACCCCCTTGGGCCGGCCCCCACCACTCCACCTTACCTCCCCCACTCCTCCCGCCGAGTAGGAATTTCTGCCGAGTTCCAGGAACCCCCAGACCCAGTCCTAGCCCAGGTACGCAGCGGGAAGGAGCTGAGCACAGCAGCCAGACCTGAGCCAGAC
>NW_004524878.1:1569488-1573701 GCF_000260255.1 Octodon degus
TATTTTTAAAAACCTGTGCTTGTCAATGGATGAATAGGTAATACAATGTAGTCTAGCTATACATTGGAATCTTTTCTTTTATAGTGGAATCTTATTTGACCATTAAAAAGCAATAATGTACAAATAATGCATCAATGTGAATGAACCTTGAAAACGCTATGCTAAGAAACCCAGAAACAGAAGTCTTATATTGTATGATTCCTTTCATATGAACTATCCAGAACAGGTAAATTGAGAGAAAAAGCAAAATAGTGATTGACAAGTATTTGGATAAAAGTGGGAAGTAATTATTTAATGATTGTCATAGTCTGTTTTATGTTGTTATAACAGAAAACCCGAGACAGGGTAATTTTTTTTAATGTATTTAGTACAGGGTCTACAGCGTCTCATTACACAGCTCGGACTTGTAGTGATCCTCCTATTTTCAGCCTCCCAAGCACTGGGATGACAGGTGCGCCCCACCATGCCCAGACTCATTTGCCGTCTCAGGGTGCCCTGAGGGGGCGGGGCCAGCATGGTAAGCCAGGGATCAAATCCCTGGCTCCTGGGTCTGCCTAAGCAGACATTCTAATCTGATGAGCTGTCTGGCTGGCCCTAGACAGAGTAACTTATAAAGAAACTATTAAAAAATGAAATTGGTGCCGGGAGATGTCTCAGTGGAATAAGTGCTTCCCTGGCAAGCGCAAGGGCCTGAGTTCAATCCCCGGTTCCACCAAAAAAAAAAAAAAAAAAAAAAAAAAAAAAAAGAAGAAGAAAAGAAAAGAAAGACAAAAAGACAGACAGACAGACAGACAGACAGAAAGAAAGAAAAGAAATTATTTTTCACAGTTCTGCAGGTTGGGAAGTCCAATATCAAGATGATAGCATCAATAAAGGTCTTCATGCTGTCTCACCACAGAGAAGAAGGGCAAGAGAGTACCAAAGAGAGAGAGAGAAGGGACAAAGAGATATATATATATATATATATATATATATATATATTCACATAGTAATTGTATACATTTATAAAGTACAATATGACATTACAATATGTGATGCAAGGGCTGGCCAGATAGCTCAGTGGACTAAAGTGCCTGCTTAGACAGGCACAGGGACCAGGGTTCAATCCCCAGCATGCAGTGCCAGCCCCACCCCCAGGGCACACCGAGACAGCTATTGAGACTGAGTGTGGTAGCACGAGCCTATAATCCCAGTGCTTGGAAGACTGAAAACAAGAGAATCACTATGACTCCAATCTACATTGTGAGACCCTGTAGACCCTGTACTAAATACATTAATATTATATATTCTATATGATGCATAATAATCAAATCAGTATATTTGGTATATCTATCAGATCCAATACAGCATTTCTTTGTGTTAAGAACATTCAAAACCCTATTAGTGAGCAGGAATTTCTGCCGACTTCCGGGAACCCCCAGACCCAGTCCTAGCCCAGGCTTCCTTCCAAACACTGGGAAAAGATCTTTACTTCCTGTCATTGGATGACACTACAGCTAAAGATGAAGGTATTTCTCTTCTTGTCCCAGAAGAGGAGTCTGGAGCTGATTTCAGTTTTCCTGAGGACCAAGCAGATGCATAAGGGACCTCTCATCCAGACCAAATGTACCGGAGAAGGCTGGCAGAGCTTCGCCACAGGATATTGTCACTTTTGCAAACTGATGTGTGTTGAAAATGACATAGGCCTTTTGTGCTGGCTGTAGAGTGTATTTATAGTGTGACTGCTGTATTTGCAGATTTGGGATCTTTCTTCTGCCTTTAATTGTTTTTACATTTCTAATCAGCTGGGAGGATTTATGTTGTTAAACAATTTTGTTAACATATCCCACTTCAAAAGAAGAGCTGTTGACATTTTTTTTCTGTATAAATGTTTATATTCAAATAGAAAAATATAGGCCTGTGACGAGTCTGTTACATGACACTGCTTTGTATGCCTTTGTTAGAAGTAACTTTTTCAGAATTTTTATTTGGGTTTTGAAGTTTTGCTTTCTTTCTAGTTAAATGTTTATTATTATTACTATTATTCTGTTTGCTTATATGACATGAGATTATAATAAAGTTTTTCCTTTTAAAGGCAAAAAAAAAAACCCTATTAGCTATTTCAAAATATTCTAGTGATATTGTCAACCATAGTGATGCTACTATGCAGTTTTTCCTTCTATCCAACTGTACCTCTATACCCATTAACTACCTTCTATCTCTCACTCCTCTACATCTTTCCAGGCTCTGACAACTATTCTATACGTACCTCTTTGAGATCAACTTTAGCTCCCATATGTAAATGAAAATATGAGTTATCTTCCTGTTCCTGACTGATTTCACTTAACATAATGTCTTCTGGTTCTATCCATGTTCTAGCAAATGACAGAATTTTATTCTGTTCATAGCTATATAATATTCCACTGTATATACATACCATATTTTCTTTATCCATTCCTCTCTTGGTGGATACCTGGGTTGAATCCACATCTTGGCTATTGTGAATAGTGACACCATAAACGTATGCATGTAGATATCACTTTGACAAAATTATTTCATGTCCTTTGGACATACACCCAGTAATGGGAATGTGGCATATAGAATTGCGTTCATTTTTTACTAGTACATGTTTTCAGTACATAATAATTCTATTCCTTGTGGGGAGTTGGTGCGTGTATATGATTTAACTCTTCCTTCATCCTCTTCCTTCCCTTTTCCCTCCATCTCTTGATCCCCTTCCTGTTTAAGAAAGATCTCTCTACTTACTATTATCTATCTTTTCCTTTGCTCTTTATATTTTTTGTTTCAAACACATAAGAGAAACTATGTGATATTCTAAGTTGTGTCTAATTTATATTTCACTTAATATTAGGGTCTCAAACTGCATCTATTTTCCTACAAATGACCCAAGTTTATCCCTCTTTATGTCAGAGTAACACTCTATTAGCACATACAAATGAGAAAAATTATATGGGAAATTCTGGACTACAGTTTAGAGGCAATGAAAAAATATGGAGTTTGGAGATGCTCAAATTGACATAAATAGTATAATAAGATATTCTCTTGACAAGTGGAATGATAAATGCTGAAGGAGTTTCTGTTAAAATAGCCAGCTATGAAAAGGTTATTTGCATTAACATTTCTATGGTCACAGCTATGACTTTGAAATTTTAAACATCATTAAAATGGGATCAGCAGCTGCTTACATGACTTACTATTTGGTAGCCTACCCTGACATTTCTGCTATGCTAGGAAACACGACTGACATGCCAGAAGTAGAGGACAAAGCTATCTTCATTTTCCTGGAAGGCTGACCTCTTATATCTAATTTCTTCCTTTCTTTTTTCTTTTCTTTTAGGATACTTGGCACTTCATACTGTCTTCAGTTTCTCCTCTATTCACTAGCCAACTTTCAAGTAATAAAGACTTGAGCAGGAAAGATATTTAAGAGCTCAAAAACCCTAAGTTGCTGATGTATTGGAAGCTGTCATTTTAAATCTTGTATATGTGGTTATGGTTTTCACTTCCAAATATCTTTACTACATGTAATCACTAGGAGTTTTGGATTTCCAACACAGACTATAATATTGTAAAGAAATATTTTACTGAAAATAATTCATGTGGCAAAAATATATCTTCAGAGCATCTTGACAGTGAGCTGATCTCAGCAAATAACACTGAAAGTGACAGACACGGTACATCATTTCTGATAATTTGCTGTAAGGTACAAAATAAATTGACAAGGGGCCAGGGAGATAGCTCAGCAACATAAGCGCCTGCCTGGCAAGTGCAAAGTCCTGACTTCAATCTCCGGTACCAAAAATACTCCACTAAAATAAATTGACAAACTTCACTACAATCCTCTTCTCAAGACTATCTATTGCTCAACAGTCGTATTATTCCTAGTGATTTACATTCTGTTCTTGTTCCACCCAGCAATTGTCCAAAGCCTGTCTATTCCTAAAATATCAACTATTCCCTGGCAGCAAGTCATCTTTCCTACAACTCTGAGAAAACAGAGGTGTAAAGTTTCTCAGCTTTCCTCTACCATGCCCTAATGTGTCTTCACTCCCCCACCCTCTGGCCTGCTCCTTCTCAGGAATGCTCGCATCTCCTATTTCTTGCCTGTCAGGTCTTCCTCTTTATTGTTTTACTTCTTCTTCTTCTTCTTCTTCTTCTTCTTCTTCTTCTTCTTCTTCTTCTTCTTCTTCTTCTTCTTCTTCTTCTTCTTCTT
>NW_004524878.1:1573971-1587846 GCF_000260255.1 Octodon degus
TTTTTTGGCAAAACCGGGGATTGAACTCAGGCCCTTGTGCTTGCCAGGGAAGCACTTATTCTACTGAGCTATCTCCTTAGCCATACCCACTCATTTTTGTGAGTACCTCCTCCTGTGGTTTTCTGAGAAGCAGTGCAGAGGAGGTACATTTTTTATGTTGTTCCTTTACAAGGATGAAAATGATTTCAATCTATTCTGCTAGATGATAGTTTGGTTGGGTACAGAACTGTAGGTAAAAGGTATTTTCAATTCAGACTTTAGAAGGCACTGCTCCACTGGTCACACGCCTATACTTTCTCACATTGTTGCTGGAGAATATAATGCATGTGTCTTTGTCTTTAGGAGCATATATGGGACCGGGGATATAGCTCAGCAGCATAAGCACCTGCCTGGCAAGTGCAAGGTCCTGAGTTTAATCCCCAGTACAAAATAAACAAAATACTACCAATAACAATAATAAAAGCATATAGGATAGTGGTGGCGAACCTATGGTGCACACGTTATTTTTCTTTTAAGATAAAATATGTTGGGCTGGCCAAATAGCTCAGCAGATTAAGCCCCTGCAAGCAGCCACAGGGGCCAGGGGTTCTATCCCCAGGCCTGCCGTGCCTCTCCAGGCAATTGATACTAGGCGTGGTGGGGCGCGCCTGTAATCCCAGCTCTTGGGAGGCTGTAAACAGGAGAATCACTAGATCGGAGAGTGAGACCCTGAACACCCTGTAGACCCTTCCTTAAAATACAAAAAATACAAAAAATAAAAAGATAAAATACGTTAAAGTATGAATTTTTTTTTCTAAACTAAAACCTCAGTATTCAGATTGCAGTGTTGGCACTGTGCAACAAGTAAGTGGGTTCTGGGGTGCAGTTTGGACCCTTGTCTTCCCCCCCCCCCAAACTAGGGATAGAACTCAGGTGAGCTATCTCCCCGGCCCCTGGGCCCTTGTCTCTAAAAGATTCATCATCACTTGTTAGGACCTTTTCTGAAATGTCATGATAATTTGCATCAGTATGGGTCCTTTCTCAAATATCGTGCATGGAAAGTGCAAGGTTCTGAGTTTGAGTCTGGGTACCAAAAAAAACCCCACTGCACACTAATTTCTCTTTCTAGAACTCCTACATTTATTTGTTGGACTTTCTTGATTGAGCTAATTATAATCTTATTGTCTTTTCATTCTATTTTGAAAATTTTTATTTTTAATTCTTTTTTTTTTAAATGTCAACTACTGTTATGCTTTAGACCTAGGCTGTCTTGTTATGATTTAGACCCAGGTTATCCTCTCAACAATCTCATGAGCGGAGGCAGAGCTTTCAGAAGGTGACTGGATCAAGAGAGCATGTACTCAACAGTGAGCTCAGCCAACTAGGAGTCCTGCAGCTGAATGCACCGTGAGGAGGGGGGCCTGGGAGGAAGAGAGGGCCACTGGGGGTTCTGCCTCTCTCCCCAGCTCCACTCTTCTCTCTGCTTTCTGGCTACTGTGAGGTGAGCAGCTCTCCTCCCCTACACCCTTGTCTTGTTTCCACTGTGGAGCTGGCCAACCTTGGACTACACTAAGAGCCAAAATAGACTACAGTCGCAGGTATTAGCAATTGTGTCCCAGTGGTGACAGAATTGACTAAGACAAGTACTGTATTCTTTCCTAATTTTCTTTCTTATCCTTGTTTATGTTTTCTATAGCATAGTGACCCTCTTATTCGACTTTCCCTACATGCTGTCACTGCCAACTCCTTCTATCTCTATAACTACTCTCCACTCTTTTTCATTTTTTTAAAAATTTATTTATTGGATATAGGGTCTTGCTATACAGCTCAGACTCATAATGATCTTCCTGTCTCAACCTCCCCAGGTCTGGGATTACAGGCATGTACCACCACACCTGAGTACCCAGGTTCCGGGGCCAGCCTGGCGTGCAGTACCAGGTATCAAACGTGGGTCTTGCACTTGTCAGGCACATGCTTAGACCACTGAGCTATCTCCCCAGCCCATCACTCTTTTTTTTTTTTTTTTTAATGTATTTCGTACAGGGTCTACAGGGTCTCACCACACAGCTTGGACTAGTAGTGATCCTCCTGTTTTCAGCCTCCCAAGCACTGGGATTACATGGCATGCACCACAACGCCCAGTCTCATTCTCTGGCTCAGCACGCCCTGGGGGAAGGCCGGCACAGCACACTGGGAATCAGACCCCTGTCCCTGCACCTGGCTAAGAAGGCACTTTAGGATACTAAGCTATCTGGCTGGCCATCACTCTTTTTTAGGAGTTGTCATTACTACCTCTTCTTCACATCCTTCAAGTGGATATGTTAAGCCTCCAATTTACAAACAAGTTCCATTCCAGGAGAACATTTATAAGTTGGATTCATTTGTTATTCAACAAAGTGAGTCTTACAGTATACCTATAAAAATTCATAAATCAAGGATTTACTGTATTTATTTTTTCATTCTTTTCTATGTATACAGTCTTACCTTGGGTATCATATTTGCTTATATAATTTTAACTAAAAAATGAAAACTTAGGGCTGGCCAGATAGCTCAGCAGATTAAAGCGCCTGTTTAGGCAGATGCAGGGACTGGGGTTCATTTTCCAGTGTGCTGGGCCAGCCCCACCCCTGGGGCATGCTGAGAGGTTTGACAGTTGATTGAGACTAGGCGTCGTGGTGCGCACCTATAATCCCAGCTCTCTGAGAGGCTGAAAACAGGAGGATCACTACGAGTCCGGTCTATGTAGTGAGAGGCTGTAGACCCTGTACTAAATACATTTTTAAAAAAAGGAAACTTTGTCAAGCTATTATCCCTAGCTTTTTATGTTCTAGAACTGAACTTCCAATTCCCTGAGGGGGTATCTGACCTGGATATCCCAGAGGTACCTTAAGCATTACTTTCTTTTTTTGGCAGAACCAGGGATTGAACTCAGGCTCTTGCGCTTGCCAGGGAAGTGCTTATTCCACTGAGCCATCTCTCCGGCCAAACATTACATTTTATTATAAACTTAAGATAAATTTTTCCCTGTTATTGAGGATTGATCCCAGGGCTTTACACTGAAGTACATCTCCAGCTTTCAAGAACTTTTTTTTTTTTTTTCCCAGAACCGGGGATTGAACTCAGGCCCTTGTGCTTGCCAGGGAAGCGCTTATTCTACTGAGCTACCTCCCTGGCCCTTAAGAACTTTTAAAATAGGGCTGGCCTGATAGCTTAGTGGACTAAAGTGCCTGCTTAAGGGGAGCACAGCCGCCAGGGTTCGATCCCCAGTGTGCCATGCTGGCCTCATTGAGAATGTGATTGAGACTGGGCTTGGTGGCGCATGCCTGTAATCCCAATACTTGGGGTGGCTAGAAACAGGAGAATCACTACGAGTCCACTCTGTGTAGTGAGTCCCTGTAGACCCTGCCCTAACTTTTAAATTAGTTACTTTATTTATCTACTTATTGATTTTTGAGACAGCACCTCACTAGTTGCCAAGTTGCTCAGGCTGGGCTGAACTTGCAACCCTCCTGTCTCAGCTTCCCAGAGGCTAAGATTACAGACATGCACCATTATGCCTTTCAGGAGGCGTAAGACATTCTACACGTCAGTCTCATAAACAATTTATAATTCCCCTCAAAATACCGTGAAAGTTAACATCTCTGACCAGTCCCTCCCCACATGTCACCTCTCCAGTCAAGCCTTCTGTGACTTCCTGCTCCTCAGAAGAAGAAATCGTTCTTCCTCTTGGCACCCAATGCTCAGCTCACAGCCCCAGCACTTGTTCACAAATGCTGCTCGCCAATGCCCGACCTGTCGACTCTGGTACACTGCGAGTCTCTTGAAGATCTGGGCTACTTGTCTTTCATTAGCAAGAATCATCCTCATCAGTCTAGCAGACTGTTAACTCAATAAATAGCTATTGATGTACAGTAACTTCAAATGAATATATATGTTATATATAGTATATATAACATATATATTATATATATGACAATTGCTAATTACCCATAAAATGTCCCCAGAAACCTAGCCCAATAGAATAAAATTACAAGAGTTTCAAAATATACTTCTGATTCTTTTCTTTCTTTCTTTCTTTCTTTTTCTTTTTTTTTTTTTGGCAGAACCAGGGACTGAACTCAGGCCCTTGCGCTTGCCAGGAAAGCACTTATTCTACTGAGCCATCTCCCTGGCCCCTTATTTTCATCTTTTTTTTTTTTTTTTTTGGCGGAACCGGGGATTGAACTCAGGCCCTTGTGCTTGCCAGGGAAGCACTTATTCCACTGAGCCATCTCCCTGGCTCCCTTATTTTCATCTTAAAGAACTATTATCTTTAACTGTTTTTTCCCAATCTCATCCAAACGCACACTCTTTGTAGCCACGTGCAAAGTGTAAATTCACAACTTTTGTAAATTCACAGCTTGCAGAGCTAATGTTTTAAATCATCTGCTCACTCAAGCAGGCACTTCACCAGTTTCCTTAAAGTACAAAACATATTATATTGTTGTTTGGAATAACTAAAAATAAAAACAGAACAGCTAAAAATAAAACAAGAAAGGCCCAAAAAGAACTCTTTAAAATGTATCACCCAGGGCTAGCCAGATAACTCAGCAGATTAAAGCTCCTGCTTAGGCAGACACAGCAGCAGGGACAGGGCTTAATCCCCTGGCTTGCCGAGCCAGCCCTGACCCTGGGGCTTACTGAGACTGTGATTGAGACTGAGTATGGTGGCGCACATCTGTAATCCCAGCACTTGGGAAGTTGAAAACAGGAGGATCACTGAGACTCTGATCTGTACAGTGAGACCCTGTAGAACCTATACTAAATACAATAAATAAATACATAAATAAATAAACATATCACCCATATAAAACATTAGTCATTTGTAATACACAAACATGCCAACCCTCCCATACTACTGAGCTTTCCAGAAATGTTAAGTGATTAAGGAGTAAGAAAATGAAATCCACCCGAAGCCTTCATAGAGCATTGGTTCTACGGGAATTATTAGGATGAATAAAGAATACTTACTCGGACTGGGGGATTAAGCATCCTGGGATTTTGATGCACTTTAGTTTTTGTTTAATTTTTTTTTAAACTAAGCCCTAATGCCAAACGCTACATTTTTTTTCTTTTTCCTGTTGAGCTGATTCTATGTTAAGATATAAGCACAAACATGTCATAAGTGTTTTAAATCCATCCAATTGTTTGAGGAGGCATACGTGCGAGGCCACTGAAGCCAAAACATTAGAGCTAGGAATTTTGATGAAGATAATAATTGCTTACAGCTGAGCCTGTTTTGACTTGCTCAACAAACAATACACTCTTATGCTACATTTTCATTGCAGGCTTTGCCCCTGCATAATCCCCACTAGAGTGAGCACTTTATACAGGACGATTATCTTCAAGGTAGGTAAAAAGGAAGTTATCAATTAGAGTGTATCATCTGTGAAATTTTACTTAAACTTTTTATTAATTAAAAAAATTTGGGGGGGCCGGGGAGATGGCTCAGTGGAATAAGCGCTTCCCTGGCAAGTGCAAGGGTCTGAGTTCAATCCCTGGTTCTGCCACAAAAAATAAATAAATAAATTTGGCTGCTGTGAGTTTTTTTTACAAACCACCTGTTTAGTGTGCAGAACATATATCAAGCAAGATAGACGCCAACTCCATTTCTGGTGCCACCGTGAATGGTTCTATAGTCTTGGGTAGGCCAAATAATTTCCTTGTATTTTAGCTCACTTCAGGACATTTCTGTACCTTTATCTCCACTCTACTAAACCTGAGAACCACATTGGCTCTGTGTCCATGTAACAAGTGGCTGTATTTTTTTCTTTTTTTGTTTGAAAAAATTAAACAAATTTTCATGATCAAATAATATGAGAATAATAATTATACTCTGTATTATCTTCAAAGCAGTTACTCAGTATGTCATAACTAAAAAGACTCCTACAAAAAAGGAACACAAAGTTTCTTATCAACAAATTAAACTATTAGTACAGGGCCAGCCAGATAGTTCAGTGGACTAAAATGCCTGTTTAGGCAGGCACAGAGACCTGGGTTTGATCCCCAGCATGCCGGCCCTGCCCCCGGGGCATGCTGAGATGGCTATTGTGACCAGGCATGGTAGTGTGCACCTGTAATCCCAGCGCTTGGGAGGCTGAAAAACAGGAAGGATCGCTACAAGTCCAATCTGTGTAGTAAGACTCTGTAATAAATACATTTTTTAAAAAGACAGGAAAAAAAAGATGCTGGTCAGTATAAATGAAACAAAATAGCATATATTGAAATATTTTTTTAAACAACAGAAAATATAACTAGGGGAAGTATTTGAACTTCTCCCTACTTCCTCTCTTCCTCTGTCTCCCTGTCTGTCTGTATCTGTCTGACTGTCTGTCTGTCTATTTATCTATCTATCTATGTAGGCTGTGCATGCTAAATGAATGGTTTGACTTAAAGGCCCAATCCAAAGGTAAGCATCTGAAATGAACAGATACTTCTCAGATGGAGAAGTACAAACAGCAAATAAATATATGGAAAGGTGTTCACCATAACTGGTCATTCAAGAGATACAAATTAAAACACTAAGACTCCATCTCACTCCAGAAAGAATAGCTATCATCAAGGAATCAACCAATAACAAATTAACGGACCCCTTCTCCAATGTTGGTGTAGAATGGTGCGATCACTGTGAAAATCACTATGGAGATTCCTCAAAAAACTAAAATTAGAGGTTCCATTTGGCCTAGCTATTCCCCTTTTTGTTATTAAAAACATCATACCACAGTGAAATATGTATGTACATCTATGCTTATAGCAACACAATTTATAATAGCTAAATCTTGGAAACAGCCTAAATGCCCATCAATGATGCTTGGATGAAGAAGGTGTTATTTTTATGTACATACAATGGAGTAATACTCTACCATAAAGGAGGATAAACTTGAGACATTTCTAGGTAAATGGATGCAACTCGAGACCACACTCTTTTGTGTGTGTGTGTGTGTGTGTGTGAGTGAGTGTGTGTAACTGGGGATTGAACTCAGGTCCTTGCACTTGTCAGGGAGGCACTTATTCCACTGAGCCATCTCCCCAGCCTGAGACCACACTCTTAAGTAAAATAAGGGGGCCGAGGAGATAGCTCAGTGGAATAAGCGCTTCCCTGGCAAGCGTGAGGGCCTGAGTTCAATCCGTGGTTCTGCCAAAAAAAATTTAAAAAATAAAAAAATTAAGTAAAATAAATTGGACACCCATGTTTAAATATTACATTAATTTGCTTGTGTGAGAAACTGAAAGAGTAAATAAGGACCAAAATGTATAATAACTTTAGGAAATAGGAAGAAAATGTTCAAATGGGAGGGGAAACAAGGACGGGGGACGGAAGGAAAGAAAACTAAAAAAAAAAAGAGAAGGAAAAGAATGGAAAGAAAGATTTTGTAAATAGGAGGGGAAGAAGGGGAAGAGGGAGGGAAGGGGAATGGGGAAAAAGGAATTGAGATATATCATGTACGGGTATGAATTCCCTATGATGAATGTGATCATTATGTATATCTAAACTGTACCAATAAAATTAATTTTATTTATTTATTGGCGGAACTGAGGATTGAACTCAGATCTTTGAGTTTGCCAGTCAAGTGCTTATCCTACTGAGCCATCTCCCCAGCCCCTAAAATTAATTTAAAAATAAACAAATTGTTTGTAAAACTAATGCTTAAAGCAGTCAAAAATTATATTAGGATATATATTATTATGTTAAATCTGGCACTTTATTAATCCCTGATTAATACCAGGGGATATTTGAGCTTGTGTGTCTGATTTGTTTCATTTAACATTATGTTCTTGGGCCGGGGAGATAGCTCAGTAGAATAAGCACTTGCCTGGCAAACACAAGGGCCTCAGTTCAATCCCTGGTTCTGCAAAAAAAAAACCTTATGTTCTCAAGTTGCACCCATTTACCAAGAGTGGCCCTCTCATTCCTTCTCCCATTCAGTTATTTTCATCATCTGTAGACCCCCAATACAATATTCAACCAATATCTATGGTGGGCTTTCTAATGTAGGAAGGATATGGATGAGCTCATTCCCTGAGGAGATACTAATTCTGGTTTACTGAGTAATGGAAGGGAGTGTCTTAGCCGTTCTGCTAGTTTCATCCTGACTTTTTGGATTTCCTGTTTGTTCTAGAATATATGTAGCTAGGAGCCCTAAAAATTGGTTAGATTTATAAGACTGAGTTAAGGCAGTCACTCAATGATCAGATGGCTCTAGGGGAAGGCAGTCTAGGAGCCAGCATGGTTGTAAGACAGAGATAATTAGTCATGGAACAACCAGAGTCACCACTTCACAAGACCGTGATAACCCCATGTGGCAGCAGGGTGACCCTAAGTTTGCTGAATCTCTTTCCTTTTTAACTCTAGTCACTAAGCAGAATGCTGAAGACCTCAATCAGCAAGTCTGCTTGGCTACTTCTCCATCCTCTTGTTCTTCCTCCTCCTTCTCTTCCTCTTCCTCCTCCTCTTCTTCTTTTTGTAGATAGTCTCTCCCTGTACAGTTCATGCTGGCTGTGAACTCACTATGTAGCTCAGGCTGGCCTTGACCTCATGGAATGACTGCCTCAGTCTCCCTAGTGCTGGGATTACAGTGGGCACCACCACACCTGGCATTGGTTGTCTTTTATCCCTTAAAAGCAAAGAGCCAGTCACTTCCTAAGGCTTTAGTGTCAGTGTATGACAACAAGCACATCTTCCAACTAAGTGTGAAACCTAATAAAAAGTTAAAGAAACCAGGGCCTGCGAGATAGCTCAGCAGACTAAAGCACCTGCTTAGGCAAATTTAGGCAAGCACAAGAACAACAGTTATAAAAAAAAAAAAAAAAAAAGAACCACAGTTCACTCCCTGGCACCCTCTGTCCTGCCAGCCCTGCCCCCAGAGCAGGCTGAGCCAGCCACAGGGAGTGATGGTGCACACCTGTAATCCCACAGCTGGGGAGGCTGAAAACAGTAGGATCATTATGAGTCTGAGCTGTGTAGTGAGACCCTGTAACAACCAAATACATTAAAATAATAATAATAATAATAATAATAATAATAATAATAAAGCTGGGGGTTGGTGAGATGGCTCAGTAGTCTAAAGCACCTATTTAGAACAAGCTAAGCTAAGCGAAACACAGGGACCGCGGTTCAATCCCCCAGCACCACATGCCGGCCAGCCCTGCTCCCTGGTGGGCTGAGCTGGCCACACACACACAAAATAAATAAATAAATAAATAAATAAAAAAATAATAATAATAAAGCTGAAGAAACCAGAGTGAGGTGATGCAAACCTATAATCCCAGCTGCTCAGGAGATGAAAGCAGGGAGACTGTATATTCAGGGTGATCCTGGGGCAATTTAGTAAGTTTCTAGTTGTATAACAGAAAATGACACCCATGCACCCCCAGCCAATATACTTCAGTTTCTTTGCCCAGATAATAGTTCCTGTTCCAGACCCAGTTGCTCCTATCTCTTAGAAATGGCTGCTTACTGTGATACACATCATATAAACCAAGCCCCAACTGACAGTCATTCTGCCTCTGTACTTCCTGCTTGCTTATCCCTTGTAAGAGCTAGAGCACCAGGGATCAGGGCCTGATATTCTGGGAATGATCTCAGTCAGTGCTCATTGATGTAAATAAATCTGCCTTCGAAGCTTGGTGTCATTTTGGTGTTTCTGCTTGCTTGCTTTAGCAGTTAAAAATAAAATTAAGGGCCTGGGAAGATGGCTCAGTAGAATAAGCGCTTGCCTGGCAAGTGCAAAGGTCTGAGTTCAAATCCCTGGCTCTGAAAAAAAAATTAACAGGGGCTGGGGAGATGGCTTGGTAGAATGAGTGCTTCCTTGACAAGCACAAGGGCCTGATTTCAATCCTCCATTCCACCAAAAAAAAAAAAAAAAAAAAATTAATGGGCTAAGTACAAACCCCTAGATCCAATCTCCAGTACCAGAGGAGGGAGGTAGAAAGGCAAGTGAGAAATAAGATGCTCATGTTGTTTCAAAGTAAAGGACTAAAATTCCAGAGTCTAAGGACAGTCCTTAAACTGGAGACTGTAAGCCGTGGGCATTTATTCATTCTTTCTCTACACATTCCATTGATATCATGTGACAGCTTCCTCTACCGTGTCTCTGTCCTAATGCTTGGCCAGATCCTTGCCATTCAGGTGTAACTCGCTATGACCCTGGATCATGGAAATACTTCCAATTGAAAACATTTACCTGGAGCTGGGGAGATAGCTCTGTGATCTAAGTGTCTGCTTGGCAAGTGCAAGGACCTGGGTTCAATCCCTGGTACTGCATGTCGTGCTGGTCACCAAATCCCAGTGCTAGGGAGGCTGAGACAGGATGATAATCACATGCCTGAGCTGCACAGTGAGACCCTGTACCAAATAAATAAATAATTTTTAAAAAATTAAAAAATATATAGTATCTATACCCCTTCAAAAATATTTCAGAAACGGAAAGAAAAAATATATTGTAAATAGAGTACAGCACACTATTCTGAAGAGAGTCAGTGGACAATTCTTTTTCATGATGGAGGATTTCGAAATGTGGACAATTATCCCATAAATAAGCAGTAAGGTTCATGTTTGTTTGTTTGTTTGTTTTGTACTGGGGATTGAATCTAGGACCCTGTGCTTGCTAGGCAGGCACTCATGCCGCTGAGCTATCTCCCCAGCAGGTTCATATGCATTAAAAGGTACGAACCATTTAATTGGTACCTACAGGTATCATTTCAACACTTTCAATGACCTTTTCTGCCTAGTTGGGCAGAAAAACTATACTTGCACTGAGTTTTGTGAAAGAAAGACCTAGCCGAATAACCTTATGGAAAGGAATACTCTGCATACAGTTGATTAAGCTAACTCACTTTAGTGCTGACTTTTCTACTAACAAATCACTAAAATAGATACATTTTTCTTTTAAAGACAAGCGTTTTCCTTGCTCTATTTTTTTTTTTTTTTTTTTTTTTTTTTTTTTTTTTTTTTTTTTTTTTTCAGAACTGGGGATTGAACTCAGGCCGTTGCATTTGCCAGGGAAGCACTTATTCCACTGAGCCATCTCCCCGGCCCCTCTTTGCTCCTATATAAAGAGAAATTCTGAATTATTTTATAAAATGTACTTCTAAAATTTGAAAGAGCTAAAGGAGATCCCTCATGTCAATTTCTAGGAGATGTTGTAGCTGGAAAGGGTAAATAGAAGCAAAGAGTTTCCTGAAATTGTGCCAAGGCTACATGTCAGCTGCCAGCAGGAAATGCTTTTGGAGGACCTAGATAAATAGACTCTCACTTTTTTATTTATTTTTGGAAAAACATTCTCTTTGTTTTATTACTAATGTTCTAAATCTAACTAGCATCACAACCCAACTAGGCAGAAAAGGCCATTGAAAGTGTTGAAATGATACCTGTAGGTACCAATTAAATGGTTCGTACCTTTTAATGCATATGAACCTGCTGAGGAGATAGCTCAGCAGTATGAGTGCCTGCCTAGCAAGCACATGGTCCTAGATTCAATCCCGAGTACAAAATAAACAAACAAATATGAACCTTACTGCTTAGGAAGCATGTACTGAACACTGTGTGTGGTGAACTAAATTTTATCTTTCTACTAGTTTTTATCATTATTTTTTTATGTTTTATTTTTTATCATTTTACCAAAGCTTCTCTTAAGAGAAATTTTAAGTTAGCAACAACTCTTAATGCTTTTAGCATTTACAGAATAACAATTCTTTCTTACATTTACATAACACAGATTTTCAAAAATGTTATATAATTATTTTTTATCATCTCATTGGCTATGACTGATACTTAGGTAGGTTCAATAGTTTAGTTGTAGACAAAGATTAAGCCAGCCAGAGAAAAGGTCTAGAACAATTAGTTAAAAACTTTTTTTTATTTTTATTTTTGGGTGGTACCAGCGATTGAACTCAGGACTTTGTGCTTGCCAGGCAAGTGCTTAGTCTACTGAGCTATCTCCCTGGCCCCTAAAAACATTTTCTTTTTTTTCTAAAAAAATTTTCTATAAAAACAAACTATTTTCTAGTATATTTCTCCCTGTCTCCAATATGTACCAGAAAATAGATCTGAACATCACAGTACCATCTTTACTAAATTTATCTTTTTACTTCACTTCACTTTTACTGTATTATAATTATTTTGTGTTTGTTTGTCTGTTTGCTTTGAGATAGAGACAGACTATCACTGTGGAGCCCCACACTGGCCTCAAACTCTCAACCTTCTGCTCTAGCATTCCAAGTGGTGGGATTACAGGCATGCTTTACCATGCTTGGCTATTTCTACTGTCTTTAACAGTTAAAGGACAATTACAATCCGGATATTGACCAAGAAGGACTACTACCAACCAAAAGAATCTCCTGTCCTGCAGAAAGTCTACTCAGCCCTTCTGCACTACTTTACATCTGTTCTGTCCAGCTATAATCCCAGCTACCCAGCTTTCTTCTTTTGTCACTCAAGAAGCATTCTCTGCCCTTCATGCCCAATCCTGCCCATTCATGGTGGAAAGTGAAGCTTCCATGATCCAGGAACAAAATAACATGAAAGGTAACAAATCTGTTTTGCCCTAATCCTACAGTCAAACACATCAAATAACAGTTTGAGCCGAAAGCAACTTTAGAGATCTTCACTGTGTTCCACAACCATCAGTCGCTAACTTCAAATATCTTCTCAATGAGGAATCTTTGCCTTAGTTATGATAGATGACTGGAAGGAAAAACTTGGTGAAGAAGCTCTTTTTATATTTTTTAAAGTTTTTTTATGTGTGCAGGGTCTTACAGAAGCTCTTTTATGCTGTCTTTACAAACTGAAGAAGAGGAGAGTGGATTCTGGGAAGATAATGGAGCAAGAAATATCCCTCCTCTGTGTTAGAGTGTAGAAAACGTCTCTGCCCTATCCAGACAAACATACACAAGCAGTATCTTTTTGAGGTAATTGGAACTCTGGAGTCTATGAAGTCTATGAAGTTTCTTTGAACTTCCAAGAAATGCTTGGACAATAAATTCCGGTTAATTCAACTCTTGGCCTGACAAAGCTACCCATCCTCCACCCTCACAGCAGGTACCTATGCATATATTCCTGGAGCAATTACAGTTTGAAGGGGCTAATTTGAGTAGAATGGACCTTGTCCTCCAAGCGTCACAATCTGTGCTGTGACTGCTGACTGTACCATCTGATCACAGAGGTTCAGACAAAGAGGTAGTGCTATAGCCTGGATCTTGAATGTTTCCCAAAGTCCATGTGTTAAAAGCTTAGCCCCGGTCTGCTCCATTTCCAACCAACCCCAGGCCCTCCTGCACCCACCACTCCAAGCCCAGGCCCACCACATGAGAAAGGCCTTTCCTCGCGTTCTCCAGACCTCCCCCTGCCTGTCCAGAGCCAACACAGCCCATCCTGTGAGAACTTCCACTGCACTTTTGGGAGTCCTGCAGACCCACCAAAGCATAGCCCTGGTGAGTGTGTGTGAGCTTCAGCGTTCTCTTGCCCCTCTCCTCATACCCTTCCAGACCCAGCTCAGACCTGCCATACAGGCTTGGGGTGAAACCCTGCAGATAAAGTTCCTGCAGTGAGTCTAGGGTCAAAACCACATAGCTAATCCAGGAACAGAAAATCTTACCAGAGAGGTACAGCAGGCCCACCTCCAAGGGCAAAAACAATAAGGAGCTGGGCACAGTAGTCAAACCCAAGCCAGGCACAACTACATGAACTAGAACTTGATATATTAGTACCTGAATTTCATTAGGTGATAAGAATATAACTGCACCAAAGCTCTACACTAAAGGTCAGAAGTCAGTGCTATACAAAATGATAAAGACAAGGAGCAAAAGGCAATCTCAGGCCTCGAGCCCACCCATAACAAGTGCAGAGGACACTAGCTC
>NW_004524878.1:1592886-1595682 GCF_000260255.1 Octodon degus
TGGTTTCAAAAAAAAAAACAAAAAACTATACCAATAGCCCTGTGAAAATGAAATACCTTGGTATTCATCTAACTAAAGAAATCAAAGATCTTTTCAAGGAAAATTACAGTACTCTGAAAAAAGAGATTGTAGAGGATTTCAGAAAATGGAAAGATATTCCCTGCTCCTGGATAGGAAGAACCAACATCTTGAAGATGGCCATACTCTCAAAATTGTTGTACAGATTTAATGCAATCCCTATCAGACTGCCACCAACATACCTCCCAGACCTAGAGAAATTGTTCCTAAAATTTATTTGGAACCAAAAAAGACCTAGAATAGCAAAGGCAATCCTGGCCAATAAAGACAAAGCAGGAGGCATTACAATTTCTGACTTAAAATTATACTACAAAGCTACTGTAATAAAATCAGCATGGTATTGTCAACAAAATAGACCTGAGGATCAATGGAATAGATTAGAAGATGCAGAGGCCTCTAGGAACACACTCAGCCACCTTATCTTCGACAAAGGGGCCAAACACACTTACTGGAAGAAAGATAGTCTTTTTAACAAATGGTGCTGGAAAAATTGGCTCTCTACATGCCGAAAACTAAAACTTGACCCAGGTCTATCACCATGCACTAAACTAACGTCAAAATGGATTAAAGAACTGAACATTAAAACAGAAACACTAAATCTCCTAGAAGAGAAAGTAGGAGGATCTCTTGAAGACATAGGGGTAGGCAAAGATTTCATGAACAAAAATCAAATTGCACAGGAAATACTTGAAAGAAGAAAGGGACCACCTCTTATTGAGAAGTTTTTGCATGTCAAAAGAAATTACCAATAAAGTGAAAAGACAACCCACAAATTTTGAAAAAATCTTAACAAATAAGCACTCAGACAAAGGTTTGCTCTCTAGAATTTATAAAGAACTAAAGAACATTAGTGGGGGCCTGCCCCTTAGCTCATTTCTTTAAGTGGCTGCTTCAACAAAGCAGTCAGGCTCCGGTTGCTGTGGTTCCATCCCCACAACTCAAGCCAGCCAAACCTTCCCTGAAAGCATTCAGAGAAAAAAAAAAAATTAGGGCCCGTAAATTTAAAGACCCAATCCAGAAATGGGCATTCGAGATGAACACACACTTGTCAGAGGATGAAATTAAAGAAGCAAATAAATATATGAAAAAATGCTCCACATCACTAGCCATCCATGAAATGCAAATTAAAACAACACTGAGATACCATCTCACCCTAGAAAGAATGACTATCATAAAGAAATCAACCAACAACAAATGTTGGAGAGGCTGTTGGGAAAAGGGAACCCTTTTCCACTGTTGGTGGGAGTGTAGACTAGTACAACCATTATGGAAATCAGTGTGGAAACTCCTTAAAAAACTAGGACTGGAAATCTCATTCAAGCCTGCTATCCCCCTACTGGGAATTTTCCTGGAGGAACTGAAAGTGTCATATCATAGTGATATATCCGTACCTATGTTTATAGCAGCACAACTGGTGATAGCCTGATCTTGGAAACACCGATGCCTGTCACATGTGGAAAGGTTGAAAAAGATGTGGTATTTTTATACAATGGAGTATTATTCAGCTATAAAGAATGATAAACTCGAAGCCCTCATATTTAAGTGGATGCCACTTGAAGATATACTTATAAGTGAAATAAACCAGACCCACATGTGTAAATATTGTATTGTCTCCCTAGTATAAGAACTCAAAAGAGAAATTACATATAGAAAGATACAACACAAATAAAAGGAAAGTGAGAACTTGAGGCGTGGGCAAGAAGAAAAACTGAGAAACATGACAGGGGCAAAGCCATGCATTTGTACACATGAGATGGGTGGGGCAGTGATCCTGGGGGACATCAGCAGGTTTTTGAGACTAGCGGTTGGCTGGTGGGATTCTCACCCTGACTAACTGTATATGCTGATGCCTGTGAGCCAGGTGGCTGCACTGAGGATGGCAATGTGTAATAGAGGGGCCATGCTTGGAGTGCCTGCCATCTTGGTCTTCTAAATATGTACTTCTTGTCATAACATACCAATTACCATACTGTCTCTCAAGTAAAGGGTTTTTTTTTGTTTTTTTTTTAAAGGGTAATAAATGAAAAAAAAAAGACACAAGAATAAGAAAAAAAATGTCACAGGTCTATCCTATTACAATTCTGTATATGGTTAGATTTCTTAATTTCTTTGTAAAAATATGTAAATGCCTAATTCTACTTTTATAAAATTATTTTTCCTTCATATTCTATAAGGACTTAAAGTTCACCTTATCAATATTTGATGGAAAATATCTGTTCCATGATATGCCAAAGATGTTTGATAGTTAGACAGATAGGGTAAACTGAACTGCATATATTGCAGGTTAATAATAAGCTTCTCTTCTAGAGGGTTAACAACCTAAGTTAGCTGATAAAAAATTGGAGAAAAGGAAGGGCTGCAAGGTCAGCCAACCTTTTGGCCCTAGCCTTTCAAGGTCAGTGAAGACCCGGCACATAGGAGAACCTGTACTGTAACATCATGTAACTCAGTTGTGCTCCAAATTTTCTGATCAAGGAGATTATGGAGCCACAGAGGAGTGTGATTGATGATGTACAGTGTGCCTGGGCAGAGTCACATAGAGAGAAAACATTCTCTCAGGCTTTCACAGAGAGCAAATTGGTCAAACAATGGCTGTGACTCATCCTCACGGCTGACACTGACAAAGGATCTACAAAGTGCGGTACAGGACAAAAGGATAAATCCTGAGGGTACTTGACTGACCTTATCAGATACAAAAGTTACATTTCTTGTTATATA
>NW_004524878.1:1596382-1613620 GCF_000260255.1 Octodon degus
AAAAAAAAAAAAAAATAGCCCTGTAATCCAGCACTCTAAAAGGCTAAAGCAGCAGACCTAGCCTAGCCTGGGCAATTTAGTAAAACTCAAACATTTTTCTTAAACTTTAAAAAAGGTTCGGGATGTAGCCAAATGTGAAGACCCCGGATTCAACTCCTAGTTCAATGAAGAAAAAGCAGGGAAGAGAAGGGAGGCAAGGGCAAGAGATGGAGGGGAGAAAAAGGAAGAATATGAGAGAAGAGGTGAGGAAAACCCTTAGTCCCTTCCTCCCACTCACAATTTGGCTATGAGCTTTCCTCCTCCATGCATCCTCTGCCACAGGCCCAAAGCAACAGGGCCAGCCCCCTGTGGTCTGAAGCTTCCAAAACTGTGAGACAACATAAATTTCTCCTCTTTATAAATTGATTTCTCAGGCATTTTGTTATGCTAATGGCAAGCTAACATAGGAAGGTAACAATTATTGTTGCAAGAATGAGTTAGACTCTTAATACCATACACAAAAATTAATTCAAAATGAAACAAAGACATAAAGGCAAGACCTACAGCTTACAAGAAAAAACAAAGTAACATCTTCAGAATACTAAATCTGGCATTGACCTCTTGAATATGACACCAAAGGCAGAGGCAACAAAAGAAAAAATAGGTAAAATGGACAGTATAGAAATTTTAAAATTTTACATACCCAAAGATGTCATAAACAGAGTAAAAATATACACCAGAAAATCAAAGAAAATATTTGTACCTCATAAATCTGATGAGGGGTTCACATATAGCATATATAGAGCTCTCAATTCAATAAAACAATTCAAAAATGGGCGAAGAACTTGAGTAGGCATTTCTCAGAAGAAGATATACAAATAGTCAAAACCATGTGAAAAAGTGATCCACATCACTGATCATTAGAGAAATGCAAATCAAAACCACAAGGAGATAACCACCTCACATCCATTAGAATGGCCTCTATGTAAAAAGAAACAAACATAGAAAGGAAGTACCCAAATTTGGGAAGAAACTGGAATCCTTTTGAACTCCTGAAGGAAATGTAAAGTGTTTTAGTTATCCTGAGAAACAGCATTATGGTTCCTCAAAAAGTTGAAAAAGAACTACTGTGTGATAGTGTAATTCAATCTTCTGGAGCTATGAAAAAAAAAAAAAAAAAGAATTGAAAGCAGAGTCTCAAAGAGATATTTAAAAAAAAAAGAGAGAGATATTTATACACATGGTATATAGAAAGCATGCAAAGATGCTAAAACTATAATTAGAGACAATGACATAAAATACATGCAAAGCTACTAAAACAGTAATTATAGTAACAAGTGTACAGGTGCTCCTTGATTTACAATGAGTTATGTCCTCATAAATCCGTCTGTAAATTGAAAATGCATTTAATACAGCTAACGTACTAAACATATTTAACCTTGCCTTTTTGAAACATCCCCAGAAAACTTCCACTAGCCTAGAGTTGGGCAAAATTATCTTTTTTGTGTGTGTGTGCAGGGTAGGTCGTAGCGATCCTCCTGGTTTCTGCCTCCCCATGGCTGGGATTACAGGCGCGAGCCACCGTGCCTGTCTCCATCACAGGCTCAGTGAGTCCGAGGGCGGGGCCGGCACAGCAACCGGCACCAGGGATCGAACCCTGGCCCCTGCGCTTCCTTGAGCAAGCGCTTAGTCCGCTGAGCTATACCGCCGGCCCTGCAAAATTATCTTAACACTAAATCTATTTATAATAAAGTTTTGAATGTCCCATGTATACATACATATGGGTATTTTGTAGAGATAGATGCAAAACACAAAACACTATATCTCCAAATCCCTAGCAATAAATTATAGGTTAGGGCTGCCCAAAACTGTGAGAGAATAAACTGCATGTCACTAGCTCAAAGGAAACAAATCAAAATTTAAAATTCAGAGTACAGTTTGTACTAACTAGTATCACTTTCAGAGCACTATAATATTACAAGCTTGAAAGTTGAATAATGGTAAATTGAGGATCATTTATATAGTTTTACAGGTCTATTTTAAAAAGCAAAAAGAACATTAGGCTTGGAGCTAAGAGGTTGAAGCCCATGCTTAGCATACCCACGGCCCTGGTTTCAATCTATAGTACCAAACACCATTCACAAAGAGCAGGACCAATGGCTCAGTGGTGCAGCACTTTCTGACCATGTGCAACACCAACACCTTGGGTTAGATCCTCAACACCAGACACACACACACACACACACACACACACACACACACACACACAATGTCAAATCAATAACCTAGAATTGTATCTTTTTCTTTTCTTTTTTCTTGTGGGACTAGAGATTGAACTCAGAACCTTGGGCTTGCCAGGTAAGCACTTATTCCACTGAACTATCTATCTCCCCAGCCCTAAGACTGTATCTTAAAAAACAACAAACTAAACCCAAAGCAAGCAGAAGGAAGATGATGATTACATGAAAGTTGATGAAATAATACAAAAATGAGACTAAAAAGTGGTTCTTTGAAAAATAAAAATAAAATATTTTTTATTTTTTATTTTCTTATTTTTTTCTGTATTTTTAGGGAAGGGTCTACAGGGTGTTCGGGGTCTCACTACCAGATCAGACTCATAGTGATTCTCCTGTTTACAGTATGTCAAGTGTTGGGATTACAGGCATGTGCCACCACACCCAGTCTAATCACTGCATGTCCCGGGGCGGGGCCAGCACTGAGGCCATCCAACCCTTGCCCCTGCAACTGCTTGCAGGCACCTTAATCCCCTGAGCTATTTGTCTGGCCCTTTTATTTTTTATTTTATTTTTTGAAAAATTTTTTTTAAATTGACAACACATTAATTAGAATGACCAAGACAGAAGGGCAAGATAAACAGATTGATATACTCAGATTCAGAAACTGAAAAGAATTATGAGAGAATACTATGGATAGCATTTTTGTCAACAAATTAGATATATGGAATGGTCAAGTTATTAAACATAAAGTATTGAAACTAGGGCCGACCAAATAGCTCAGCGGATTAAAGTGCCTGCAAGCAGGTGCAGGGGAGGTGGTTTGATGGCCTGCCTTGCCAGTCCCGTCCCCGGAGCAAGCTGAGACAGCAAATGAGACTGGGCGTGATGGTGTGCCTGTAATCCCAGCTCTTGGGAGGCTGTAAACAGGCAGATCACTATGAGTCCGACCTAGTTGTGAGATCCCAAACACCCTGTAGACCCTTCCATAAAATTAAAAAAAAAAGAAAGAAAGAAAGAAAGAAAGAAAGAAAGAAAGAAAGAAATTGCTTGTCAATACTTATAAAAGCACAAAGAAGAAAACTAGAGATCAAAATCCCTTAGGAATATACACACAGACTCACTCTAACATACTAGCAAACTAAATCCAGCAGTATATAAAGACAAATATACATCAGACAGTGGGATTTATCCCACTATGTAAGATAGGCCTAACATCCAACATTAATTCATATAAACACTATATTAATAAAATATAAGATAAAAAACCACTCTCTTCACTCACAGATCCGACCCTATAGGTAGAAAATTCGAAAGAATCCACCAAGTTTTTAGTCTCAGTTGCCGTCATGCCCTTCAGACTAAGGAAGACCCGGAAGCTTCAGGGCCATGTGAGCCACCGCCATGGTCACATCAACAAGCACCAGAAGCACCCCGGAGGCCGGGGTAATGCTGGTGGCATGCATCATCACAGGATCAACTTCCACAAATATCACCCAGGTTACTTTGGGAAGGTTGGTATGAGGCATTACCACTTAAAGAGAAACCAGAGCTTCTGCCCAACTGTCAACCTTGATAAATTGTGGACATTGGTCAGTGAGCAGACACGAGTAAATGCTGCCAAAAACAAGACTGGAGTAGCTCCCATCATTGATGTAGTGCGATCGGGCTACTACAAAGTTCTTGGGAAGGGAAAGCTCCCAAAGCAGCCTGTCATCGTGAAAGCCAAATTCTTCAGCAGAAGAGCTGAGGAGAAGATTAAGGGTGTTGGGGGGGCCTGTGTCCTGGTAGCTTGAAGCTTCTGGACAGGGGGCTCATTAAAATGCTAACAAATGGTAAAAAAAAAAAAAAAAAAGTATCCACCAAAAACCTACTAGAACTTGTTAATGAGTCATAGGCTGCTGTATCTACATGTAAACTTCAACTATATCTCAATATGCTAGCAATATATAATTTGAAAATGGAACTGAGAAAAAAATTCACAAAAGCATGAAAACTTGTTAAAAGAAATGCAAGACATTATATAACATTGCTGAAACTAAGAAAATTAAAATAAATGGACAGATATTCTATGCTTATAAATTCAAAAATCCAATATTGTTGATTATAATTGTGCCAAAATTGATCTATAAGGTAAATGTAACCCCTCCCAAAACTCCAATAGTCATTATGTATAAGTCAATAAATTTATTGGAGATACAAGACAATTTGGAAGTGAATAACATACTTTATGGCCTTACCTTTTCTATTTTCCAAACTTATTATAAAACAACAATAATCAAGACAGTATAGTATGACAGGCATGACAGACAGATAGGACATAATGACAGATACAGAAAAATAGAGGAGTCCGGGGAGATGGCTCAATGGAATAAGCACTTGCCTGGCAAGCACAGAGGCCTGAGTTCAATTCCTAGTTCCACCAAAAAGAAAAGAAAGAAAGAGAAAAAAGAAAAATAGAGCATAGGACTTGGGGAGATAGCTCAGTGGAATAAGTATTTGCCTGGCAAGCACAGGGTCCTGAGTTTGATCCTGGGTACCACCAAAAACCAGAAAAATAGAACAGAATTAAAAATCCAGAAATTAACTCCTGTATTTATTTATGTTCAATTTTGCCAATGATTTTTGACAAATTTGCTAGACAAATTAAAGGCAGGATAGTCTTTTTTTTTTTTTTTTTTTTTTTCAGAACCAGGGATTGAAATCAGCCCTTGTGCTTGCCAGGAAAGCACTTATTCCACTGAGCCATCTCCCCAGCCCCAAGGATAGTCTTATAGATAAATGGCATTGAGCCAATAGAACACTCTCACATGAAGACATAAATTCAGGCTCTTATCCCATAACTTAAACAAAAATTAATACACAATGACAAGTTTTCATGCCTTGAGTCCTGTTTTTATTTTTATTACTACAGGTTTGCAGTCTAAAACTCCCTGTGTTGAGCTGGTACATGTACATAATACACCTTGATTTTTTTTTATCAGTTCTTCAATTGGTGGGCATTTGGGTTGTTTCCAAGATCTAGCTACCACAAATTGTGCTGCTATAAACATGGGTGCACATATATTGCTGTGGTATGATGTTTTCAGTTCTTCTGGAAAAATACCCAGAAGGGAAATAGCTGGGTCAAATGGGATTTCTAATCCTAGTTTTTTAAGGAATCTCCACACTGATTTTCACAGAGGTTATATCAATCTACACTCTCACAACAGTGGAGAAGTGTTCCTTTTTCCCTACAGCTCCTGCAGCATTTGTTATCTGTTCATTTCTTGATAATAGGCATTCTTTCCTGGCTGAGATAGAATCTCAGTGTTGTTTTAATTTGCATCTCTGAATGACAAATGCTGTTGAACTTTTTTATATATATATATTTATTTGCTGCTTCTATTTCATCTGAGAAGTGTCTGTTCATCTCAGATGCCCATTTTTGGATTAGGTCTTTAAATCTGAGGGGTCTGATTGTTTGAGTTCTTCATACATTCTCAATAATACTCCTTTGTCTGAAGAACAGCCAGCATTTTTTTCCCACATTGTGGGTTGTTTCTTCACTCTGTTGGTGGTTTCTCTTGCTGTGCAAGAGCTTTGTAATAAGATGATATCCAAGTTGTTCTTTGTGATAGTTCCTGTGTGATCAGGGTTTTTTTTATTCATACAATTTTTGTCTACAATGCCCAGGGAGACAGACAGCTCAGTAGAATAAGCACTTGCCTGGCAAGCACAGGGTCTTGAGTTCAATTTTTGGTACTGAAAAAAAAAAAAAAAAAAAAAAGACAATCTCTGTCTATACCAATGTCTTCAAGAGTTTTACCTATTCTATCTTCCAGAAGATTTAATGTTTCTGTTTTAATAGTTAGATCTTTGATCCACGGTGAAAGACATGGGTCCAATTTTAATCTTTAGCATGTGCAGAGCCAGCTTCTCCAGCATTAAAGAGGCTATCTTTCTTACAGTGAATATGCTTGGCACCTTTGTCGAAGATAAGATGACTGAGTATGTCTGGAGTTGTTTCTGCATTTTCTAATCTGTTCCACTGATCTTTGGGTTTGTTTTTTGTCAGTACCATGCTATTTTTATCATAATAGCTTTATAGTATAATTTCCAAACAGAGATTGATGCTTCTTGCATTACCTTTGTGGCCCAGAATTGCCTTTGCTATTCTAGGTCTTTTCTGGCACCAAATGAATTTCAGAATTGTTTTCTGTAATTCTGTGAATATGCTTTTGGAAGTTTGATTTGAATTACATTAAATCTGCATAACAGTTTTGGAAGTATGACCATTTTCACTATATTGGTTCTTCCTACCTGAAAGCAAGGCATATCTTTCTGGTTTCTGATATCTGTTTCAATCTCCTTTTTCACAATATTGTAGTTTTCAATATAGAGGTCTTTTACATTCTTCATTACATTGATTCCTAAGTATTTCATTTTTTTGGATGCTACCATGAAAGATATTGTTTCCCTAATTTCTGTCTCAGTGAGTTTGTTATTCATGTATAAGAAGGCTATTGATTTTGGAGTGTTGAATTTGTACTGAGGTTTGCTGCTACATGTTTATTAGAATGTCATCTGAAAATAATGATAATTTAACTTCTTCCATTCCTGTTGTTATGTCTTTTATTCCTTTTTCTTTTCTTTCTTTTTTTTATTTTAGGGAAGAGTCTACAGGGTGTTCAGGGTCTCACTACTAGATTGGACTCCTAGTGATTTGCCTGTTTACAGCCTCCCAAGAGCTGGGATTACAAGCATGCACCACCACACCCAGTCTCAATTGCCATCACAGTGTGCTTTAATCTGCTGAGCTATTTGGTTAATCCTTCTTTCTCTTGTCTAACTGCTCTAGCTACTGAGCCAGGGAGATGGCTCAGTAGAATAAGCCTTCCCTGGCAAGTGTAAGGGCTTCCCTGGCAAGTGCAAGGGCCTGAGTTCAATCCCCGGTTCCACCAAAAAAAAAAAAAAGTTTCCAGGATATTGAGTAAGAGCAGAAACAGTCAACATCCTTATCTTGTTCCTTGATGGTGACCATGAAGCAGCTCTAAGCATGACTTAAATTAACCAATTGGCTTTTCATGTTTACTTGTGAGACTGTCTAAGGCCTATACCACCCATCTGGAGATAGGTGGTAGACTCATAGTAACTGAACCTCTGGGAGTCACTGGTCCCTACTGAGGCATGTAATAACAGGTGAGGCCATAAAGCCTCAAAGGATAAAACCAGGTCACAGCTAAGGGTACCTGGCTCCAATCTCATTTAGATAAGACTAGTAGCCTCAGGAATCTCACTCCTGGGTGGAGACCTTCCAGGAGTTAACAAGGCTTTCCTAAATTAACATAATGCCTCACCTGGAGATGTCTTTGAGCTGTTCCCACCCTTCTTGAGTATTCCCCTCCCTTGTTCTGATAACCAAATAAGTATGACCACCTAGAGAAGATCTTGGTCTTAGCTCTGAATCTGAAATTCTATGAGAGGGTTCTGTTCTTCTTGGAGCCCTGAAATCACTCCATTTGTCTCTTTTATTTAGCAACCCTGATCAGTCTGCAATAACTATGGGATAATATTGACCTGATAGTTCCTCACTTTAGAGAAAAAACTTCCAGTTTTGTCCATTTATTATGATGTTGGCTGCTGGTTTGTCCTAAATGGCTTTTACAGATTGAAGTAAGATTGTCTATTCTGATTTTCTGTAGGGTTTTTATTATGAATAGGTGTTGGACTTTATCAAAAGCTTTTTTTGCCTGTATTGAGATGATCACATGATTTTTGTCCTTGGCTCTGTTTATATGGTATATTACATTTATTTATTTACATATGTTCAACCATCCCTCCATCCCTAGGATAAATTCCACTTGGTCATGGCATATAATTTTCTTGCTGATTTGCTGCACTCTGTTTGCCAGTATCTTCTTGAGGATTTTGCACTTATGTTCATTAGGGAGATTGGCCTGTAATTTTCTTTCTTAGTTCATCTTTCTCTAGTTTTTGTATCAGGGTAATGCTTTGTTATAACCTGTGCAACTGATTCCAATTTTGTAACTCTGTATGTTTCCATTGTAACTTTATTAACAAGGACTATTTGGTTAAGCTGACACCTTAAACTCCATCTTCTAACAAGCTTTGTAACTTCCATTTTGTAAAACCTTGATTTGTTTTGTAGCCCCTTCCCCACACCCATGCCTTCCCTGAAGAATGTGGCTGTTTGTGCAAATAAGAAAGTGTTCCTCTGCATTCTGAAAGAAGATAAAAAAATGCTCCTCAACATTCTGCAAAATGAGTTAAACTGTCCTTCCTACGGGAACAAACAGAACGCCTGAAAATGGGTAAAACTGTCATCAGATGTCCTTCTGACTATGGAGACAAAAACAATGCCTAAGCCAAATAAAACATATTCCTGTAAGGTTTGCAAAATGTGACCTCGTCTATAGAAACAAAGAGTTAACCCTCAGTCTTGACTAACTCAAAATAAGCTTTGTGAAATCCCCCCACTTCCCCCTACTCTTGTGGTTTCTCCCTTTAAAAACTGCCTCACCTAGACTAAGCGTGCACATACTTGGAGACGAGAGTACGTGCTGCTTCTGAGCTCAGCTAAATAAAGCACTTTTAAGTTGAGTCCAGTTTTTGATTTTTGGGTTACAACAGCTTGTTCCAGGAATGAATTTGGGAGTATTGCTTCCCTTTCAATTTCATTAAAGAGTTTGAGAAGTAGTCATGTTAGGACTTCTCTAAATTTCTCGTAGAATTCAGCAGTGAATACATCAGGGACTGGGCTTTTCTTTGTTGGTAAGTTTTTAATGACATCTTTAACTGGTTGATATTAGTTTATTTAGGATTTTTATATCTTCTTGATTCAGATTTGGTAATTCATATGTACCTAGGAATCTGTCCATTTGTTCTTTTTTTATGTATTTAGGGAAGGGTCTACAGGGTATTCAGGGTCTCACTACTAGATCAGACTCTTAGTGATTCTCCTGTTTACAGCCTTTCAAGAGCTGGGATTACAGGTGCATGCTGCCACACCCAGTCTCAATTGCCGGCTCAGGGTGCCCCGGGAATAGGGCCAGCATAGCAAGCTGGGGCTCGAACCCTGGCCGTTGTGCTCTGCCTAAGCAAGCACTTTAGTCTGCTGAGCTATCTGGCCAGCCCTTCCTTTTACAAGGATGCAGTGACCTTCTTTATCTCTCTTGATTAGTATTGACTTCAAATTCACTCTGTAAATAGAATAGCTATCTCTATTTTTTCTCGGTTCCTGTCACATAAAGTATTGCTTTCATTCTTTCACTTTCAGTCTGTTATGGGTCACCCAGAATAGGAACAAGATCAGAAGCCAGATTGGAATTTAATAGTCTTTATGACTGAGCTCAGGGCCGCCAGTCATTTCTCACACAAGGGAAGGCCAACTGCCCCTAGCCTGCAAAGCAAGGAGCTTTTAAAACGAAAGTCACATGACTAAAGGAGCTTTTACAGTTCAGTGATATGCACAACTTGCCCATGTAGGGGCTTGTTGAGCAAGCTGTTTTTATATGATACATCTTAAACTCACTATGTTTAGAGGAATTAGATTAGGGAGGGAAGGAAGACAGTTACTCAGTTACTGGTTACTAAACAGCCTTAAACAGAGGGTGAGGACACATTCCTTAGAGTAGATAACAGGAAGCATAAGGGAACCTAATAATTTTCCATAGTTACAGCTCAAAATTCAGTTGACCAGTTACACAGTCTATGAATTTCTTTTTGAGTTAAATGTGTTTCTTGTATGCAACATATTGTTGCATCTTGCTTCTTGATCCAGTCTATGTCTTTTGGTTAGTGAATTAAAACAATGAACATTGATGGTAATAACTGTCATGTATTGACTTATGCTAGTCATGTTATCTTCCTAGTGTTGGCTCCCCCTCTTTTTTTCCCCTTTCCTTGAATTATTTGACTTTCTTAGTAGATTCCTTCTGTTTAGGCTCACAGAACGGTAGTTCTTGTTATCTGTTTCTAGAACGTCCTTCAAAACATTTTGGAGTGCTGGTTTGGTGGTCAAAAAATTTCATAGATATTCTTTGTCATGGAATTACCTTATTTCTCCATGAGGTTTTTTTTTTTTTTAAATTAATTTATTTATTTGTGTATGTGTGTGGCCAGCTCAGCCCACCAGGGGGCAGGGCTGGCTGGCATGTGGTGCTGGGGGATTGAACCGCGGTCTCCGTGCTTTGCTAAGCTTGTTCTAAGTAGGTGCTTTAGACCACTGAGCCATCTCACCAGCCCTCTCCATGAGTTTTGAAAGATAGTTTTGTGGGGTACATCAATCTGGGTTGAAGACTGTTGTCCTTTAGAACTTGCCTTGTCTTGAGAGTTTTGGGCTGAGAAGTCAGATGTGATTTTTTAATCATTTATTATTATTTTCTGTATATAGTACAGGGTCTACAGTGTCTCACTATATAGATCAGACTCGTAATGATTCTCCTGTTTTTAGCCTCCCAAGTGCTGGGAATACAGGCGTGCACCACCAAATCCAGTCTCAATCACTATCTCAGCACTTCTGTAGGTGGGGCCAGCATGGCATGCCAGGGATGGAACCCTAGCCACTGAGCCCTGCCTAAGCAGGTGCTTTAGTCCACTGAGCTATCAGGCTGGCCCTCAGCTGTGATTTTTATGGGTTACCTTTAATCTTTTTCTTTTCCCTAATAGCTTTTAAGATTCTGTTCTCAAAGTTTTGGAATGTTGACTGATATGCCTGGCTGTAGAGAGTTTTTATTTTTAATCATGGATAATTGGAGTTCTATATGCCCCTTACCTGTGTGTCAATTATTTTTCTTTGCCAGGGAAGTTTTCAGCCATGATGTCTGTGAAGTTTGTTTTTTTCTTTTTTAATACATAATTTGTGCTAACTTCTGCTTTTTTATTGACTTCAATCTTGTCATTCTTTGCCTCATCTAGCAGCTGTTGTATTGATTTCTCATGGTCCTTTGCTATTTCTCTCTCTCTTTTTTGAGACAGGGTTTCACTAGACAGCTCAAGCTGGCCTTGAGCTCAATTTGTAGTCCAGCTGGTCTCAAACTCACAACAATCCTCCTGCCTCAGCCTCCAAAGTGCTGGAATTACAGGTATGTGCCACCATGCCTGGCTATTTTTCAAAAAATATTCTTTTCATGATCACTAATCACAAGCCTATCTTCTATAACTGAGAAACTGTCCTTACATTGGATTAATCTGCTGCAGATACTTGCAATGGAATTTTTATTCTCCTGGATATCTGCTTGAATCTACTTTATGGATTCCATTCCTTTCCTATGCTGAGCCTTCACTGCTTTCATAATTTTCTTAAACTCCTCCATTTTTCTATCTGTATATGTTCTAGAGTCACTAAGCATGGTTTACATTGTGATCATAGTACCTGAAGTGATCTTAGAAATTGTTTCTGATGTCATTTTTTTCTAGAGCCCCATTCAATTACTTTGTTATCACTTCAGAAAGGCCAGGTGGGTGGCTTTCAGATTGTCCCACCTCACTGCCCCCTAGGTTTGCCTTTGGTGAACAGGATGTGTGAGGTTTCATCTTGTTTTAGTATCTTCTCATCTTTTTTTCTTTTTAGTTTAATTTCTGGACTAATGATTATAAATAGCCTGTGGTGGGTTGCTTTATTGCTGGTATTTATGCCCTTAGGAAATGACTACTTCTCTGCAGTATCTTCCAGGTGTAGCTGGTTTTGGGAGTTCAAGACTGTTTCAAGATCTCATCTCTTCAATCAGTCTCATCTCTTCAATGGTTTTGGGGATAAGGAGATGCTGCCCATTTGGCCCAGCCCCTGGTTCTTTGGCACTGTGCTACAGTATTTTCTGCTACCCTTAGTCAGTGTCAGTCTTTGAATGCCAGGAAGAATAACTACTTAGAACAATTATGTCACTTTTGGTACATCAGCAATAAAACAGCATGGAATACAGCATAGAAAATGAGAAACTGAAAAAAGAAAATAAGAAACTGGGCCAGCCAGATAGCTCAGCGGATTAAAGAATCTGCTTAGGCAGATGTAGAGGCTGGGCGTTCAATACCCAGCCTGCCATGCCCTACCCCTGGGGCATGCTGAGATGGCAATTGAGAGTAAGTATAGTGGCACATGCCTGTAATCCCAGCATTTGGGAGGCTGAAATCAGGTGGATCACTACAAGTCCAATCTGTGTAGTGAGATTCTATAGACCCTGTACTAAATACATAAAAAAAAAAAAAAAAGAAAATGACAAACTGAGTTAACCATTAATTTACCACCTTTAACTGTATGAACTAGACTTGTGGTTATATATACAAAATCTAAAACAAACTAGAAAATTATATGCACTATACAAATCCTCAATATGTCAATTTTACCCTCAAGAGTTAAAATTTAAATGTTAGGGAGAAAATAGAGAAGTGGAAGAAGAGAAAGAGATTAGAAGGCTAGAGGTCAAAAGGGGAAAATGCCAACTTTGGAAAACTGGTGTACAGTAATGGAGGGAAAGAGAGAAGGAAGACATAAAAAAAACAGAACCACAACCGCAAAGAGGCTAAAAACCACATTCACATTCATACCAAAACACAATCAAGGTCCGGCCAAATAACTCAGCAGATTAAAGCCCCTGCTTAGGCAGATTCACAGGATCGGAGTTCAATCCCCAGCTTGCCATGCGGGTCCCGACCCCAGGGCGACCTGAGCCAACTATTGAGTCTGGGTATGGTGGCGTGCTAATCCCAGCTCTTGGAAGGCTAAACAGAGGCAGATCACTACGAGTCCAATCTATGCAATGAAACCCTGTAGACCCTGTAGACCCAGTCCTAAAAACTACAAAAAATAAAAATAAAAAAATAAAAACATCAAAGAAAAAAGTCTACTTCCAGGTTTGTCTCTGCTGCCACTAGGAGAAAACATGTGGAGACAGAATCCCAAGCCATACCAATCTATCTCAGCAAGCCTACATTAGCTTTTGTTTGGAGTAGTGGATAATCTCAGTGAGCTTACACCTTCAGGCCAAGACTAGCCCCATTCGGCTTGTAGCTGTCAGTACACATTCAGCAGACCTGAGCCTCGCTGGGAGTTGAGATGGAGCCTCAAAAATGTCACACTTAAGTCAAAGGACCCAGACAGGGGTCACATATTATATGATTTCATTTGTATGAAACATCCAAAAAATTCAAATTTATAGATGACAAACAGAATAGTGGTTATCCAGGTCTAGAAACAGAAGCTAAGAAATGATCACACAGGGTAGGCACTAGGTATATGTTTCAGGTAATTAAAATGTTCCCAAAGTGAGTTGTTGTAGTATAGGCACAACTACAAATTTACTAAAAATTACTGAATTTTACATTCAAAACAGGTGAATTTTATATGTACATTATATCTTGATAAAGTATTATTTAAATGCTACATGGATTTCAACTACTTTTATCTTCCAAATATTTTTCCTTTAACCTATTATTTTTTTAAAATGACAAAACTTTTTTGTGTGTGTTTAGCACAGGGTCTACAGGGTCTCACTACACAGATTAAACTCATAATGATTTTCCTATTTTCAGCCCCCCAAGTGCTGGGATTACAGGCACATACCACCATGCCCAGCCTCAGTCTCTGTCTCTGTCTCAGCACGCACCGGGGGCGGGGGCTGGCACAGCATGCTGAGCATTGAACCTGGTCCCTGCATCTGCCTAAACAGGTGCTTTAATCTGCTGAGCTATCTGGACAGTCCTGACAAAACTTCTTCTTTCTTTCTTTTCTTTTCTTTTTTTTTTTTTTTTTTGAAGAACTGGGGATTGAACTCAGGCCCTTGTGCTTGCCAGGGAAGTGCTTATTCTACTAAGCCATCTCCCTGGCCCCAAAACTTTTTCCTAATGATTCCTATTTTGTAACCAATATTTTAACTTCTACTCAATTTTTAGCAGGTTCTAAAAGCTAATTCTCATAAAATTGATTCATTTTAATAATCACAGAATGAGTTTCCTTCATTCTTCAATAACCCAATGAGAGGATCACTGAGTCCGATCTGTGTAATAAGACCTTGTAGACCCTCTAGTAAAAGCATAAAAAATAAATTAAAAAATTGAAAAAGGGCTGACCAGATAGCTCAGTGGATTAAAGCACCTGTTTAGCAGGGACTGGGGTGCTGGGCCCACCCCCGGGGCATGCTCAGATAGCTATTAAGACTGGGTGTGGTGGCACACACCTGTAATCCCAGTGCTTGGGAGGCTGAAAACAGGAGGATCACTAGGAGTCCAATCTGTGTAGGTAGACCCTGTACTAAATGCATAAAAAAGGAAAAAATAACTCAATGAGTTGAAATAATCAGGGAAACTACTTTACAAAGCTGTAGCGGTTCCAAACCCTCTAAACCTACTAAAGAAATAAAAATACCACCTGTCAAATAAAATGAACCGTACATCCTCTGGCATGTACAGTACAAATGTATGTCTAACTTTGGCATGATACTTCTGCATCCTAAATTTTTTGATCCTTGTTTTCCCTCCTTCACATAGAAAAAAAATTTACTTCGCTCTTCATTAGACTTGGTTTTTTCTTTCCTCAAAAGAAGTCCAGGGGCTGGTGAGATGGCTCAGTGGTCTAAAGCACCTACATAGAACAAGCATAGCAAAGCACAGGGACCGCGGTTCAATCCCCCATCACCACATGCCAGCCAGCCCCACCCCCTGGTGGGCTGAGCTGGCCACACACACACACACACACATAAATAAATAAAATTTAAAAAAAAAAAAAAAAAGTCCAAAAAGACCGGGGATATAGCTCAGCAGCACAGTGCCTGCCTAGCATGCACAAGGACCTGAGTTCAATCTTTGGTACCAAAAAAATAAAGTTCCAAATATAGTATCAGATCACACAAGTAAAGATTTCTTCAACTTATCTACTTCCTAAACATAACCTAGACAAATATCTTTTATTTGTTCCTCATGACAGTAAGTTGACTCTGAAAAGAGAGATCGTATTTTCTCTGTCATCCAGACACATTCACAGTTACTTCTCTTCCCTCCGTGTTACTGGTCCATTTCCAAGATTCACCAGTGGATTTCAGAAGAACCTGTGTCGGGCTGTATTTATTCTACCAGGGGCCTGATGGCAGGTCATGCTCCATCACTAACCCCAACCAATCCTTTAAAGAAAAAAATGAATTCCCTAATTTGTGATTAGTCTGAATCTTGAAATTATACACACATAAAAATGTTTATAAGTTAAAAAAATGTTTTAAATGCAAAGATTTAATTTAGTATCAGTCTTAGGCTCCAGTTTCATTCCAACCACCCTTCCCCCCAACAGATTACTAAATTAAATTTTAGGAAAATGTAGTTACATTCATTGCATTCATTAAAGTACATGCAGGGTGCTTGTTTCCACAGCAATATACTAACATTGGAATGATACAGAGATCAACATGACCTCTGTGAAAGTATGACAAACAAATTCAGGAAGTATTCCATATTTTTAGACACAATAATTATCAATAATAGTATTTCTTAAGACTTCTTGAAAGCAAGCATTAATATTCAATTATTTTTTTCACTCTTGCATAACTATATGTTACTCTGAGCAACAGATTTGATGATAAAAATAGATAATATAACAACCACTGTTATAGCTATTCCTGTTTTGAAAATCTGTAACATAGTATTGTTGCATGTTACCCTGTTTCTCTTTTTTTTTCTATTTGTTTTTGCTTCTGCTTTTATTCTTCAAAATAAAATAAAATTAGAAAAAAAATAGTATTCTAACATACTTATGTGTATGTGTGCTTGTAAAGACAAGTGTTTGTTATTAATCAAACATGTAAGTTTTCTTATTTAAAATTATTAAGCTTGGGCTATTGAGCAATAAAAATTCGAAACAAAAATATTCTACCAGTAAGCTCCAAGTTTATTACCTACAAAAATAAAATGAAACAAAAATTTTTATTTATTTATTTATTTATTTGTGTGTGGAGGAGGGCAGCTCAGCCCACCAGGGGGCGGGGCTGGCTGGCATGTGGTGCTGGGGGATTGAACTGCAGTCCCTGTGATTTACTAAGCTTGTTCTAAGTAGGTGCTTTAGACCACTGAGCCATCTCACCAGCCCCCAAAAATATTTTAAAGGGAAAAAAGTACATGTTAAACATTTTTTCAGGCAATGAGCATTTAGCCCAGGGCACTCACACTGACCTATATCCCCTTCTTATTTTGAAACTCATCTCACTAAGTCACGAAGTTGCCCAGATGGCCTGAACTGTGATCCAGAGTGCTGCCACTGCAGGCATGCACCACCACATGGATAAAGTCAACTCTTTTCTGGTCTAACAAGGATCTTGTTAGTAAAAAATTAAAATCAGAGCAATTTTGACAAGTGTCCTTGAATATCCACTCCATAGCGGACCTTGGATAGTTAAGTGCCAATAAGGAACAGCCTCCTCCTGTAAGAAGTATATAGGCTGTTGGGAAAGAATGAATCATAATTATTTTGTTAGATTTGGATAAGCACAATGTTAAAATTAAGAACAAAAACCTGTGGCAAGTGGGAATAACTAGAAAATATTTCAAAGAGCTGACCTGGTAAAAAATTTAATTCTTCAACTAGAATGACTGGAAATAGGTGGGCAAAGAGCAATTACAGAATACTGGAGGAGAAAGTCAAGCAAGGCAAGGTGTTTTGTAGTACTGAGTAGATGGAAACAGTATAAGAAGCCAGACTGAAGTTTAAGACAATAATATGGCTAATATTTATTAAGCACTTACTATGTGCCAAGTACTATTAAAGGCTTTGCATGTACTAATTGATCTGATCATTGGGACCCTGGGAGGAATATACTGTTATAATTCTCATTTTATATACTGACAAAACAAATATAGAAGGATTAATCTGCTCGTGGTTGCAATGATACAACTAAAAGCTATGGGGCCAGGTTCTTGAAATCAATAAATAATAAAAAAGACCAAATTCTGTCTCACCCTTGAGCACACTTATTGTAAGGAGCAGCTAACAAGAATCTTATCTACTTTTTCTCTCATTAATTCCTACTTTTTCTTTCTTTCTTTCTTT
>NW_004524878.1:1613720-1642251 GCF_000260255.1 Octodon degus
TCCTAGTCTATTTTTCAAGGTAGCTCAAATACTGCTTTTTTTACAAAGCTTTTCTTGATCCTCCTGGCTGAACACAAATCACTTTCTAAGTTTCACAAAATTTTATCTGTATCAATCTTATAATATTTTGTCCTGGCATTACAGATCTTATGTGCATCATTTCTTATTTTTTTTTCTTTTAGTTTGATTCACTTGTTGCTCTCCCTATTCTCAGAATAGTCCTGACATGTAATAACGCTAAATCTCTAGAGAAGGGCATTATGGAATTACATCACAAAAGCTTTATTACAACCCAATTCAATAGCTATTTTCATCCATTACTATCAGATAAAATACTTGATGAACCTTAAGACAGATTTTTTTTTTTTATCTGAAGAAGCTGACAGTCTAGGGAGATAGACTAGGGTATATTAATATCCCCAGAAAAAAAGATGCAGAAAATTAGGCCTCAAAAAGTAATTTGTTTGCCCAGAATCACATAGTAGGAAAGTGACAAAGTCAGAATTGAATCCAGCTAACCAGACTGGATATTCAGGACTCTATACATATAACCCACTGTGTTCTAAAGGAGACAACTGATAAACAGGGAATGAAAAGCTCTGAATACTTCTGAAATGAAGGATGACCTCAAGTATGATGAAGGATTTCACTCCTTTTTGAGGGAAAGCTGGAAATCTACAAAAGCAAAGAGGTTGTAATAGTGGCCTAACACTCACTGGATAGCTCACTGCTGCTCATCAAGCCCATGTTTGACTTGCTTGTTCTCTCAGAGTGAGCCCCACGGCACAGTGTTTCTTAAGAGGTCTTCATGGGCATCAAGGCTTTGCTGCTCACTAGGAGGTGTACTTGAGATACCAACTGAGCTCATCTGCCAGACAGTGGAGTAAATGGTAGCCAGCGTTTCTTACTTTAACTTGGTGCAGTTATTCTTTTTTTTTTTTTAACCAACTCAAAGAATTTATTTTTGACAAATACATAACCTCAATATGAGATGTCTAACTAAAACAAGCACTTCCAAAGAGTCCAAGACAGTATCTCTTCTTCTAAGGTTTAGCTTTTGCCTAGAACTCCCGATACATGGAATTGCCCATACCAAAGGTCACTGCGCCCACAACAAAGCCTTGGGCTGCTACACGCATGTGGATCAGGTGCACAGACATTGTAGCATTTCCCCTGCTCTTCAATCTGTATAATCTATATGCGACAATTGCTGCAAAGCCTGCCATTCCAATAGGGACAAATGGTGCCTCTTTCGCTTTTCTGATGTTTAAATTCCTCATCTTCATCGTACGAAGAAAGAGAAACTTCCATGTTGCTTGACATGGTGACTGCCTGAAGAGTCTTCCGAAAGTCACAGAACAACCCGAACTCCGGTGCGGTTATTCTTGAAGGGTGGATCCAGACTCCAAGTGCCCTCCAAGAGAGTATAGATCCGTCCTTCCATGGGAGGGAAGAGGATTACACCTACAACCCCTCAGGCGCCCCCTCCTCCTGGGACAGGAACCCTGGTCTTGCGTCTCCATCCCGACCTACCAGACAGCCGGGGCCCTCCTCCTCCAAAGCATGTGTCCACCATATGCTTTGGCCTAAACACCTGTGCAACAAACCTGTTTTTGGATAGCGATACCTCTAACTGTAAACCAGCAGAAAGTGCCCTGGAGGCACTTATCTCAAGTCCTGTTTTTGTTGTTGTTTTGTTTGTTTTGTTTTTTGACAGGGTCTGGCTATGTAGTTCCGGGTGGCCTTGAACTCAAGCCCAAGATGGCCTGGAACTCACCGATGATCCCCTTGACTTCGGCTTCTCCCTCACCCCCACCCCTGCCCCTCACCTCTCACCCTTACCCCCGACCCCCCAGCGCCCCCAAAGCTGTCCCAACACTCTTGACAACCCGGCTCCACACCTGAGGTAACGAAGATCTCTAAGGCCGAAGCGCTGATCGCGTAGGCATTGGCTGAGGACTCGACCCCGCCCCCACATGCGGACACAGAAGGCCTCTGAGGCACCGGCGCGCATCCCCAGCCCCGCCCCTCCTGGCCATCCACCAATGGCCTGCTGCGCCGGTGCCTCGCGCTCCAGACCCCGCCCCCTGGAGTCGCTGGGCGCATGCGCCACGTTGAGTGGGCTGGGTGAGGGGCTTCCCGGTGGGGAGGAAGGGCGGAAGTGGAAAGGGAAGATGGGCGCAGCCTCAGCTCAGGCCGGGAGCCAGCTGGAGTGTTGCTTGGGGAGGAAGGGGCACTGGTGGTCGCCAGGCTAGTCGAGGCCGGGGCTTCCACTCGGAGCCGGCGATTGGCGGCCCACTAACCCGGCCGGGTTTCTATGTATGTGCCCGCCCAGGGAAACATGGAAACCTGTTTGGCTGCGGCGGCGCTGAACGGGGTGGACAGACGTTCCCTGCAGCGCTCGGCCCGGCTGGGTCAGGAAGTGCTGGAGCGGGCCAGGCGGAGGGCAGTGGACTGGCACTTCCAGGAGCGCCCCGCGGGCGGCGTGGGGGACCTTTCCCGGGAGGGGCCCTCCAGAGGAGGATGGCGGGCAGCCGAGCCCCGGCGCCTTCTCCGCGCAGAGGTGAGGGCCCCGCAGACATCAGGACCGCTCAGGGAAGCCGTCCGAAAACTTTTGACAGGTTCAAAAACTGGGCGCTGTGGGACAGTTGTTGAATGTTATGCTTGGCTCTGTTGGTTACTTTTTTATTGTAAAGTTCTTACACGCTACATTCTGATATTAGAGGAAACTAACGAAGCTACTTTTTTGGTCCTTTATAAGTCAGTTTCTGTCTTATTGCTGTCTGTTAGGTCAATCTCGGAATTCCTTCTCAGGCCTTCTTACTAACTTAAACTTGCACAGGCCTTTACAAAAATGAAGAAGTATTTTAAAAATTCATGCTACAGTAGGAAATCCTAAGTCTCACGTGTGATGTGCCATTTATTCAAATAGAGAGAAGACAGCCATGTGACCCTTAATGCTTCCTTCAGAATAATGGCTGAATTCATGGACTATACTTCCAGTCAGTGTGGGGTAAGTTATAATCTGTAGGATTCTCATTGGTCTCTTGGTGTACCCGGGGAAAAATGGTGGCAGGAATGAGGAAAAGATAAGACAAGAGGTGAGTCCTTGCCTGATTGGCAAATGACCCTTAGAACAACAGTAGGGTTTATTTATGCTTTTGCAAAGTTGATGTCACGTGACACAAGGTTGCCTAGTGACTAACAGCCGACTTTAACCAGGAAGGATGCTCTTCTCAGGACTGAGGTAGCTTGGCTGCTTTAGTGCTTTAGGCACCAAGACCTAGTCCTGCTCTCACACATTTGATCAATTTCCACCTTCAGCGACTCCCAACAGTAACCGTCCCAATTGCATGCCAATTGATCATAGGATCTTTCTGGATTTTAGGGATAATTAGGATACTCCTGTATCCCCTGCCTGCACATCTTCATTGGCAAATTGTAATCAGCAATAAACATGGCGGAAAATCCCAAATTAGAATTCATCAAACAACAACAAAATTCATCCACCAAATACTTGTTGAATTCCTAACCCTGGAATTATTATTGAGGATATGATAGTGAAAAGTCAGAAAATGTCTCTACCCTCATTGAGTTTTCAGTCTATGTGGGGGGGTTACTTTGAACTGAGGTTTTTAAAAAAAATCTCTTGGATCACTCTTTAAGATGTACTGGAACAACATCCTAACATTAAATCTTAACATCTAATGTTTGTTTTCAGTCCCTGGCGAGATAGTTAGGTATGTCTCAGTGGGTCATTCAGCCGGTGACAAATGTCATCCTGTGCAGCAGATGCAGTTCCTTCATCAGGTGTTGGTTAATGGCAGGAGGAGCTTCAGGTAGCCAAACCCATGTTCTGCCACTTACTGGTATAATGCTGGTATAAGAAATTAAGCCAGTTAATTTCTTTCAGCCTTACCTAAGAAGGGTGACTAAAGTGGTAAGAAGCAGGGGAAAACATTTAGGACATGAAGCTATGCTGTATTTTAGCTTCCCTTCATAAAATTAAAAGTTCTAAAAATCCTCTCCAGTCTTTATGACCTTTTCTTTTTTATCTCCACTGGAGATAATGGTTTCTACCACCATATTATGATTAACTCTAACATGTGATTTAAGTGATTTTTTTGGAGTACCTTTCTTCTTTTATTGTGTAGTACTGGGAATTGAACCCAGGGGTGCTGCACCACCAAACTATATCTCAACCACTTTTTTGTTTTAGTCTCTAAGTTGCCCGGACAGGATGTGAACTTGTGATCCTTCTGCTTCAGCCTCTCTCATTGGTAATGTTGCAGGCAGCCTGAGTTAGATAGAAAGTTGCAGGCAGTCAGACAGGGTCAGGCCCTCAAATGAATAATAGTGGCCCTCGAAGGATATAACAACAGCCAGGCTCCTCACAACTGTGGGAAGGATGGAGGACACTGCTGTAAATCGAACCTAAAGACTGGCATGCAGGATTGATCATTACTAAGGAAGAATTATTGTCTGAAGGCCACCCGATAAGGTCCTATTTCACATTTATGCCTGCTTACTATGTGATTCACTACCCCATTTGGTCTTGAGACTAATCAATTTTACCTGAGCAAATGGTGCTTGTAATCCCATTGGATGACCATAGTTTTGTCACACCCTGTATCCGCCTAAGCGAGACCCCTTTGTCTCTCTCTACCTTAGCCCCGCCTGGTTTTGCCCTATAAAGATAACCTGAAAGAGACAGCTACCTGGGTAACCCACTCGGGTCCCCCTTCTGTCCCTCTCCGACAGAAGCTTTCCTTTCCAATAAAGTTTTACCCTCAACCTCCATTTGTTCCTAAAATTCATTCTTCAGATTTAGAGAACATGAACTCATCCAGGCCAGGTTGGGAGTTTCACTTCCCTATATCAGTATGATTACAGTATGCAACCACCTGCCTGGCTTTAGGTGTGTTCATTAAAATGAGTGACTGCAGATTATAAACTCCCTCTTTTAACATTTATACACTTAGATCATTTTTATGTACTTTGAGGCAGTGGTCAAGGTGGACCAGCCAACACTGAAGGAAATCACCTGTGTGGAAGGTGTTCTGTGTCTTCCCCAAGTCAGAGTGCACTGGTCTGTCTCAGGCTTAACATTTTGTAAGTCTTTCATGCCTTAAGGATACTGGTCAGTAAGGGAGAGGGAAGAGAATACCTTTTTTTGTCCTGCTTTTGGGTTTTGTTAAGATCCAAAAAACTAATTTTAATCTTTTTACCTCTTTTACAAAAATTCCAGTAACTCCAAGAATAGAGTTCCAGTCAGTGAGATATAAGTCAGAGAATATTTTTATGTTATTTGTACTGAGGTGCTTGTAGAAAAATCGGTAACTTCAGCTGTACTGTAAAGTAATTAAACACTTGATTCATGATTCATTCAAAGCAACAATATTTGTCCTTGGTTTTAAGGTTGTTATTTTTTTTTTAACATATTTTAGTACAGGCTCTCACTAAACAAATTGGACTTGTAGTGATCCTCCTGTTTTCAGCCTCCCAAGCTCTGGGATTATAGGCACATGCCACCACGCACAGTCTCAATGGCCATCTCAGTGCATCCCGGGGGCAGGGCTGGCAGGAACAACGGGGATCGAACCTTGGTCCCTGCACCTGTCTAAGCAAGTGCTTTAATCTGAGCTATTTGGCCGCCTGGTTTTATGTTTTTCAGATTGGTGTCCTTCGTGTTGGTTTTCAGTTCATGCTTCAATTCATTTGTTACAGAATGGAGTTTTGGAACCCCTGGATGTCCTGGAGATTTAGTATTCAGGGTTTGCTTCCACAATTTTGAAGCAGCCCCTAAAACGTATTGTTAGATCCATGTCCTCAAGTGCTTTCTCTTGCTTCTAATTATTCTAGTCACATGTCTTAGACAGTGTCCCTACAGTATGTCCAAAACAAGCAGGCTTGGGATGCCTTCATTATTAGTCAGAATCAAAGGCAAATCTAAGGTTAATTTCAAGGTCAAGGAATGAAATAGACAAGAAAAATGTAACCAGGCCCTTTGGATTATTTCTAACCTGGAGGCCTCTCCTTCTACTCCCCTGCATGGGAAGCCTAAGGGAAGTGCTGAAAAACTCTTAGGTTCTGTTTCCTGATGTATCTCAGGGAAAGGAAACCCCCCCTACCCCTGTCTTCCCAAATCCTTGTCTAAGACAGTAAACATGGAAGTGTTCATAATTTGTTAGATGAGGAAATGAAAGGGTTTGTGTATTGATATTTGGCATTGCAGCCAAGATGTGAAAATTTTTTAACATGGGAAAGAGCATGCTCTATCCTGGCCAGAGGTCTTGCCCTACAGAGGCAGCAGATGGCAGCAAAGTAATGGCACATGTGGTTCCCTTTCCTGCAGCCAGTGTACATGAGCTGTCATGCTCTGGAACTCAAGAGGCTGTCCAAAGGACAGGTTATTACCTCTGCTGTCTTCCTTCCCTCTTTAACCACACTTGGCCCACCTATCAGAGAGGTGTTTTGTTTTTTGGAAATTCAACCAGACTAGTTATCCTGTGTCTTTCACATTACTTCCCTAGAAATATTATTCATTGGTGCCCGAGGAAGGAGGGGCAACCCACGTCTATCGTTACCACAGAGGGTCATCTCAGCAACACGTGTACTCAGACACAGGGTTTGATCAGGTATGTGTTGCCACGTTCTGCACTGCCTGCAGCTCTTGAGGGTAAACCTCTGGGTTTGGGAGCTTCTGCTGGCTTCTTGCCTCTTGTCAAGGATAGTGGTCCTCAGAAGTGTATTTGTTGCTGAACCTGAGAGAATTTACAACAATGAGCATGAAGCAGTGATTTCACTTTACTGTGGTATCTGTGGATGAACTTGCAATTCTGGGGGGTAATTGGACAGGCTTAAAAAGCTTCACATGTCCTTTTCTAAATGCAGGGATAGGAAGGGTTTTTAATAATTATATATCTTACTATGAGGTAATGATAACTGTCATGTGTTTGGTAATTTTTAAAAAGGAAGTGCAAAGAGGGGAAAAATGCTTTCTCTAAAAATAGTGGTTGTAGGCCTCTTACTGCAGACTTGCCTGCCTTTTACTGGGTATCATTGTGAGAAAGCTGAAGGTTCTACTTGTCGAACAGTAGCTGATGGCAGTAGTAGTTTTGGCTTTTTTTTTTTTTTTTTTTTTTTTTAATACTGAGAATTGAACTCAAGACCTTGCACATGCTAGGCAAGCACTATACCACTGAGCTAGTTCCCCAGTCCTTTTTATTTTTTGAGATAAGGTCTCAGTAGGTTGCCTAGACTTACCTCAAACTTGAAAGCCTCCTGACTAGCTGAGGTTGCAGGCATGTACCACCACCATGCCCAGACGCAGTGGTGGCTCTTGAGGAGAGGAGGCTTTTGGTGTTTTTGTTTTTCTTAAACTTCCCTAACTGTACTTAAAGATAGCAAACTTAAGTCTAGAGTCTGATCCCCAAGTTGGACTCCCAACTTCTCTGACCTAATGGGCCTTCTTGGGGTGATGGAGCAGAGGGTTTAAGAACAGTGGGGGTGGTGAGCACCTGTATGTGAGCAAGGGCTGAGCACAAGCTGGAAGCACCCCCTGCGCCCCTTTCTCAGATGTGGAGAGCCTCCATTCTGGGTTCCCTTTGCCAGCCTGTGCTGGGGGCTTTCTTCAGTGCACCTGATCTTCAGAGATCACACATGGGGAAGAGTCATTCCTCTCTGTCCTTATAAAATGTAAATTGGTGGCACTAAGAGAATTGACTTTATCAATCCTTTCCCTTCTAGTGCCCCAGTTCTAGAAGAAACACCGAAGAGAATTTTATTTTCTGAGAACTTAAGTGTCATCACCTTACACTTTAAATCTTCCCGAAAACCACTTTCCCATAGTGTAGACTCGGAAACCAAGGCTCAGAAGTTAGATCAATGCCTCTTAGTAAAGAGCAAGGAATAGGATTTAAACTCAGACCTGTCTGACAGCGAAATTAATCATGATAAACAGCTCACAAAACACACAGAATTTACTAAAAAGATCCTTAGGAAGGTAAGTAGCAACATAGAAAAAAGTGTACACAACAATTCTAACAAGGTGGGAGAACTTTTCTCCTTATAATGCGGAACACAAAGCTTGGGCACTGATTGGTATTTCTGTTTGTCTCTTCAGAGAACAGACAGAGAGAAGACATCCTTCAATCCAGGAGGCATCTACCAAACACCAGAGCCCGCTTCTGAGGCCTCCCAGCCTGTGAGTATGGGCCCACACACTGGGCTTCTCCAACAACAAGATTCCACAAGCCAGTTGCCCTCTTAATTGTCAGGCTCTCTGTTTGAACTGGATCTGTGATATGTTTAAGTTCTTACGGAGGAGGGTGCACAAATTGGCAAAGTTGTTTTCTTGTTATCCTCCTTTCACTGAGTGCTTCAGCCGTGCTCTTGTGTCTGAACTCAGAGTTGTGGTTGGAAGGAATGTGAAGTATTCATATCTCAGTTCCTACAGCTCAGCTGGGCTGGCATTGGGTCCAGCTGGAATTCCACCATCTGTTTAAGCAGCTGGAAGGCCTGACCCTCCTCCTTAGAAAGTGCAGCCATTCCTGAAATCCTGAAACATACCCGTTTGGTGAGACACCAGATTCAGAAACACTGTGAGATACTAGCTGCCTTACTTCATAAGTGTTTCTCTGGAAAAAGACGTAATGATGAGTTTTTCATTTTTAGGATTAAGTACTCATTAATTTATGAAACAGAATTTTTTGGAACTTGGAAGGGCTGAAATTCTGAGAAAAGGAACTTGAACATGTTGTTACAATAAATTCCTTATTTTTTTGTTTGTATAGTTTGCTTCAGGCCAGGATCTGGCCTCTACTGGAGTCCATAGCTACTAAGAATACTCCAGTTCTAGGACAAATCTGAGTTGGTAGGCTTAGACATGTCCACTGTTGCTCCCTGTGGGTCGCGCTGGTCTTCCTGACACTCCCGTCTCAGCTCGGAGTTGCCTTGTATGCAGACAAATGAAGCAGCTGTGGCGGCTGTGATTTCTTTCATAGCTATGTTTTCATAACCCTACTTTTGTGTACACAGTTAACAACCAATAAATAGTTGTGGCATTGTCTTATATAATCAAATTGTTTAAATGAAAATAAATCTTCTAGTTTGTAGTAACTACCAGTAGGTGTGAAAGGATATAAAATAAAGCAGTTTTTGAAAAAATTGCCTTTGCATCTACCTAAAGGAAGGCAAGGAGAGAGCTGAGTATAAATATTCTCGCCTATTCCTACTAGAGGAACTTGCTGGCCAGTGGTTTGGGTTGTTTTCCCATGTGTGGCTTTAGAAATGACATTTTCTGCCTGGGGCTCTCTTCTGAGCACTGAGCAAGCATGTGGTGGTATCCGAGCTGTCACTTGGCTATTACTCTTTTCTGGTTTGGAACTTTGCCCTCCACCAATTGAATTGAGATCCACCTTCTACCTGCCACATCCACCTTGGAGGACAGTTTGTGCCCAGCTCAGCTGTAAACGTGAGTCTTTCCATTGACTCCAGGTTTCAGTGCTTTGCACCGTGGAGAGCCAGTCCTCTAAGGCAGGCTTTTGCCAGCCAGCTCCCTCGCTGCTCCAGGGACAAAGTAGCATCCACTCTTGTTCTTGGTGTTAGCAGCAAAGAAATCCTTCATCTTCCCAACAATGAGTTCAGCAAAGCGCAGTGAAAAAGAATAGTTCTCATTTTTCTAAGGGATCTTGCCGTTACTGCCATTCTCTGCTCACAAGAGCCACTGTCCACTTTTGATCTCCAAAACAATGGCCATTATTCTTTCCATCTGCCCAATCCTTACTCTAGCTAGAGTGTTCTTATAATCTTTCACGTGCCTGTAACACATTACCATTTACAGTGTGTTTTCATATGCTTATTTGTGAGGTAGGTGTTATCACAGCTTTAGAAATAAGGAAACCAGAAAAGTGAGGCTGAATTTTAATTTAGGAACAGTAGGGCCAAGCTGAGTCTTGAGTGCAAGAATTTTTTTTTTTTTTTTTTTGGGCAGAACCAGGGATTGAACTCAGGCTCTTGTGCTTACTAGGGAAGCACTTATTCTACTGAGCTATCTCCCTGGCCCCACGTGAATGCAAGACTCTTATTTGTACCTCATTGCATTATCCCTTTGGCATGAAAAATAGTCTTGTAGAGGTGCCGTGGTGTTCTAAGATAAAAAGTCTCAAAAAAAGAAAAAACTGAATTAAAAAATTTTAGGGGCTGGGGAGATGGCTCAGTGGAATAAGCGCTTCCCTGGCAAGTGCAGGGGCCTGAGTTCAATCCTCGATTCTGCAAAAAAAAAAAAAAGAAAAAACAATTAAGATAAAAAGTCTCTAACTGCTATGTTCTGTCTCCCTTCCAGGCCAAGCACATCGCTAAGGACCTCTACATAGAAGTGTATCCAGGGACCTATTCTGTCACTGTGGGCTCAAATGCCTTAACCAAGAAGACTCACGTGGTAGCAGTTGATTCAGGGCAAAGTGTGGACTTGGTCTTCCCTGTATGATGTTGGCTGCCACTATCACCACATCACTTTTTAAGTAGGCAGAAGAATAAAGCCACCAATGACTTTCTTAATCATCATGCCTTAATCCTGTTTCTAGTGCTGACCATAGCAGGTCAGCCTCCTGGGAGCTGCAGTCCATCTCTGTCAGTGCCCATGTTAACCTGAGAGCATAGAACTCCCTGTCTCATTTGCCTATGTGTAATAATGTGATGAAGCAGTCTGAATAGTTTTTACTGCTTGCTTTCAAAGTAAAGATTAATTATGTTAATAAAGGGAGAGGTTTGGAAGCAAAGATAATTCATTTTTATTGGTATTTAAAAATACAATATCCCTATGTACAAACTGTAGGCTTTATAAAAAGATGGCAGAGACGTCATGAACACATTCCCAAAGCTGGCCAACCAGACACTGGCTTCTGTGGGGAAGGTGTCCTCCAGTGGTCCCACCAGGCCCTTGACAAGGAGTGCTTGGACAAGGCCGCCAGCTCCTGCAACTGCCCTCCTGCTGCTCATCTCCAGGAAGGTCTTAAGTGGGTGAAATCACAGGTGCCCATTTGCTTCTCGCCTCCAGTATGTGCGCTACCTCTTTCCATTGAAGGCCAATCAGCCACTCTTGGAACGCTCCTCAAATATTTGCCGTGCCTGCCTTTTCATTTCCTGTGGGGGAAGAAAAAATCCTGACAGTCTTATGCTGACTATAATTTCAAGAATGAGAAATCACTGATTTTGAAGAAGTCACTGATGTCTCACACTTGCTAAGCTGGCACACCAAAAGTATGATTGCATCTCCCAGTTTAGTTGCCCAGTGACTCATCCCATTTTGAACATAGCAAGTCTTAGGGAAAGTGCCAGTATTTTATGTGATGAAAGCAAAGTTGAACAGGACTATGTTCGAATTCCTACAAGAGCAGACTCCCATTGACAGAGGGCCTAGGAAAATAGACCTGTATCCAGCAGTGTAGGGCAAAGGGTCACTGAAACATGGGATCCTTGCATCCTCCAGGAAGCCTCAGATGAACTTAATGGGTTCTCTAGACAATAAATGTGAAGCTGTGGCTGTGTGCAAATTTCAGGAAAAGTAGACCATGGGCCTTACCACTTTTTTAATTTGCTCAGTTTATTTCGTATTTTTATTTTTTCTATAACTTTATTCGCCTTACCACTTTTAGAGGGAGTGTATTCCTCAGAAGGTCTAGGAACTATGTAAGGAGTCCCTAAGAAGTTCTTCCCCAGCCTTACCTAGATCCTAGGGGCTTTTGGTTTTGGATGTACTCTTATCCTGCTGATGCATTGTGATACTTGGACCCAGTTTTCTGTGTTGAGCTCCCTGTAGCAGTTGCAGTGCCTTCATATTGGTTGGCCTTAGTAGTTCCTTGGTAGTCCCAACTACTGCAACTTGCACTTTCTCTTGTTTGTTGTCATTTTCCTTCCCGATGTTGTGACATCTTATTCCTAAACCCAAAATCATTTTAGTCATGTTGGATGTGCCACATTTTTAATGAGATTTGTCTTGATGACAAATAGAACTATATCACAGATTACATCGTAGTATCTCTAAGCTCCTATCGTTTTCTATTTTAAAAGAGAAATAAGGTTTATTAATCTTGTCTGGCCATTGTGCATTTGGGAAATGTTACTGTCTGATACCCAAATTTAGGTCTTAGGTGAGGAGCTGTCACCAGTCAAAGGAACTTCTATCCTTCATAGTGCTGTGAGGAACACCCATAGTAGTGATCACAAGAAGATAGTATGTTGATAGGAAAAACAAGTTTTAAGATACTTCTCTGGGAGGCTGCAAATCTTGGGAGGTTTGCAAATTCAAGCCTAGCCTGGGCAACTTAGTAACTTGATGAAACTGAAAGAAGAAAGAAAAGAAAGAAAAATGTGAGTTCTGAGGGATAGGAGAGCACTAACAAGCACACCAAGTACAGAGACACATAAATGTAATCATAGCACTTGGGAGACTGAGGCAGGAGTATCACTGGATTTAAAGCCAGCCTGAGCTACAGTGAGACCCTGTCTTGATAAGTAAAAATGAAATGGAAGGAATACCTTAAATTTGCTTTAAAACTACAGACAATCCTGCTCCCATCGTTTTCCAGGTGAAAAGGGACCATGAAGGCCAGCCGCCCACAGTCTGGAAGGCCACAGGCTGGCCTCCCCAACAGTAGATCAATGATGCCTCACTGCCTGTGACTGAGAAGAACTAAAGTGTGGGGGCAGAAGGACCCATCCAGGAGGCTCCTGAAGGGGAGTGCTCAAGACTATCAAGCATCAGTACTCAACAGAACTGACATCTAGTACTGATTAAATACCAGTCATAGGAGAAGCAAAGCAGCACACTTCCTTAAAAGAGTAGGAAATCTGGAGAGAAAAAAAGAAAAGATCATTTGCATTGTTTGCATCCCTGGTCACATGCATTCTTATAAATTCCCATCATTGCTACTTAGCAGTGACAAGCAGTACCATGTCTTCAGCAAGAGCTGGGGATGCTCTGGGACCCCACCCAGTGACACGGGTCAGCCCTTGGAATTAACTTTCCCTAGAATGTAACAGAAGATGTGGTTCCTGAAGATACCTTATTTATCTTTATAACATCAGAACATATTTTTTTTTGAGAAAAATCTTTGGAATGAATCTGTTTAACGTAGTGTTGGGAAAGTGACCTAATGTGGGTCTAAGTGGCTTTGAGCAGTGGAGATGACAGCAATGCATGCTTAGGGCCAGGGTCAATTTGTTTGGACTTAACAGGGTTTGGAACCACTTTAGAGATTGCTATAGAGCAAGCTGCAGCAGTGGGAACCCCGTGTCTTGACTACCATGGCTCCTGCCGCCCCCCCCCCCCCCCGTTGTTCCTCTCCTCATGCTGGGACTGGTGCTGTCCCAGCTGCTCCCAGACTCCTCTCTCAGACTGGTATGCCTTTTCTATCTCCAGGCTGTGTTGAAGCAGGAGGCCGTGAAAGCTATGCAAACGTTAGCATGAAAACTAGATTTTCTATAATCCCAGCACTTGCAAGCCTGAGGCAGGATTGCTAGGAGTTCGAGACCAGCTGTCTTAAAAACAACAACAACAAAAAAAAAACCAAACACTAGATTTGGGGCACAATTCTCTTTATATCCTCACTTGCTATGGAGGCAGATCTCAGAAACAGCTGTTTCTAAATAGCCGTTGCCAAGGCTTGTGACTGTGAGATCAGTGGACTCCACAGAAACCAGTGTCTTTCCCCTCCATTTTATATTTTCAACACAGAATTTCCTTTTGGAGGGAGAAGGAGCTCAGCAGGCCACAGATGGGGTTTTGTCCTTCTGTTTCCCAATGTGAGGCTGGAGAAAGAACCCATGCCTTGGAAGCTAGAGAAAGCCTGCCAGCTTCATGTGAAATACTGCTGCAGCAGGCTTATATCCACCCAATCGGACCAAAGCCCAGGGATCCCAGAAGACACCCAAGAAAGTTTATGATTAAAGAAATAGTTGTTCAAACTTTCTAGAACTGAAGTCTAATTTATAACTAAAGTCCTTTCCCATGGAACAAGAGCGAGCAATCCTAACTGTCCTGGAAAAAGGACAGTGTCTTCACAAGGACTCGGTGTGGGCCCAGTGTGGGCAGTGCCTTGAGACCCTGAAGCTTTAGCATCTTAGCCTGCCTCCACTGCCCTTCACTGGATGTCACATTAGTGACCCTGGGATCCCCAGAGTCTAGCCTAGGACGAGGCATATCCAAGCTACCTCTCGCATAGCTCTGCCAACTGGCCTAGGCGCCACTGGGAATTTACACAGGATGGGTAAGGGGCTGATCCCCAAACCTACCACAGCATGTCCCACAGCCCCTAGTTCAAAGGAGAGAAGCTGCGGGTGACAGCCACGGACAACTCAACAATGCTTCCTTGCTGGTTGTAAAGAATGGGCAGTGGTTCTTCCCACTCTAGGGTCCCCATCTGGAGACTGGAGCCAGATGGACAATGTTTAAGGACCAATTTCTGTGCTTCTTGGGGCATGACACTAATCACCTGGATACATTTTAACTGTTCAAATCAAGGCCTCTAAGGAGCAAAAATAGCCAACAGGAGAGCTCAGTCAGTGGGCCAGGGAAAAAGACAGGTGTTACACATAAATCTTAGCACAAAGCTCAGCTAATCCTGCCTATCATTTGTAGCTGGAAGGGAAGCTGACCACTTCCACACTTCCTCATGTCAGCCTTCCCAACATTCATTATTCCCAAACCAGCAGAATGGGGAGGTGCAGCAGGTTCCTAAGGAACACAGAAATCAAGCCAGCAGCCCCCTCTCGGACGATGAGCCCTCATGCTTGGTCTACCTGGCTTCCTAGGACGTGGCTCCGGCCCGTTCCTCCTCCAGTACCTCCACTCGGGCTGGCGGAGGCTGCTCTGTCTCAGAGGCCTCTCAGGGAGGATGGGGTCAGTGTTCACTGCGCTGTTCACCACCAGTCTCTGGGGAAGGCCGATTTCCAGATTATCCTCCAAATCTTCTTCACAGGAGGAGGAGGAGGAAGAGGAAGAAACAATGGGGACAGCATGCACTGCTACCGGCTCCTCTTTAGGGCCTTCAAGGGGCAGAAGTTGTGCTGTAGGCTTCAGCTCTGACTCTGGCTGTTCTCTGGCTGTGGTATCTGAGGTCCTAGTAAGAGGCCACCAGGTGGAGCTCATCGAGGGACAGCAGCAGAAGTGGGCCTGACACAGCAGCTGGCAGCAGGCATGAGGATGGCAGGGAGGGCACAGGAAGGTGGTGTCTGGAGGAAGCCTGTTGGTGCTGTCTCCAGTGACCATCCCCAGGGGAGAGCAGCAAGGGGCCCCGAGGAGGGCACAGGGGCGCTCACTCGCATGAGACTTGCTCAGTCTTTCCACAGCCTTCTTCCAGACAGTGGGGGGCACCCACCTGACCCCACCTAGAGGCACCTGAGCTGTCTTGCCACTCCACAAGTGAACAGTGATTTCTTCTTCCTTTGATGCTATGAAATGGAAAAGGGCAACACTGTATTATAATTAACCTCTTCTTTGGGCTCTTCTATCGCCACTGGCAAGGCCTCAGCTGGGCCGCTCTGGTCTCTTCTTCCCTGTACTTCAGTAGCCACCTCATCCTGGCCACATGCTCCAGCCCTCTGCCTCCTGGGTGACAAACTGAGCTGGAGGAGTCTGTTTTTCACACCACCAAAATGCACCCTCAGTAGACACTTCTTAGCATCGTGTAAAGTACAAGTGGACTGGGGCGGGGGGGGCGGGGAGATGGCTCAGTAGAATAAGCGCTTGCCTGGCAAGCGCAAGGGCCTGAGTTCAATCCCCAGTTACACACACACACACACACACACACACACACACACACACAAAAGAAAAAAACCCCACAAATGGGCTGACTGTCACATATGAAATGATGGTCAGTCCCTGGGGAACCTGATGAGGGAGGAGCAGTAAGTTCTGCTGCAATCCCAAGTGAATACTATGGTTTCACTAACCAACACAGACAGGGAAGCTATAGGTTACTTTCCCTGATTTAAAAAAAAAAAATACAGTCTGAAAAACACAATTTCTAAGCCAGGCATGGTAGTACATGCCCATAATTCCAGTACTATAGTAAGCTGAGACAGGAAGATCACACGCCAACCTGAGCTACATAATAAATTCAAGGCCAGTCTGAGCTACACCAAAACAGCCCTATCTCCAAAAACAAAACAAAACAAAAACAAATGATTAGATATCTATTGGTGCCCAGAGTTAAGTGGCAAGAATTCTTCTTTTAGGTGGATGAGATAGCTCAGCAAACTAAGCACCTGCTTAGGCAAGCTCAAGGACCCAGGTTTGATCCCGGGCACCACATCCCGAACTGGCCCTGTCACTGGGCATGCTGAGCTGGCCATCAAGACCGGGCGTGGTGGCACATACCAGTAAGCCCTGAGCTGTGGAGGCTGAAAACAGGAGGATCAGTATGAATCAGAGCTGCATAGTGAGACCTTATACCAAATACATTTTTTAAAAAATTGTTTTTTAGGGGCCGGGGAGATGGCTCAGTGGAATAAGCGCTTCCCTGGTAAGCACAAGGGCCTGAGTTCAATCCCTGGTGTGGCCAAAAATAAAATAAAATAATAAAATACTTTTTAAATGGCTTGAACACCTCTAAGCTCTGGCCTGATCACAATCTTGGCTCCCTCTGGGGAGCAGCTTCCCTTACCTTGCATCTCTGAGCCCAAGAGGACAGTGCCAGGACCATATCGCTGTTGCCCTGGCTCCCATGCTGCCAGTACCTTGTCCCCAGGTCGCAGTGAATATTCCACGTATGGTGAGAGCTGAACAACATCTTCTTCTGAGACCACACTCTGCCTCTGGGCTGGCAGTTTGGGGTCTGTGACAAAGGGAGCCTCAAACTCCACAAGCAGGATCCCTTGCCTCTCCAGCTGTGGGAAAGAACAGAAAAGATTTGACCTTAGAAAGGAAGACAGGGAGGCTCTGATTCCCTTGGATACCCCAGAATCAGGGCCCAGTCTTGTTATAGAGAGGAAACCCTGTTGAGAACGGACAGGAACAGGCATGCTTGCCGCTGATTAGAGTGGAGTCGAGCAGGCTGTTGGCTGCTGCTGTTCCCTTCAATGCTTCTCGCCATGGGCAGCTCTTCTTTCTCACAATCTGCCTTTCCCTTTCCAGGCTCCTCCTTTTCCTGGTTTTCTTTACTCCCAACAAACTTCTGGCCTGCAATTCCCAGGAATAGCCTGGGTCCTCTGGATCTTTCCTCAACTCACGCCCTTCCTCCAAACACTACCAAGAAGAGTTGTTCCCATGTCCAGGACCCACCAGGGATGGTTTGTTATTCATCTACCTGCCCACATGGACAAGGAGTTATTGTGGCTGTGAGGGACCCCTCAATCTGTCCTTAGAATTAGAGAAGAAATGTTCAGCTAAGTAAACCAATAACATGCAAACCAAAAGGACTTAAACTAAATAAGGGGGCCTGGCCCTAGCTCAGTTCTTTAAGTGGCTGCTTTCACCAAGCTGTTAGCCTCAGGTGGCTCTAGTTCAATCCCCACAACTCTCCAGCCAGCCAAACAAGCCCTGAGGGCATTCGGAGCAAAAAAAATAAAATAAAAATAAACTAAATAAAAGTAGAAATTGTCTGAGTACTCAGGATCTTAAAGAGAAAGTAGTATATTTTTAACAAATCTCTAGAGAGGATGGCAAGATCTATATTTGAGCCAAAACTCAGCTAACGTTTAATTTGAATTCACCTTTTATTAAAAAAACGATAAATTACTTTTGATTTGAAATTCCACAATTATTTTCTTGTTTTGTTTTTGACACTTCATACTAGTCTTCCCTCCATTGATCCACACTCCTAGTCTGATTTTGAAAAGCCCCAAAGAAGTAAGTAGCCCCTAAAGGAAAACCCAGCCCAGGCTCCTGGCCACATTGCAGAGCAAGCTCAAGTGTATGTGAGCAGGCACACTTTGCCCTTTCTTTTAGGCTGTACCTATAATCAGACACACTGGATTTTCCTAAACAAAACACTATGGGTAGAATTGTGGCCCCCTTCCCACCAAATTCACCAGCTGAAGTCCCAGCCTCCACAACTCGGAAGGTAATTTTACTTGGAAACAGGGTCACTGCAGGTATAATTAGTTCAGACAAGGTCAGGATGAGCATGGCAGACAACATCAGAGTGTATTCAGTTGTGGTATTTGGTTATGGAGTCCTACCAAACTAATATACCCACTGCTCACTTGTATAATCTGGCTAAGGGAGATCTATCGAAGAAACCACACTATCGGCCAAATAGTTGTAAGGCAAATCAGGTACAACAGGGGCCACCCAGAGGAGCCTGCCAGGAAGATGCTCGGAGTTAGGGACTCACCTCTGGAGCAGGCTTTATCTGAGCCGGGTAATAAAATCCATCTGGTTCCCTCCTTGCCAGGACCCAGGTGTTCGCAGCCTCTCTAACTCTTCCCAGCCAGCCAGGGTCCTCCCAGGCTGGGTCAGCAATGTGGAGACATGGGTGATGCAAAGCATACCTGGAAAACAGCAAACTGAATTATGGGCAGATACTAAAATCCTAAAAACATCAAGAAATATATTTCACAGTTAGCTCTAAGGAGCACCACGGCATGTGAATGACATAGAATGGGATCCGGAACAGAAATCCATGGGGAATGTGGCAAAATGCATCACTTCTGATATGGTAAACTTTTGAGAGAGCAGAAAGTAAAGGCACCAATAAACTTAAATATATATATATATATATATATATATATATTTTTTTTTTTATTTTTTTATTTTTTATTTTTTTAAGAAGGTGAAGACACTAAAGGGAACCTTTTTTTTTTTCCTGTGGCAGACTCAGCCCACTCTGGGAGCCAGGCTGGAGCGGAATGTGGTGCCAGGGATTGAACCTTGGTCCCTGCTGTTGCCAGAGCTTGCCTAAGCAGGCACTTTGGACCATTGAACTATCTTGCCAGCCCATGGAACCATTGTTTTTGGATTGGGAACTGAAACATGATTGGCCTTGAGTATTCAAGTTAATTAATGCTTGTTGAGAGTGAACAATAGACCAGAAAGAGTGCCTGGAAGTGACACCTAAGATACCAGTAAAAATGGACTCCCAGCCTTATCCTGGACCAAGTGGAGTGGATGGCAGTACCAGGAGCAAAACCGTAAGGCCCTCAGCACTGCGGGGTCGAAGGATGGAGAAGGGCTGCAGCAGGGGCAGCACAAGGAGCTGGGTCTGGGAGCTGGGCAAGAAGATGAGAGACCAGGTCTGGGGAAGTGTGTGGGCCAGGTCAGTTGGCCTTGGAGAGGTGGAGAGTGGGTATCTGGGTTTTTGGAGAAGCTGTTTCATGGTTAAGCCTGAATATGTAGATGCTTAACCCGGCCTTGAACAGAATGGTAACTGCTCAAAGGGAAGGAACAACTGGGGTGAGAGAAAGGAGAAAAGAAAGAAGGGGGGGAAAATATATATATATATATATATATATATATATATATATATATATATATATATGGGATAGCTTGGATAATTGTACTGCTGATCTCTACTGGTCTATTGAAAGGAGCAGTTAATGCTTTTTTTTTTTTCCTTTTTAATATTTTTGACCAATTTTGCATGCTTGTACCTGACAATCTGAACAACTAATTTGAAGACAACAATATGCAACTTAACAAACATTGTTGAATTCTTATCATTTTGTTTAATGAAATTCTGTAGCATTTCTTATCTTTCTTTTTATTTATTTATTTAAAGAAAACAAGAAAAGAGAGCAGTGAAAAACCATCCAGGTTGACCTGTTCCTAACCCAGGCAAACTGAACTGAATAACACAGAAATGAGTCCTAGAATTTAAATAAAATTTGCATATTTACATTCATTATAGACTTTTTTTATTAGTACATGGTTGCAATACACAATGAATACATTTATCTTGAGGAGCTGGTATATGTACATTTGCATCTTAATCCTTTTTATTTCCCCTTTCCTCCTTCTCCTCTCTCTTCCCCATCTATCTCTGGTTCCCTTCCTATTTAAAAAAGGTCTCCCTCCCTGTTTTCTATTATCTTTTATTATGTTCTGTGAATTATTCACACTTTGCATCCTTTGTCCTTTTGCAGTTGTACTTGAGACAGCTAACTGAGGACACTATTAAAGAAAACCCTGGAAAGCTGAGGACTTTCAACTGTCATATATGGTTAGGATTTGAGAAAGAAGGGTGTTGGCTCTATGCTTGTGTAACTTCTGTGCTGAGTTATGACTCAGCTAATAATATACAGAAAACGTCTGAGAAAAGTAGCTTGATATATGGTTAGATCTGCCTCCCTCCTTCCCAGTGACAGGAACTCCACAGACCCCAACCCTGATGACAGCTGAAATGCATCTAGGATGAATTCTGAGGGAACCCACAGGGGAGCCTGGAAACCTCAGCTCGGTTGTTGGTGGCAGCGAGCCTAATTTCTCACACATTGCCTCAGCCAGTCTCACTGTTTAGGGTAAAATGAGCTAGAAATCATTTACTTGGTCAGTACTGACTGCTTTCACTCAACTGCGGTAGCCACAGCTCTGCTACAAGCCAAGCCATAGCCTCCTCCCTAGAGGTCACCAGGAGTACAGTGTAAGCCACAGTACGAGACTTTTACCGCATGCAAACCCCAGGTCAGAAATCAAGTTCTCTCCTTCTTGGGGCACACCATTCCCTGCAGAGGGGTGAGAACAGTACCTGGTGAAAGCGTGGGTCCTGGGAAACCCAGGAGTTCTGCGGGCAAAGGGGCAGGCGCAGGAGAGGTCTGTGGGTACTGCTGCACAGCCCCAGCCAGGGGCCTTCAGGGTTGTGGTCACACTGCAGTACTTCGGCAAAGGTACTGGGGGTACAGCAGGATTGTGGGAAGCCATCTGGAACAAGCACCGTGATTACCGGAGTTCATCCACAGCCCAGCAGAGAGGGCCCCAGTGGGCCCTCTCTGGGGACAGCTGTGTCCTTGCACCGCCCCCACCTGCTCCACAGACACCGGGGTCCCCATTGGATCTTCGGCCTCAACAATGGCCTCTGTGCAGGAAGCCCCAGAGGAGTGGGAAGAACAGCAGCTGTGATTCTTAGAAAAACTCCACTATAATATCCTTCTTGGCTGGTCAAATAGCTCAGGATGGCTGAATAGCTCAGCGGATTAAAGCACCTGCTTAGGCAGACGCAGAGTTAGGGTTCAATTCCCCAGGTGTGGTCCATTCATGCCCCAGGGGTGCCCTGAGACCGTGATTGAGACTGGATGTGGGGATCACCATGAGTCCATTGTACATAGTGAGACCCTGCAGGCCCTGTCAAAAATATTAAAAAATACTCCACAGCCTCGTGGTTGGGTATTAAACTTCTATACCTCTGCTGCAGCTCTCAGGAGGTCATACCTCAAGATCCCTTAGTGATTTTTTCTTTCCTCCTCCCTGGGCCCAGGAAGCCACCCTTCTCTTCACAAACCCCAACCCTGACAAACCGGTCTCCTCCCCTGCAGGACTAACTCTGGTCCATGCTGAGCTGACACTGCAGAGTCATGGCACCCATCAACCTTCTCAGAGGTGACAGCCACCACCCAGGGTCCATATTCAAACTTGGCCACCCCAGCTCACCAGACTCTGTTAGGCTCTGTCCTGCCAGGTCCACAGGTCTCACCCCAAAGAGACTCACAACCTTAAAGCAGGCCTCCTCACCTCAGCCTCTGGCCCCTTCTGACAGTTGGAGCTCAGGGCCTCAGCCCAACTGACTCCTTGTTGCCCAGCATGTTGCCATGGATGCAAGCAGGCAGGGCAGTCTGGGCCCCTGGGAACATAGAGTATGTGTGGAAGGGTGCCAGGAGGCCTTGAGAGATAGGAGCACAGAGAGAGTAGTCTCTCTCTCTCTCTCTCTCTCTCTCTCTCTCTCTCTCTCTCTCTCTTTCTTTCTTTCTTTCTTTTTTTTTTTGGTGGTGGTATGAGGGAGATTGGGTTTCCCTACTGCCAGCAGAGTCAACCACTGCATGAGGGCCATCTCATGGATCCCAAGGGAACCCTGTGTGCATGGTGAGGGAGAGATTTCTCCCCTGTGCAGGCATGGGGACTCTCAGGGAACTTTCCTGTAGTTTAAAACAAAATAATCACAGGTGTGGGCAAGTTTGTCTGAGGCAGACAAGGCCCTGCTGAGGAGCAGAGAGATGGTGATCCCTAGGAGGGCAGGGAGTAGACAATGTGACCAGAGGAACAGCAGAGGCCAGGTCTGGATTCTGCTTACTTGAACACCCCCATGAGGCTGGTATCTGAGGACCTGAACGTCACTGCGCACTGTGTTTAGTGCAGAATACCACCAAGATATGCAGGGACGTTTGTGGATGTCTCCCCCACATCCCCTCCCCTCTTCCACCCCCTGCCGTGTCTGTGCATTCATATGGGTAGAGAGGCTGACTGTACCTCCAGGTGTGTGTGTGTGGGGAATGTGTGTCAATTAGGGGTTCTTAGTACCTCTCTAGTCAGAGTGAACCTTGAGGCTCTTATTGGGAACATTGGGTTATAGACTTTCTCTTGCTTCCTATGCATGAATAAGAAAGCATATAATTCAGAGAGCTTTTGATAGCCTTTTCAGGACACCGAAACTATTTCCAGAGAAAGAGAAGATAGACCTAACAAAAACAGACCCAGGGACAACAGATTGTTGGCAACTAAGTCCTCCAGTTACGTGAGACAACACATTTCCTTTATTGATGATGCCAGCTGGATTGTGTTTTCTCTTTCCTGTAATTGAAAGCATCAGGGGCCGGGGAGATGGCTCAGTGGAATAAGCGCTTCCCTGGCAAGTGCAAGGGCCTGAGTTCAATTCCCGGTTCCGCAAAAAGAAAAAAAAAGAAAGCATCTTAGGTGCAGACTTTCCTCATAGAGCATAACTTTGTAGTCAGCAAAGTAATGGTGGTCTAGACTCACTCCTTAATGGATTAGTGACTTGGCAAACAAGTTCAGAGCCTACAAAAGACTAAGAAGGTTGGCAGTGAGGGAATTATTTCTGAATAGGATGGTAAGATTTCAGTGGTGGAAGGGAAAAGACTATGCCTGTTTAGAAAGCAAGAGCCAAGAGAGAAGGATGCCTTTGCTAGACTGATTTTCTTTGGGGAGCAGATCAGGTATCCTGGGAATGGCAAGGCATGGCTATTTGAGAAGGGAACAGATTGCATTGTGCCTTGAAAAGTGAGCAGATAAATTTAAACAACATGGTAGTCAAAAGGAGCTTATCTGGCAGTCTGACCAACACAGCCGAAATGCTTTAAGAGAATATCACAGAATGGAAGCAGAACCAGTGGTGAATAGAGCTCAAGAGGACAGAGAGGAGATGGTTAACCATGATCCAGGTGACAGGACTGGAAAAGGAAAATAGTAACAGTGGTATTTACTGACACCTACCTGACTTGAGGCTTTTCGCAGGATACAAGGAATGTAGGGTGAATAAGACTGGTATCGGTCTTTAAGGAGCTTATGAACTACTAAAAAGACAGGCAGGTATGTAAGGTATATAAGGACAGAAGAGGGGTAACTGCAAGAAAAACACATTTACAAAATAAAGATGCAAGCAATGGCTGAGAATGGAAGTTGGGAAACACTTCACAGAGACAAAACAATGTGACAGACAGCTCAAGGGAAATCTTAGTAGGACTTGGTGACAGATGGGACTGGGAGCTGAGGGACAAGAAGAGCTGAAATGAGCCATGGGAGTAGAAATAGAACACTGGTGAAGGTGAGGAAAGTCTGGAAGGCCTAGAGGATGTGATATTACAGACAGTATGAGATAGACAATTGTAAATGATTAAAAATGGTCATGAATACATATCAGGTGTCAGGCAGAGTAAATACTAAAAAAAAAACCCATTTGGTGAGTCATTGTTTTTCTTAGTTTGTGGATGAAGGACACATAAAAAGCACACAGAAAGAAGGAGGTACAGCAATACTTCTAATAGGCAGAATCTGCAGAGTGCCTTCTGGAGTTCTGTATGAGCAGAGTACGAAGTCTAGGTGCAGGAGAGAGAGGAGTCTGAAGTTATTTCGAAAACAACAAAGTTTTGTGATCTGTATTTGCGAAGATGGTTTTTCTCATCATGGTTTTTCTTCAACTCTGAATTTTGACAAATCAAGGGAACTTCATTGTGATTGCTTAGTAAGAAGTATTTACAGCATATGTGACAAGCATCATGTAGTCATTTGTCAGACTTGCCATGCTGTTGTGGAAGTTTGTCACACCTGGGACTCTGGCTAAGTGTGTGAGAAGGACAGAGTGACAGACCCAGGAAACCCTGGAGAAACCTACTTCTCTAGAGCTCTTGGAAGGAATGAGCAAAGCATGTTCTGGTCTATTCAAAATTTTAGTACATCTAAATCCCAGACAAGGAATACGCAGTATAGGTTGGCACTGGCGCTACTATTTGCCCGCACAGGAATTACATTTAGGAAAAACTATTGAGTGATGTTTCAAGAGACTCCATTCTGTGCATTTCTTTTGTTGAAAAGCCTAGCTCAGACGATTCTGAAAATAGGGTCAGCGTGGCGGCTGGAAGTTGCCATTAGGGCAGAGCCTTTCCCAGGGTTATTCTGGGTCTCAGCTTTATCGGGATACAGAAGAGACTGCAGGTAGCTAATGTATTTGATTGCAGCTCGGAGAGTTTCCACTTTGCTGAGTCGCTTCTCCAAGTACTCCTCCGGCAGATGATGTCGGAGCTGGGCGTAGCCCTCGTTGACACACTTCACACGCTGCCTCTCCCGCTCATTCCTTTTCCTGATGAAGGCAGGCCCATAGGAGTACTCACATCTTCTGTAATTCGGATAAGGCATCGGAAAGGGAAAAGGGTAGGGCTCACCATAATTTTCCAGGATCAGGGAGTCACTAGTAAAAGGCAGCAATGACAGCTCTTCAGAGTAAGGGGGTGGCACCTGGGCCTCAGGGTACAGGTGGAAAGTGACCATGGGGTCCAGGTAGAAGGACCTGGGTAGCGGCAAGTGGGAGGACTCAGAGAAGACAGGAAATGTGTCTTGTGGATTAGAGTGGCTTCTATTGTCCATTATTTCGTCTTTAACCTAGAAATATACAACCAAGTTTATTAATTTGGCCAGTTCAAGAGAGCAGGCTACTTTCTTAGTGATCAGCACTTCAAAGATTTAAGGTTTTGATGACTAGTTCTTGAGCTTGCTCCGAAAAGGAGAGAAAGGATTTTTTTTTTAAGATAGATTTCAATCTTGGTTTTACCCTTTCCTTGCTCTGTGTCCTTTGGCAATTTTAACCTCTACGAGCCTCAGTTGTTTCCCACGTCCACTTCAGATATTAACTATCCTGCAGGGTGGTTGTGAAGGTTAAAATTTAAAAGGCACACATAATGCATCGTACACAGAGTTCTTTTCCTCTCTCCTCTCCACAAATGGATACTTGTATAGTAGTATCTTTTTCTCTATACCTTATGGAAAACCTGGTTCCAATTTTCCAAACACCAGAAAATCAAAATATTGATCAATTTGTTGAGATCTGAAGAAAACACTTAGAATGGAAAAAGGAAAGCAATTTGAAGTCTAATTGCTGATCTCCATAAAACATGCAGCTATTGTTTTCTCAAGGCCCCCCCCCACAATATCTTTAGGAGTGAAGAGGTCTCTGAAGGCTTCTTTTATTTTGGTACTGGGGATCAAATGCAGATCCTTGTGCTTTCCAGGCAGGTGCTTATGCTGGCTTAGCTGTATCCCAGCCCCTCTGAAGGGTTCTGTAAACATAGTAGCATTTAATGAAAAAGAGGCAAAACACTGCCAAAGCAGTCAGAATTTATGGGTAAGATTAGATAATGGTGGTCCTGGTTTGTCTGGGGACAGCAAGAACTCTGTAGGTTCTGCTATGTTCTGGAAGGTGTGGTAGTCAAGACCAGAACTCAGGTGTATGCCAGTGCTTGCAAAAAGACAAGAAATATAGAAAGACAAAAAAGTTAGTGGAGGGTGGAGGGTGGGATGAGGAGTGGGGAGAGTTATGAGGTATGGCGGACAGGCTGGAAAAGGAGCTGGTGCCAGGAAGAGTCTTCCTATGAAGGTGCAGGGGAGGAAGAGATAAGTAGGACAGAACTAATTAGAAATCAGAGAGGATCAGGAAATGAAAGATCCCAAACTGCTGACCAAATGACCTAAAATAACTAGCATAAAACAAAAATGTTTAGGAGATTAAAAACTAGCCAAGTTTCTGTCAAAAGGAAAAGTTGCTGAGAGAAGCTAGTTAGGAAATTCCCAACCAGGAATTCCAAAGGGTAAGAGATAAGGGCATACAAAATGATGGCAAATTGACATACAGCCTGCCCTACTAAGTTTCTAACAAGAGCTTTACTTTTTGCCTACAGCTAACAAGCCAGAATTAACAACAGGTTCCCCCAAAGTAGAGCAAATGTCATCAAAACCAAAAATGCAAAAATGGTATTTTTGGGTATGGTTTTAGCCTACAAGATAACTTAGATAATATTGTAACTCATGACCCACATGAAATCTGAGTAATTTGTATCTGCCACAAGAAGTTACATTTCTAGGTTCTTGAACAAGATTGCATAATTTTTTGAAAAACAGGGTGTCTCCTGAGACAGCGATGAGCAATTTTTGCTGCTGAGGCTTTCCAGTAAGTCCACCAAGCAATGCAGCAGCCTTTAGAGATGCTCATCTTTTATTTATGCAAAGAAGAAAGATGTAAGACAACAGAGTAAGAGAATGGAAAAAATTGCAGCAATGAAAATAATTAAGATAGGAAGCCCAATGGAGTCTAAGGTGTGTGTGTGTGTGTGTGTGTGTGTGTTAGGAATCAAGTGAACTTTATTTTAAAAGAACACAACACACATTGTTAGTGCTGGGTCTCTATGGTTCTAGATGCACATACAGCTAACACTCACCTTGGGAAGATCTTAAGTTTCTATCTCAGAGCTCTTCTGGGAAATAATGAGGTCTTAATAATAAAATTGTAAGAGGTTCTTGATACACTGCTGAGCATAAAAGCTTCTACTTTCATACATTAAAAATATAAGTGGGATGTCAAAACTAAAAAGCTTCTACTGCACACATAATTACGGGATGTCAGAAGAGGGAAAAAGCGGAGAAACCCTCTTCTCCCATCCATCACAGGTTGTCAAGGTTGCTAAGCTAGTAGCAGAGCAGGGGCCAGACCTGCGGTCCTGAACTTCCAAACCAAAAAAGGAGTGCTTTCCACTCCTCCAGGTGATTTAATCACCAGTAAACTCTGGATTTTATAGTGTAATAATTGATATTTAATGAAATAATCAGATTACTGACAAAATTTACCATCTATCACCATGCCTAAGGGTTTTCTTAAAAATCATGCTTTTATCCTCCCCTGCTGACCATTTTTGCAAGGTGTCTCTTACCTGAGTTTTGTTGCTCACGTTGCTGTATTTTGGGCTGAGTCTGAGTTAATCTGATTTATAGGCGGTCATCTAGTGACAATATGCAAAGTAGCTTATAGTTAAACAGAACTACTTGGCTCTAGTTTAGCTGGTTTTTTCCTAGCTAATATGTAGATATGACAACATATAATACTAAAGAGAAAGAGTTGCTCACACAATTGGACACTTGTAACACATTTTTGTTTAAAGGATGTGCCCTCTTCATCTGGGTTATATGATTTTATATGAATTATTTATGGAAAATATCTTTACATAATAATCTCATAATCTGCAAATATTGGTCAATATTCTTTTAGAAATATTTAGGCAAGAATGAGGAAGGTCAATATGAATTTAGTCTTTAAAAATATGAATTTTATTTTTTCCTCTTAGGTAGACTTCATTTTTTAGGGTAGCTTTAGGTTCGTAGCAAAACCGAACAGAGTCATTGCACAGACCTCTCCACTATCAACATCCTGCCCCATGGGGGTAACTTTGTTATAATTGATGAACCTAAAATGGATGACACGTCACCATTACCCAAAGTCTAGAGCTTCCATTAGGCTTCATTCTTGGTGCTCTACATTTACATTCTGAGCCTGGACAAATGCATAATGGCCTGTATCTACTGATAGTGTATCATTCAGAGTGGTTTTAATGCTCTAAACATTCTCTGTGCTGCCTGTTCATGTCTCCCTCCCTGTAACCCTTACAACCACTGATCATTTTCTGTCTCTACGGTTTGCATTTTCCAGAAGATCATATAATTGGAACCAGTTAGTGTGTAGTCTTCTCAGATAGGGCTCTTTCACTTAGCGATAAACATTTAAAGTTCTTCCATGCCTTCTCGTGGCTTGAAAGCTCATTTATTTTTAGCACTGAATAGTGTACCATTGTGTGGACATACCAGCAAATTTATCAGTCTCCTAAAAGACATTTTGTCTGCTTCTAAATTTTGAGTAATCATGAATAAAGCTTCTATTTTTAAAATTAATTTTATTGAGAAACAAATAGCAATGAAACAGTTTCAAAACAGGTTAGTAGGACAGTTATAATAATTAATACATTGCATATTGTTGTCTTCATAGTAGTTATTCATAGTACAAGATGCAGACATGATATCCTGTCCAAACGCTATTAGTACAAATCTTTC
>NW_004524878.1:1650291-1653020 GCF_000260255.1 Octodon degus
TCAAGTCCGCATCTTGTACAGCAATTAACCACTAAGAAGAATGTATGCAGTGTGTTAATTATTGAAACTGTCCTAGCGATTTGATTTGAAACTGTCTCATTGCTATTTATTTATCAATAAAATTATGAAAAATAAATAAATAAATATTATAGGTGCAGGAATTCAGCAAAATAATCCAATATAGTCCAGTAGTCCATAGTAGTAGTGGGTTATCTATAGGACTGGCAATGTCAGAAGTTGTTAACTTGGCCTTTTACAGCTCAGCATATTAATATGGCTTTACTTTTTATACCTCATGTTTATATTTCTCTGCTGGATAGTTAAGACCAGGATAAAGCAAGGCCTATACAACAATAAATGTAACCTTTTTTTTAAGAACCGGGAATTGAACTCAGTTCCTTGTGCTTGCCAGGGAAGCACTTATTCCACTGAGCCATCTCCCTGGGCTCAAGAAATGTAACTTTTGTATCTGAAAAGGATTTTTTTTTTTTTTTTTGGTGGCTCAGTCTGCCTATAGGGCAGGTCTGGTAAGGCAGGTGGAGCTGGGGATCGAACCCCGGTATCCTGCACCTGACTGCGTTTGCATGAGCAGTTGCTTAAACAGCTGAGTTAACAGGCAGGCCCCCTAAAGCTCCCATGAACATCCACTTGCAGGGTTTTGTGAGGCAATAAGACTTTAACTCATTTGGGTAACTACCAGTGAACTCAACTGCTGAATCCCATAGTGTAGCTATCTGGTTTTGTAAGAAACTGCTGAACTCTTGCCCAAAGTGCTATCACTTTGCATTCCCACTATCACTAAACAAGAGTTCCTATTGTTGTGTCTCTGACCATTTGGAATTGTCAGTGTTCTAGATTTTGGCCATATTAATAGGGGTGCAGTCTCATCTCACCATTTTAATTTGCACTGCCTTGGTGACAAGATATGAAAGGATCATCTTTTAAAGGTGCTTATTTGCTAACTCTGTATTTTCTCTGATGAGATGCCTGTTTAGGACTTTTGCCCATTTTTAAAATGGATTTTTTTTTTTATTATCAAGTACTAAATGTCCTTTATCAAATACATCCTTTGCAATTATTTTTTTCCTGACCTATGGCCTATCTTCTAATTCCCTTGACAATACCTTTTGGAGACGTTTTTTTAATAAAAGTCCAGTTTGACAATTTCTTTCTTTCAAAGACCATGTCTTTGGTGTTATATCTAAAAAGTCAATACCAGGCTGGGGATATAGCTTAACGGTATAAGCGCCTGCCTGGCAAGCTCAAGATTCTGAGTTCAATCCCCAACACAAAGAAAAAATAAATAAATAAATAAAGTCAATACCACCTAGACTTTCTCCAATATTATCTTCTAAAAATTTTATAGTTTTACATTTTATGTGCTCTGTTATTTTTTTGTGAAGGGTTTAAGGTCTGTTGTCTAGATATTTATTTTTGCATGTGAATATTCAGCTGTTTGCTCCAGCACCCCTATTAAAGATGATTTTGAGCTGGGATATAATTCAGTGATAGTGTTTGCCTGGTATGCACAAGGCTCAGGGTTGATCCTTGGCACCACAAAATAAGAACATAAAAAGACTGTTGTTATGGGTTAAATCATAAGTGTCCCCTCGCAGTCTCATGTATTTAGAGGTGGGGCTTTTGGATCAGGTCATGGATCATGGATCATGGGAATGCTTTTTTCTTCAGTGGATTAGTCCATTGAGTTCACAGCTGAATATGCTTTTGCGGGAGTAGGCCGTGGAGAGAAGAGGGTTACTGGGGGCTCTACCTGGGAGTATTAGCCCCAGTTCCTGCTCTCTCATTCTCATACACACCCCTTCCTGGCTGTGAACACTTCTGTTCGCCATGGCCATTTCTGCCCTGAAGCTAGCTGACGTTGGGCTGAATCCCCTGGAAACCATGAGCAAAATAAACTTGAGGGTGTTATTTTGTTCCAGTGACAGGAGTGACTAATACAATTACCTCTTCTCTATTAGACTGCTTTTTCTCCTTTGTCAAAGATCAAGGGACTGTTACTTATGTGAAGTATTTCTGGACTCTCCATGCTGCTACACTGCTTTTTTTTTTTTGGTACTGGGGATCAAATTCAGGACCTTGCACTTGCCAGGCAGGCTCTAATGCTGCTGAGCTACCTCCCCCCAGCAGCACTACACTGTCTTTTTTTTTTTTTTTTTTTTTTAATGTATTGAGTACAGGGCCTACAGGTCTCACTACTGGACTCTAGTGAACCTATTTTCAGTCCCCAAGCGTTGGGATTACAGGCTTGCTCCACCATGCCCAGTCTCACCCGGGGGCGGGGCCTGCATGGCTTGTGATGCCTGGGATCCAGCCCTTGTGCCTGCACTCTGCCTAACCAGGCACTTCAGTCTGCTGAGCTATCTGGCCAGCCCCACACTGTCTTGATTACTGTACTTCATAGTAAATTTTGAAGTTGGGTAGCATAAGTCCTCTGGCTTTGTTGTTTTTGAGTATTATTTGGCTCTTCTATTTTCCATACAAACTTTAGAATTAATTTGTCAAAATAACTTTGTGGGATATTGATTGGGTTTGCATTTAGTCTACAAATCAAGTTGGGAAGAACTGACATTTTGATAATGTCAAGCCTTATTGTCCATGTGAATGCTCATTTATTTGTTTTTATCAGTTTTTTTCACATTTTTTCACATTTTATAAATATTTTGCGAGACCCAGTCCTAGCCCAGGTCCGGTGAGTGTGTGGAGAGCTT
>NW_004524878.1:1654760-1656684 GCF_000260255.1 Octodon degus
TCTAACCATCAATGTAAATGGACTCAATTCACCAATTAAGAGAAATAGACTGGCACAGTGGATTAGGAAACAAAATCCAACAATATGCTGTATAAATATTTTGCTAAATTTATACTTAAAATTTCATCTTTGGTGTACTGTTAGAAATGGTATTGTTTTCAACTTCAAATAAACTCTAGTTTATTGCTCTAATCACTTCAGATATTTTCTTTTGGGTTTTCTATATAGATGATATCACCTGTTTAAAAAGGCAGTGTTATTTCTTCCTTCCCAATTTATACACCTTTTGTTTTTTCATGTCTTACTGCATTTGCTGGGATTTTTCAGTATCATGCTGAAAAGCAATAGAAAAAGAGGACATCTTTGCCTTATTTCTGATCTCAGTGAGAAAGTTGCTAGTTTCTCACTGTTAAATATGTTGTAGGGGCGAGAACCTCAGTGGTCTAAAGTGCCTGCTTAGGCAGCCACAGGGGACCGCAGTTTGATCCCTGGCACCATATGTTGTGCCCTGCCCTCAGGGCAGGCTGAACTAGCCAAAAAATCAAAAATAAAATAAAATATACTGTAGGTCTTTGCAGCACACATCATTTCTCTGGTTGAGGAAGTTTCCCTCTTTGCCTAGTTTGCTGGGAGTTATTTTAGTTTTTGTCATGACTGCATGTCAACTGATGATCATCTGATTTGCTTCTTTAGATGTGATAATTATTTTCTAATGTTCAGGTAGCCTTGTAGGCCTGGGGTAAACCCAACTTGGCCAAGTTTTTTTTTTTTCCCTTGATGGTACTGAGACTTGATCTCGGGGAGTGCTAAGCCAATTGAGCTTTTAAAATTTTGTTTTGAGATACAGTGTCACTAAGTTGCCCAGGTTGTCCTTGAATCTGTGGTTTCTGCCTCTGCCGCCCTAGTAGCTGGGACCGCATGTGTGTGTCACCACACCCAGGCTAAATTTTTTTAATACTACCAATAACATCAATTTTAGGTTAGATTTTTGGGGTGCTAAAAACCCATTATTTTTATTTTTACTAAACAAAACCAAAACCATTACCCCCCCCAAAACACATCCTTATGAATTCCGATATTTTCTTTTTCTTTTTTTTTTTTTTTGCCAAGAAATGCTTAGAACAGATTAGAAATTTTTGTTGGAATATTTATATACTTTTCAGAGACCCACTTAAGAATCCATACATATTTTTGCACATGTACAAGGATAATTTAGTGTCAGCATTTTATGATATTAGTCTATACCAATATAACTGTCACAAAACAGGGTACAAAAATCATTGTTTCTTCAAGCTCATCATACAGCAAAAGAGAGAGAGCCAGAGAACACAGACACACTGATAGGTGTTTCAAAAAATGATTTTTATTGTTACATTCCCAAGAAGACATAGAAGAAAACTGCCAGTTATCCAAGAACTGTTATACTTTTCAGAGAGAGGCATCCAGAACTCCAGTACTAGTTCAAAGCTGCACACACTTGAGCTCAAACAGCTGCCTTTCAGCATGACTGGAAATGCTGACCAACACATGTATGTCATCAATCCAGGGAGGTTTGGGTTTAAAACAAAAATTCCTTATTGCAAATGACCAAGTCCTTAGGCTTTGTCCTTAAAGATACTAGAAGATGGGGAAGACCACACACACTGAAACTATGTTTAGTCATTAGAGTAAACCAGCAGACAGCCAGTTTGTTCTAGGATGTTCTAGGGAGAGCCACCATGCATTTCAGATCCAATTTACCATGAAATCCAGCCACAGGCCAACCAGGTATCTAGATAATACAGTCAGTGCAAAAGTCATTTGGGTAAATCAGCACTTTGATGAGGCTGACTACACTGGAAAATATGAACAGAATTTGAAAATAGTAAGGTCTATTTACAAAAGTTGGTTTAGTAAAGTGACATGAGAAAAGCTGTGTCAAGCA
>NW_004524878.1:1657014-1664782 GCF_000260255.1 Octodon degus
AAACTCAGTCAGTTCCTTCCAGTCCTCTGCCTTGTTTCCTTGTGGAATTTGACTCCTATTAGCTGAGGACAACATGTCGGTCAAAGACAGATTTTCGCTGCTCCTGAACTTGAAGCTTCCAGCGCTGCTGGGCATACTCTACCTTGTTCAGAACGTTAGGTCGACTGCGGGAGCGAGCCAGGACATCATGAGCATTTGCAAAAGGCTGGTGATCCTGAAAGACCAAGTAGAAAGTGCCAGTGATGGTAGTTCAGTGTAAAATGCACAGCAGCAGTTAACAAGCCAGAGACAAGAGCAGGTGGGCTTTTCAAACAAAAGAGCATCTATGTGACTAAGCACTTCTACGAAATCACCTATCAGAAGGATGCACTCCTCTATAGAAATAAGAGCTCAAGAGGCATATGCCATGAGCAGGATATGGAAATGGGCCACCATTTTCAAAGATGTTTCCTTTAAGATACAGAGACCAAGACAAAGACAGCAATCATTTGTGTTAAAGAGAAGTCTTCCCTGCCTAGTACAAAGAGAAAATGTATTTGTGTGATATTCTGTCCTGGTTAAGAGATACAGAGAGTAGGGCATCTCCTTGACTTAATATTATGTAGCTAATCTACTGCAGAGAAAATTTCTGATTCTTAATATCTTCACTCCTATTATAGAAGAATTGTTTACTTGCTTGGACCCACATTCAGCATGGCAGATGAGTTGAAATAACTATATGGTTGTTTTTAACCTTTCCCTGTCCTTTCAGAACATATACTAAATGGCCTACTTTCCAAAACTTTTCTTGTTCCTCCCTTCTATAAACTGTAACAAAAAGAGACATATACAGTTCAAGTGCTAAAATCACCCTTCATAAGCAAGGACAGTAAAGAATGATTTACTCTTCACATTTTTATGCAACAATGACTTGCATCTTTCATTGCTGAGCACTCAATGCCTCATGTTAGTTGCTGTAAAAAGAAAGACGTTATTGAAGGATTTTGCTGGTATCTGTGTAGAGAATCTACCAATCCTGGTCAAAGTAAACTAATACAAGTGGATGTTTGTAGTCATTACACAGGAAACCACCACGCTAATCTATCTATAAATGAGATATAAACACAGCTGCCTGCATGACAAAAAACATTCAATAGTAATTTATTATTTTTGTTTTGCCTTTTCCTTGATCTCTTTTTCCTGAACTCCATGCCAACAAAGTTTCTAAATGTTCCAACACAAAATGCAAGTCACAAGTTGGGACTATTAAGCTGTTTTGTCTCTAGAAAAGAAACAACTTTGTTCTGAAGTGCATGTCTGTAAAAGCTGTCCTATATCCAGGACAAGAGACAGCATATAAGAGGCATCGTTGAAAAATCTATTACTGAAGAAGCACATTGCTACATACTGCCCCTCACTTTGAACACACTTATCCTGTCATTCTTGTCACTTTCTCAAGTAGGTCTGGAAGTCCTCTTTCATGGTATTGTTACATTCCTATCCTGGCTGCCTCAATGTCCTGAATTGTTTCAAATGTTTTCTTTCATGGTCATTTTTACTTTGGGGAAGAGCAGGAAGTTGCATGGTACTGGGCCTGGTGAGCAAGGTGGATGAATACACACTGTAACTTTTTTTTTTTTTTTTTACAAATCTCTTCATTGGGGGGCACTTAGTGGTCACACTCACTACATTTTTGATCACACCTTATAAAGACAGTCACAAAAATAGGGATTTTCAGAACTGCTTCAAAAAGTGGCAGGAGTGCCATCAAGATAGCTCAATGGTCCACAGTGCCTGCGTAGGCAAGCTCCGGCAATAACAGGGACCACGGTTCAATTCCCAGCACCACATGCCATGCCAGCCTGGCCCTCAGGGTGGGCTGAGTTGGCCACCAAAAAAAAAAGTTCCCTTGGGCCGGTCAAATATCTCAGTGGATTAAAGCTCCTGCTTAGGTAGACACAGGGGCCAGGGTTCAATCCCCCTGCCTGTTGTGCTGGCCCCACCCACTGGGCGCGCTGAGACAGCAATTGAGACTGGGCATGGTGGTGTGCGCCTGTAATCCCAGCTCTTGGGAGGCTGAACACAGGAGAATCACTACAAGTATGATCTATGTAGTGAGACTCTGTACACCCTGTACTAAAATACAAAAAAAGGTGGCAGGAATTACGGGATAGTGGGTTTAAGCAAGGGATAATATTTTTTGAAGGTTAAAGGCAAGGTGTTTTTTATCACAATAAATTTTAAACTCAATTATTTACCATATATTTTTATCATACTTTGGGGGCCTGTCCCTTAGTTCAGTTCTTTAAGTGGCTGCTTCAGTCAGGCTCAGGTTGCTGTGGTTCGATCCCCACAACTCAAGCCAGCCAAACCTGCCCTGAAGGCATTCCGAGCAAAAAAAAAAAAAAAAAAAGAAAGAAAGAAAAATCCTTATTCCATACTTTATACATAGAAAACTATGCATAAACAAGTAACTATAATTATATACGGTGTTATAATATCTGATCTTATTGGGGATTTTTTTGGCCCTGGGGATTGAATTCTGACACTGCACTTACCAGGTGCTTATGCCACTGAGCTATTTCCCCAGCCCTATCTGGTTTTACTGTTATAGTAAGATATTTATACCATGGTTATATTTTAACACTTTTCTATAAAAATAATCTTTTCTTGCCTTTTTTTAACCAAAATGTCTTCAACTTTTTACTAAATGGTAATGACTTGTGTAAATCCTATTTATTTCTAAGCTAAAAATGAAAATAATAGACAATCCTATAAAGTCCAAAATGTGAGAGAGAGGAGGAGGGCGAAGAGGAAGAGGAGGAAGAAGAAAAGGAAGAAAGGAAAGGCAAAGTAAGACTAAAGTTCCGTGATTACTTGATTACCCATAAGGAGATAAACTGACCCAAGGTCATTTAACACACTGAACTTAAGTCTGACTAACCTCGACTTTGTGTCATATCTCCTCAACACACAGGTTTTGTTCTGGTAGATTAAAATGACACTATAGGAATGTGGTGCTTCAGTGAATTTGCACATAAAATATTATTACCATTGATTTATTTTGACATAAACAAGACTGGGAAGAAGGATGTACTTTGTTAGGAGAGCACTCCTCAGTTTAGTCCTGCTATCTACTCTTCAAGGTAGGGGGAGAAAAAAATCCTCTTAAGGAACAAATTTAAAAGACTAAATAAACCAGTTAATCCTTTAGGTCTGTCCTCCACCTATTAGAACAAGATTGAACTAGCTGATCACAGGCATGGATGTTGAAAGAATGCAAATAGAGATTTACCCTTTTACGTTTGTTCTTTTACCCCTGATGAAATTTCAGTGAATACAAAACATGCTAATGTAATGCTTTGATAACAGGAATGATGTGTCATGGATATATGATACAGTAAATATTATGACTACTTATACTATTATGACTACTCTGTGCTTTTATTTGCTTTAAAGTGCTCTATATTTTCTAAAAAATAAAGAAAAAAACAACTTGAAATTTAAAATGAACACAAAAATTGAAGAACTCTTATTTTTTTGTTGGTACTAGGGCTTAAGCCTACAGCCTCTGAATTGAGATACAACTCAATAAATACATGTACAGATTTTATTTTGAGGCAGAGTCTTACTAAGTCCCTAAATTGCCCAGGCTGGGCTGAAATTTGCAATCTTCCTGCCTCGGTCTCCCAGAGGGCAAGGATTATAAGCATGAACCACTATGTCCAGCAGGAACTTCCATCTTAAATAAGCAACAAACATAGGGATTTTTCTTTTTGTATGGAATTATTGCCATAATACCACAGCTTTGGTCAGAAGACGTCATGCTGCCCAGAATCAGTTTAATAGTTATGCCAGAGTCAGTCAAGCCTCTCAGCTACTGTCCTCAAAAGTCAACGTGAGGGCAGAATCAATCACTTATGGGCACAATGGTTTCTGAGCACATGACCCCACCAAGCAAGTGCCTGGCCTATATGTTTTTGTGTTTACATTTTATATTCACTTCCTATATGCTCTGAATGTATTTTTTTTTCCTTTTTTTTAAAAAAAAAATTATTTATTGGTGTGTGTGTGTGTGTGTGTGTGTGGCCAGCTCAGCTCACCAGGGGGCGGGGCTGGCTGGCTTGTGGTGCTGGGGGATTGAACCGCGGTCCCTGTGCTTTGCTAAGCTTGTTCTATGTAGGTGCTTTAGACCACTGAGCCATCTCACCAGCCCTGAATGTATTATTTTAATATTGCTTATTTCTGAAACCAGTAACAGATACTTAATGCTATAATGGATGTAGATGAAGTCAGAGTTTCAACTTATGTGCCTATAATGAAAATGGTTTTTCTGACACCAGTATTTCTGTATGTAGTTCCTGGGGATTAGACCCAGGGCTGCTCTACCACTTAGCTGTACCTCCAAGGCCTTTTTGAGACAGGGTCCTGCTAAGTTGCTAAGTTGTCCAAGCAGGACTCAACCCTGAGATCCTTCTAACACAGCTTCCCTCAGTACTGGTATTATATAATTTTTATTGTCATGACTGGGAAGCCAATCATGTCATGAATCATTTGGCATCTAGCAGACAGAAGTCAAGAATGTTGCTGAGTATCTTACAATAGATACGACAGCTCCCCACAAAGAATTATTCCTCCATCCTTAAATATCTACAAAGTCAGAGCAAGAAATCCTGAACACATGAATGAAAATTAATCTGAAAACAGTATTTGAGAGACTTAATGCTTCTGACACACAACCTCCTGTCCTAGTTCGCTCTGGCTCCAGCCCCACTATAACTTTTTTTTAAACTACACTAGTTCTCCAGTCTTTTCTCCCACCACTTCTTTTAAAATAAAAGGAGGTTATTTCTTATATGACTAAAAATAAATTTCTTATTTATTTCTTACATGTTATTTCTTATATGACTAAAATTTATTTCTTATATGTTATTTCTTATATGACTAAAAATAAAAGTGAAAAAGTACACTATGGTTAGTCATTTTTTTTACATGTCTATTTCTGCTTCATTCATTCATTTTTTTTTTGTCTTTTTGATACAGGGTCTCTCTATGCAGTTCAGGCTGGCCTTGAGCTCACTTTGTAGCCCAGGCTGGTCTCGAACTTGCAATCATCCTCCTGCCTCAGCCTCTTGAGTTCTGGGAATACAGGCCTGTGCCACCACACCTAGCTTCATTCATTTTTTTTTATTCCTAGTATCCAGCACAGTACTTTATCCAGAAAAGAATTCAATATGCATTGTTTGAATTAATAAAAACATCAGGGGAAAAGATGCAAACAGGTGTTTCTATGAGAGTCCTTGACAAGAAACTTAAAATCCTGCCCAAAGAAGTTGAAAATGCATATTTGGTATTCATGGGACAATAGTGGGTAGATCAAAGAGCAACTCTGTTTACAGTTGTAACTCCAGCTATGCAGTCAGGCTCTCCTTTCCAGTTTTCACAGACATGTCCACAAAAGCATTCCACAGTAAGTGACTTCTGACTGGCAAGCTAACGCTGGCTTTGGCTGCTGAAACTATACTGAATTTTATCCTCTTTCAAGAACAAAGCCCAAGAAAATACAAAAGAAAAATAATTTTAAAGAATTACATATAATAATGAAATACTGGATAACTTAGAAATAATTACAAATATGGATAAAACGAACAATATAATTCTCTAAGCTATACCGAATAACAAGCTTCTGTACTATGTCAGCTTTTAGGTTTTTTGTTGTGCTGGGATCAAACCCAGGGCCTTCCATAACTCTGGACATTTTTTTTTTTTTAATTTTATTTATTTATATGTGTGTGTGTGTGTGTGGCCAGCTCAGCCCACCAGGGGGCGGGGCTGGCAGGCATGTGGTGCTGGGGGATTGAACTGCGGTCCCTGTGCTTTAGCTAAGCTTGTTCTAAGTAGGTGCTTTAGACCACTGAGCCATCTCACCAGCCCCACTCTGGACATTTTTTAATGAAGTTATGTTAAAATGCAAAGGAGATTATGAAACCACATGTATAGTAATTGTGGTAACTATGTCTTTTAAAGCCAGCAGGAAGATCTGAAGTGATGGTTTTACTCTGGAGTTAAAGAAAAAAATTATAGTCCTTTTATTTAAAGGAGGAAATATAAAACATCACTAAGTTGTACATCCTTGATAATAGTAAGAAAAGAAGGCCACACTTTCCATGTTTCCCTTCAGTAAAACCTCTTTGTCTTCTATAGATTTGGTGACCCTGACAAGCATAGTGTTTCAGGTAGGAGTGTGGGGAGAAACCCACATGAGATGCTTTCTGCAGGAAACAGCATAAGGCCTTAAAAAAACCACCAGTCTTCAAGAATCGTCAGGTTGAACTGCCACATTTATGGTTTTACAGAACAATTTCCTCACAAATAAAATCTACTAAAATTAGAACTTTAGCTTTTCAGGTTGAGGCTCAACTCCAGTAATTCAAACATCTATATGCAACTATTTTCCACTTGTATTTTATATCTGATAAAGGAGACTGGTCACGAGCCAGGAAGGCAGACTGAACTTACCCCCACATCATCGTCACTCTGTATCAATTGTGAGTGTCCAAAGAGGCGCCGCTTCAGTATGGGCTCAACTAGGGTAAGATATACCATGTACAGCAGTAGGAGACCCAAAATAGAGAGGTAAATTATAATGGTAACCTATGGGAAATTGAAAGTAAGTTACATCTCTGTTCAAGACAAGAAATCTAAATTTATTTTACTTCATTATTATTATTATTTATATCAGTTATTTATTTATTTATTTGGTACAAGGTCTTACCATGCAGCTCTGACTCAGTGATCCTCCTGTCAGTCTCCCCAGTGCTGGGATTATAGACATGTGCCACCACGCCCAGTCTTAGTGGCTGGCACATGTGCCCTGGGTTCTGGGGGCAGCACAGCATGCAGTATTGGGGATCAAACCACCGAGCTGTCTCCCCAGCCTTTATTTATTTATTTTTAAGAAATCAGAATTTTATACAATGTTAAAGCCACAATGAAGACCAATATACCCCTGCTTAGCCTATGGGATTTCTATACCATCCAGATTCTAGTATATAAAAATAAACTTGGGCCAGCAGGGGCTGGGGGTTTGATCCCTGGGCCTGCCACGCTGGGCCTGACCCCAGGGCATGCTGAGATGGCAATTGAGAATGGGCGTGCCTATAATCCCAGCTCTTGGGAGGCTGTAAACAGGAGAATCACTACAAATCCGATCTAGTAGTGAGACCCTGAACAACCTATAGACCCTTCCCTAAAATACAGGAAAAAAAAACCCAAAACCCCCCAACAAACTCAACTCCTCACTGAAGTAGTATTTGAGGAAGAAGAAATAAAGCATTTTTTTCTTTGAGATCTTTCTTGAGTCTCTGATATTCCATTTTCACCTACTGCTAAACATTTGTCTTTATTGCAGCATAGCAGTTTTCTTTTCTCAGCTGAACATAGTGTCCTACCTAGATTCACAAGTACTGCTGCCTAAACAACTTAAAGGAACTCTTTCGAGGAAATGTAACTAAGGTAAATTTCAATGGAACATAGTATTCATTTACAAATAAGTTTAGATCTACAAAAACCTTTTAGGATAGTGATTTTCTTGGGCTATTAATTTGTGTGCTGACTAAAACTACAGAAAGACATATCCACTAGAACAGATATAATAAAATAGACAATGCCAATTATTAGCAAGGACATGCAGAAACAGAAACATCATACATCACTGGTAAATGGTATAATCCCAGCCATACCTGCCTATAATCCCTGTACTTTGCTGGCTGAGGCAGGAAGAGTGTAA
>NW_004524878.1:1665133-1667879 GCF_000260255.1 Octodon degus
ACTGTCTTTAAAAAAAAAAAAAAAAAAGGGATATAACTCAGTGCACAAAGGCCCTGAATTCCAGTACTGGGGAAAAAAAGTATGATACTGTTGGGATAAAATCTGGCTGGCTGTTTTGAAATAAAACAAACACACAAACATATAATTATTATAAGAAATTTAAGAGGAAAGGAAACATGTTTCCTCTCAGAGATATACAGATTTTCATGACAGTATTAACAGTATAAATCAGGAAATAATCCAAATATTCAGCAATAAATGACTATTCATACAATGGAACACTATTCAACAATAAAATGGAGCCAGGGAGATGGCTCAGTGGAATAAGCGCTTCCCTGGCAAGAGCAAGGACCTGAGTTCAATCCCTGGTTCCACCAAAAAAAAAAAATAATAATAATAATAATAATAAAATAAAATGGAGTACTGACATAAACTACAACTCAGACAATAAACAAAAACATTATGCTAAAAGAAAGAAGCCTGTCACAGAAGACTAAACATATGTAACTCATTTATATAAAACATTCAGGGCCAGGGAGATAGCCAAGTGGCATAAGAACCTGTCTGGCAAGCACAAGGTTCTGAGTATGATCCCCAATACCACTAAATAAATAAATAAATAAATGTTCAACTGTGCAGAACATAGGATAGTGACTGGAACGGACAGGATGGAGTAGGGGTTAACAATAGTGGCATGAGAAATCTTTTTAGGTCGATGGGAATATTTTAAAATTGGATTTTATTTATTTATTTATTTTTGTATTTTAGGGAAGGGCCTCCAGGGTGTTCAGAGTCTCACTACTAGATCGGACTCATAGTGATTCTCCTGTTTACAGCCTCCCAGAGAGCTGGGAATATAAGCGTGCACTACCACGTCCAGTCTCAATTGCCAGTCTCAGCATGCCCTGGGGGTGGGGCCAGCACAGCAGGCCCAGGATTGAACCCCTGGCCCCAGTGCCTCCTTGCAGGTGCTTTAATCCACTGAGCTATTTGGCTGGCCCTGTATTTTGCTTTTTAACAGATTTTTTATGTATAATTTTATGTTAAAATTAACTCATTGTAAGTGTATAAATCTATAAGTTTTAGTAAATTTAAAACTTTTTAAAATCCAATTTGAGGGTCAGCCAAATAGCTCAGCGGATTAAAGCACCTGCAAGCAGGTGTAGACGCAGGGGGTTTGATCCCACCCTGCGGTGTTGGGTCTGTCATCCCAGCCTCAGCCCGAACCCTGGGGCGTGCTGAGATTAGACTGGGCACGGTGGCACACATCTGTAAACCCAGAGCCTGGAAGGCTGAAAACAAGAGGATCACTATAAGCCTGATCTGTGTAGTGAGACCCTGTAGATCTTGTACTAAATACATAAAAATAAAAATTTTAAAGTTTTGGGAGGACAACCATTACCCACCATAATAAAGTAATTGAACTTATCCAAGAGATGAAAAGAATTATCTATATTCCATTTCCTATAGGAATTAAAGTGAAATCTTAAAATCCAGAGGCACATTTTTAAAATAGTTATTGTATATATAAATTATAGTTAAATAATCTGTTAACCATACACAATTCGAAGTGTTGAGAGGTAGGAAGAAGAGGGCTTCATCATGCTGATATCTCGCTAAGTGCTGGCATATAGGTCTCACAGAGAAACAAGGATATCTGCCTAGAATATGCTAAGTAAACAGCACATTTTGATGCCATCACACATTATCTCTCTACCACATCCTAAATAATCTACAGAGCCTTTTGGGCAGAGAGCAGGCCCACTACATCTTTTGGGAATGGGGTTGAAAATATTCTGCCTATTCTGAAGACTGAATTAATATAATCCTGTATAACATGTACACCTATCATATAAATCAATACAATGTAACATAATCTTATGTAACTTTCACCTTGATTGTGACAGAGCTTCTTTCCTCATATTTGCACTCACAGCGGAGACAGTACGCTTCTACGTCAGGTCCAAGCACTGGCATGGGATCCACAACATGAAGACAATCGCTGAAAAGGCAAAAAACATGTCGTGTAAGCCTGGCTTGATTTTTTACTTGTATTGGTTAAAACTGCCCTGACATTTAGAGTTATGAACTTACCTGGTAAAAAATATAAGGAACAAATAATAAAGCAAAGAGAACTATTTTCTCTCTATATATCAGCACTGTAAGATTTAACAGTCTCAGAAGCCATGAAGACAAACAGTGTTGTTTATTTTTAAGTTGCTGTTCCCCATGAGGGCTGAATTCAGCTTCTTCATACAGCGGCACAGCCCTAGCCCTTTTAAAAAACTTTTGATTTTCAGTCAAGATCTTGCTAAATTCTTCAGGTTGGGCTCAAACTTTCAATCTTTCTGTCTCAGGCTCCCAGAATGCTAGCATGACAGGTGTGCCACCACATTTAGCTCAAGTTGCAACTGTTAACAGCTACAAATATACCAGGAAAATGGCAATTAGGATAAAAAAAACCACAACAACCCTCTAAACAAATTGAGGGTTTAAAATGACATGGGCATTACTGAATTGAGACTGTCTCTTGTAGTTTAATGTCATTAATGCCACAATGTGGCATATGAATGGCTTACCACTTTTTTTTTTTAATATTTATTTTTATTTATTACATTTATTTATTGTGTGTGTGTGGCCAGCTCAGCCCACCAGGGGGCGGGTCTGGCTGGCATGTGGTGCTGGGGATCGAACCGCGGTCCCTGTGCTTTGCCAAGCTTGTTTCAAGTAGGTGCTTTAGACCACT
>NW_004524878.1:1668053-1679651 GCF_000260255.1 Octodon degus
GGCAACAAAAACATTTTAAACAAAACTGATAATTGGAAATAAGTACATAAAAAATAAGAATGAAAGGTTTATAAAAAGCAATGCTATTAAAATATATTTTCTCAAAAATCTGTCAATTCTAAAAAGTAACTTTAATAATCTACCACTATGGACTTGCATGTGGTAGTACATGCTGGTAATCCCAGCACTCTATGAGGCTGAGGCAGCAAGATCAAGTTTGAGCCCAAATAAAAAATTAAAAAAGGCTAACAATGTGGCTCACTGTGAAAGCCGTGAAAGCCTTAGTTAAAAAACAAAACAAAACAAAACAAAACTACCACTCTGATGATTCTTTTCAGCAAAAGTAGGCAGAGCTTTCTCCAACTCCTGCCAGCTGCTCGGGAATTCTCTTCCCCTTTGGCATCTTCCTTAGGCATTTCTAGCTGCCTGAAGAGCTCTACTACAATATCCTATCTTATCCTATCCACTTTTATTGGAGTTACCAACACTCTAGGCCAGTGACAGTGAACCTTTTAGAGACAAGTACCCAAACTAAAATTCAAAGCCCACTTATTAAGTGACAACACTGCAATTAAATCAGAATACTGAAGTTTTAGTTTAGAAAAAACTCATACATTGCCATGCTTCGTCTTAAAAGGAAAACCATACATGGGCCACAGGCTCACCACCACTGCTCTTAGGTTAAGTCTCTTTGCTCTGTTCATTTTTAAGGTTTTTTTTTTTTTTTTTTGCGGAACCAGGAATTGAACTCAGGCCCTTGTGCTTGCCAGGGAAGCGCTTACTCCACTGAGCCATCTCCCTGGCCCCTCATTTTTAAGTTTTTAAAATTGTATTTTATTTATTTTTTGAGATGGTCTTAATATATAGTTTGGGCTGGCCTTGGCTCACTTTTGTAGCCCCCAGACTGGTCTCAAACTTGTAGCAATCCTCCTGTCTCAACCTCCCAAGTCCTGGGATTATAGGCATGTGCCACCATGCCCAGTTGCTCTTTGCTCTACTCAAATGTACTCTTTTGTGGGTTTTCAGGTGTTCTGCTGCTTTGTGGCATTAGAAAGAAAATCTAAAATCTGGGATTGGAGATTTGTGGAATAGTGCTTGCCTAGTATGCACAAGCTGTGCCCAAGATTTAATCTTCAGAAATACAAACAAATAAAAAACCCAAAATGGTATGGTAAAAATCCATTTATCCTTTAAGATATAATTTTATGCAGTGAGACCCTGTAGACCCTGTACTAAATAATTTTTTTTAAAAAGAAAAATCCAATCTCCACTGATACAATTTCAAATAAGAGTAAGATCCCACACCCCATGCTACAAAAGTGTGTTATCTGTCCCAGACACATAAAGACTAGGCATGTGTCCAGCTAACGTACATGTGCAGTGGCCAGAGCAAGCTAGGCACCCCCAGAGGGGCTCTCCACCTCAGAATCAGAGGTCATGCAGCCCAAAAGTCACAGGAGTCACCTGTGCAAGGTAACAGCTGGGACAGGATCAGGATCTATGTCTCATGCCTCTTAGATTAAGCCCTCTTATCTCTTTGAACTTGGGAGAAAAAGGACTTACTTCCCATTAGTTTATTTCAGATTCACAAGGCTCAGCAACAATACCTAAGAATCACTGGGGAATCTAAGTGCTTAGTAAGTCTTCAGTGTTTCTTTTGATCTACAAATATATCTTACAGTATTCCTTTTTTGTTTTGTTTTATGGACAGGCTCTTGCTAAGTGGCTAAGTCACTCAAGATGGGTTTGAATTTGCAATCCTGCCTCAGCTACCCTGAGTGCTAGGATTATAGGTGTGTGCCACCATGCCTAACTACAAATATATCTTAGTAACAAAAAAGTGTTGAGTACTATGTGAAAGTTGTGCATGGCTCAATAAGAAACAGGAAGATGAGTTCTTAATTGACCAATCACTATAAACAGCTAGATCTAAACTCAGTGCAAAGGACTTTAAGAACTAGGCAATACTTCCCCCTAGTGCTAAAAGAGAGATATTACAAGCTTTGAGCCACATGCCAAACACAAAAATAGTGTTCCTACAATTTTTATTATGTTTCAAATCAGCTAGTATAAGTCAATGAAGAATTAAAGCTAACAAATGGACAAGATAAGAGGCTGGAAAACATAAGGTAAAGATTTACTTAGGGCTTCAATGATACTGGAAGACTCAGGAAGCCATATATCCTGGTTAATCATAATTTGCCTGCCTTTCTAAAGCCTATTAAACATTTTCAGAGCCAATTGGGAACCTATCCCAGTAAAAGGCTAAGCTTCAGGAAAGAAGCAAGAGAATGTGGGAGGCAGTGAAGAAAAATAACAAACAGGGCTTGTTTTCAACTGTTTCCTTTTTTTAAAAAAAAATTGTATTTTGTACAGGGTCTCACTATGCAGCTTGGAATCATAGTGATCCTCCTGTTTTCAGCCTCTCCACTGCTGGGATTATAGGCGTGTGCCACCACACCCAGACTCTGTTGAGGTTCAGTCAGCTCAGGAGCTTAGCCAGCACAGCATATGGGGCCAGGGATCGAAACCCTGTCCCTGTGCTTGCCCAAGCAAGTGCTTCACCTACTGAGCTATCTTGTAGGCCCTTTTGTTTTGTTTTTGAGACAGGGTCTCACTATGCAGTTTGGGCTGGCCTTGTGCTCTTTTGTAGCCCCAAACTGGTCTTGAACTTGCAGAGATCCTCCTGTCTCAACCTCCTGAGTGCTGGGATTATAAGCGTGTGCCACCAGACGCGGTTCCAGGACCCCACACTGCATGGTGGGTGCCCTGGAATCCGGGCCGAGACTGCACTGCATGTGGGCCAGGGATCGAACTCTGGTCCTTGTGCTTGCCAGGTAGGTGCTTAGGCCTCTGAGTTATCTCCCTGGCTCCTCAACTGTTTATTTTCAAAGCTCACTATTTTGATTAATAACCAGGGATAAACAACATATGGCTCTGTCTGAACCTGGAATAACAAAAAGTTGGTGAAAAGATTAGGGTGAAATACTTGGCTACCATTTTCATCTGCGGCTCAGACAATAGGCATCACTCTTTTACTGACAACAGAATAAATTGTAAGTATTCAATATCTTTGGAACTTATCTAGGAATAACTTGTTCCTAAGTTTTAGTGTGTGCCTGGAACCCTTGAACACTGCAACGCGATGGCAGAAGGACCTGGGAAGAGGAAAGCTAGTCATGTCATGGAGGCCAGGAAACAGAGAAGAGAGAAGCCTGGGAGCGAGATAAGTTCTTTCAGGTCACGTCCCAGTGATCTACCTCTAACCAGGCTCCCTCTCAACAGCAAGCAGGCTAGAGCTCCCCTATAGTCCATCTGATGGTATTCCAAAAGCCTTGCCTTTCAGCACAAGAGGTTCCTGGGAGATACTGACATCTAAGCTATAACAGCATATTACAGGACCTAAACATGTTTAAAGATTGCCTCTCCTTTTTCAAAGTTAGTTTGGAATACTGTTATTGATTGAATTTAATCTTCTTTTCAAACCCTTTGCTGGTTACTGAGCTTCAAAACCAGGCAAAAGAAAGTACTCAGCATTTGGAGCCATGTTCCTTTATTCCTATCCCACCAATCTTCCACTGTGATCACAAATTGTAAAGCATCACATTTCCATGGCAAGGAGCACATCCAGCCTGCTACCACAGGTTACTTCCTGGCTGTTTCATGGCACACACAGAACACATACTATTGGTCAGTTCTTCAGGGATAAAGAAGGCTGCTGTTGGCTAGTTCAGTCTGGATTCCAGTCATTCTAGCCCTGCCAGATTGCCCAAGACTTTTCACTCTATCTCAGAAGACCTATAATGTAGAGATATATACACCTATGACATCTATAGCTTTACTCCTAAACCATCTGCCACTTTTAAACATAGTCTGCCATATTTTGCAATAGATCATCAAAACCTACAAGTTACAAAAATTATAACCCAAATAAAGGAGGCTTGTTTACCTTTCACTGAAAAGGAACAGGGAGAAAGATTCCTCACCAAAATGTAAGAGGGCCCAGGAAGGTAGGGTGGCTTAGGTGTGACAAACTCAGTTCCAACCCCATGTGAAATCTTTCCTACCAAGGGTTCAGTGGGCTACAGTTCCTTTAGTTTATACCATGCACTCAGGGTCTTATTCTCACTTTTTCCAAATGGAAATAAGATGACACTTTTGCTTAAAAGTAAATACTTAAAGAGAAAGTGACACATTGGGTGACATTTTGTACTAACAGTGACAACTATAGAAAAAAAATCTGATAGGTAATTTAATGATCCAGAATACTTACCAATCTTTTTGGGATATGTTCTTATTATAAATATGCCCAGGATTTTCCTTATAAGGAGGACAGATACATTTACATCGGACATCCTCAAAATTCTGTAACCAAAACAGAAACTTGATATAACTTGTTTATAGTTTATCATCAGTATTTTAAAAAATTGCATGTAAACATTTAGCTAGGTGTCCCTTGTCAAATATTCTAAAACCATTCTAAAACATAAGTTTTGAGAGACACAGGTTTCTGAAAGCCACTAATCCTTTATGGCAGTTAATTGGCGGGGAGATTGCTCAGTAGAATAAGCGGTTGCCTGGCAAGTGCAGGGTCCTGAGTTCAATCCCCAGTACCGCAAACAAAACAAAACAAAACCTAATCCATGATCTTTAACTTCTTAATCATGCTTATGAATCCCATGACAATCCAACTGTATCAACGTTATCCCCATCTACCTGCCAGATGACAAAAGTTGTACGTATAAATAAGAACTGCCAGATGACAAAAGTTGTACGTATAAATAAGAATGCTGATTACAGAATGGAGGGAGAATCAAACTAAAAATTATTTATGAACACATCACAATTCTGAGAATATAGCTCACTGTACAGTGTGTACTTAGAATGTCTTAGGAACATATACAAACACAAGTCACAACTTAACCTACCATCCTTTACTATTTGAAAGAAAGATACTAACATGGATAAAATGAGATAAACTAGAGGCCCATAGGAGGGATGAATTTTTAGAGACAGCTTCAACTAAAAAGGAAGTACACAGGGAAAGTAGCTTGATTTTAGCTGAGATCAGTTTGATTTACTCTTCTCAGGGAATTTTGCTTCTCATCTTGGTTACAGAACTGCTACTCACAAAAAAGTTTCAAGAGGTAAATGAAGAGGTGATTAAAATATACAGCAAGAGAGCCGGGGAGATAGTTCAGTGGCATAAGCACCTGCTGGCAAGCATAAGTTCCTGAGTTTGATCCCCAGTACAAAAAAAAAAAAAGTTTAAAAATGAAATATATAGCAAGAATAGGAAATGCTTCCTTGTCAAAGGGGAATTTACTTGAAAAGGTGGTAGTTCATTAGTCTCAAGAGGACCATCACATTGCTTCTGCATACGATACAACTGACAGAGCTGCTGACAACTGATAAACTTACTCAGCAACCACTTAAGACACATACTAGTGTGCCAGAACTTGTGCTCAGTGAGGTGGATTCAGATAAGTGTAAGCCCTGGTTCCTGCTAAACCACACCCTGGCAAGGGGTGGCTGACACATACACGACTCTGATATACTGCATAAAGTGATGATAGACAATACACAGAGAGTGCCAGTAAATAGTGTGTCAAAAGTCAGCAGAACTGCTGGTGGGAGGTCAGCAAGTTTTCAAAAAGAATTGATCAAAAACATCCACCACTCTATAATTTGCCTTCTTTTTTTTCTAGGCCCTATGTTTAAAAATACTACAGAGATTTCTCTGTTCATGCTCATCTGTGGAGGCAACAGGCAGAGCCATACTATGCAGAACTACACCAACGAGTTTGTGGACTTGTACGTGCTATGGAAATGCTCCACCAGCAACCGCATTATTGGTTTTAAGACCATGCATCCATCCAGATGAACGTGGCTGAGGTTGACACGGTCACAGCCAGGTTTAACAGCCAGTTTAAAACCTATGCTATTTGTGGGGCTATTCGAAGGATGGGTGAATCAGATGACTCCATTCTAAGATGGCCAAGGCTGATGGCATCATCTCAAAGAACTTTTGAGTGGAGAGAGTTGTGGATGTGAAACGTCTATCACAAAGAGAATGTTAAAAAAAAAAAAACCAAAAAACCCAAACAACAACAACAAAAAACCCCTACAGATTAAAGCTTCTATTTAAGAAAATGTGTCATTCTGTTTTCCCAACACACTACTATGAATTCCCTCTGTTCTGCCCAATAATGAGTGACCTCATTAAGGAGGAAGCCCAAGTATGCAGGAGTCCGGGGCAGAAATGGGCCAGAAGGGGCACAAAGCGTTGAGAAACAGAAGTAGGGAAAAGGCCATAACCTCACCTGCCCTACAGTTTGGTTCTTCCCTTACCACAAACCTGTCAGGAAGAGAGAAAGTAAGAAAGAGGGTGGCAACAGGTCCTGGAAGGAGTTAGGTGAGAATACTGAGCCAGGGACAGACACTCTGTGGTGGAATCGAGAGAGGCTGCCTGGAGAGGCGAGTGCCCACGAAGGGAAGGGAATGTGCTGGGGGCGGAGGGGCGATAGCTCCTGACAGGAAAGACGCCAGAGATGGGGGCTTCTTACTTGGCTTGGAGACTTGGGGAAGCTGCGAGGTGGTGGAGGGCGGGGTGGGCTGTCGGAGCTTATGGGGGGAAGTCAGAGCTCTCGGACCTGGCAAGGTGGCAAGCTGGAAGCAGGTGCTGGTGGAGGTTGGAAGGGAAGCGTCCAGCGGTGAGGGACTGCCGCCCAGGCCGGGGCGGTGTCAGTCGGCACTGCCCGCTGTGAGCGCTGCGGGCGCGAGTGCTACTGGCGGCCAGCGCCGAGCGGCGGGGGGCGGCCCGGGCAGGGCCGGGGGGCGGCTGTCAGGGCTGGGGAGGGCCCGGTGGGCTGCCTCCGGCCGACTCTGTCTCCGCGAGACCCGCGGCAGGGGAGGGGCTCCTGTCAGGAGCGCAGGGGGGCGGGACTCACCTTGGCGGCCGCCGTCAGCTGCACCAGCGCGGGGAGCACCAGGCAGGACAAGCTGAGCACGGAGCCGAGCCGCAGGAGGCCTGGGCATGGGGACGCCATCGCGGGAGCCCGCCGGCCCGCGCACCCACAGGCCTGCTCCCAGCTCTGGATCCGGCTCGGCTCGTCCGCCCGCACTTCCGTCCGGGCCTTCGCGTCACAGGCCGCGCCGGGTCAGCTGTGAAAAGTATCCGCCCCGGAAACGGTTCCCTGCGCGAAGGGTCCGGAGGCCGCGCGGTCCGGGCGTCTGGCTGCCTTGCCTGCGCCCCGGGACGCAGAAGGGCCGCTCGCTCCGGGACGACGGCCAAGGGCGCGGGGGCGCTCGGGTGCCTTCCGCGGGCGCAGAAGCAGTGAGGTCCAGGAGAAGCGCCGTGGCGCTCAGAGTCCTGAGACCCCAGCGACTCCAGAGGTCCCAGGGGGCCGCCACGGTGCCCTCGGGGCCGGACTCCAGGATGCGCCGAGCGCGGCCTATGCCGGCGCCAGGCTTCGGGTCCCAGCCGACCATGCCTTCCCCGGAGGGCACCCAGCCGCGCGGTCGGGGCCGGCTCCCGCACCCCGAGACTGACCTTCGGCCCGCGGCCTGGCGCACCCGCGCCGCGCGGGGCTCCCTGTAGTCCCGCCGGCCTCCCCGTGGGTGTGGCTTCCGCTCGGGTCGACCGGCTCGGGCCGGCCCTCGGCTGGGAAGGGGCCCCGGCGGCGGGTCTGGGCAGGCTCGGCCGGGCTCCCGAGCCTGCGGCGTTGGCTCCGGAGCGGCCCCACAGCCCTCTCCGCCCAGGATCCCGGGAGGTGGGGAATCGCCCGCCACGCCCCGGCGAGGCCGTGGCTGTCCGGGCGGCCGATTCCTAAGAGCGGGGAGAGCGCTGACCGGCTCGGGCTCCCCGGGGCGCGCCTTCTCCGTAGGTGCTTTAGGAGCTCCCTGGAGATTGCGTAAATCTCCATGAAAGTATTTTTCAGTTAGTGGAGGTAGGTAATGGGAAAGAGGCGGGTTCCGTCACAACCTGTAGAAATTTTCTGAATGACCATGGACAAATCATTTCTCTGGTTGTCTGGTTCTTGGCTCAGTATGAGGGATCCGAACTTTAATCAGCCTCAAAAGATCTATTCCGGGGCCAAGGAGATAGCTCAGTAGAATAAGCGCTTGCCTGGCAAGCGCAGGATACTGAGTTCAATACCCGGTACCAAAAAAAGAATCTATTCCTATGACTGCTGTCTCCATCTCTAAATAGATCTTAGAAGTCCTTTCCTAGTTTGTGAAAATGTTTTAATTAATAGATAAAATTTTCTCAGTATTTTTCTCCCACGTGATCCCTTTTACTGCTAGGCTACACTCCAACACGAGGTGTTTGCTATTGTTTCAAATATATTTAGCCCTTTTCAGTGCCAAATGACAAATGCCACCTGCCTCAACCAGAACCAGAACAGGACTAGATGATGTCTTAGGCTCCTGTGAAGATGCTGTCAGACTGATAAGTTATCAGGCCTTTGTATTGGGTATTCTGCTGGCCAGAGGACAATCTGGATGTCCCCCCCCCTTGGGTCAAGTATATTATTGGTGCAGCACAGTGGCTCTCATTGCCAAAAGTGATACAGCAGCAAATTTGGGATTATTTTTAGAATTGTCTCTTTCTGATGCAAAAAAAAAAAAAAAAAGTGCTCACCTTGGCTGAACCTTTCTCTTCCACTGCTAAAATTGTTTCCAAAGCCGGTGAGATAGCTGTAGAATAAGTGCCTGCCTCGTAAGTGCAGGGTCCTGAGTTCAATCCCCGGTACCAGAAAAAAAAATTGTTTCTAGGTTGGAAAGATAGCTCCGTGGTCTAAGCATCTCCCTGGCAAGCATAAGAACCTAAGTTCGATCCCCGGTACCACATGTCATGCTGGCCCCACACACCATGCCAGCCACTGAAACCAAGTGTGGTGGCTGGTGCATGCCTGTAATCCCAGTGCTGGGGAGGCTGAGACAGGAGGATCACTAGGGTCTGAACTGCATAGCAAGACTCTAACAAATAAAAAGTAGTTAAAAAAATAAAATTGTTTTCAAGGCCTTAAGGAGTAGAGGGTTAAAAGAAATACACAGTATTTGCCTTAATGGGATTTGGCCTTCTCTGGATTTAATTTAGTTTATTTGAGATTAGCTTTTACTATATTGTCCAGGCTGGTCTTGAATTTGTGGGCTCAATTGGTCCTCCCCCTTTAGCCTCACTTAGCTGGCACCATATGTTTAATAGAGAAATCCCAAATATACTCCAGACTTTTTTTTTTTTTTTTTTTCTTGTGCCAGAATTTTGCACATGCCAGGCAGGCATTTATGCCACTGAGCTATCTCCCAGGCCCTGGGCAGCATTTTAGAGCTGCCTTGTCCAAGACAAGTTAAAGCTGTACTGTTGCACTACTACATGTGGTAAATGCAAATTAGAAATATGGCTAACGAGCAATACTGAAAATAATATATATATATATATATATTACACTAAATTTTAAAGACAACATAAAAAAGTGTAAATACCTTATTGGTTGAAGTTTATTTCACATATATTAGTTAAATAAATTATATTTTAACTTTTACTCCTTAATTATGGCTGCTAGGAAGTATTCTGCTTATATTAGGCAGCACTGTTGTAGACCACACTGTATTGCGGCCTCTAGTGGTGTGTGACTCTAACAGGGCCCAACTAGAGAATGAAGATTAAGCCTGAGGGGAAAACAAGGGTGACAGGAACTGGTACAGGTAGAAATGAAGGCTGGGGAGAAACATGTCTTGCAACAAATGAAAGTAATTTGAGGTAAGTCAACAGAAGGTGAAGGATTAGTTCATCTTACTGCATTCCTCTTAGACCTTGGTTACCCTTTTCTTTGGTCAGGGGTCTTGTTAGAAACCTTTTCCTGACCAGAAACTCTGTGCAGATCTTTCCTAACTTGGCTCATTTTGGTAAAATTATGTTTTTGTTTTTTTGTATTTTGTGCAGGGTCTCACTATGCACTTGGAACTTGTAGTGATCCTCCTGTTTTCAGCCACCCCAGTGCTGGGATTACAGGTGCAAGCCACCATGTTGGACTTGTTGCTGGCTCAGTGTGCCTGGAGATGCCAGGGATCGAACCCCAGCTCCAGCACTTGTCTAAGCAGGCACTTACTCCGCTGAGCTATCTCGCCAGCCCTTAAAATTATGTTTTTATATCTCCCTTTACACTCCCAATCTCCACCAAAGTACTGTGAGCTCTTTGAGCATAAGGAACTTGTCTTATTATCTTTGTACTGAGATAAAAGCAGTAAATGTGAAGGCCAGGAAGAGGAAAAAGGGGAATGGGAAAAACTTCGCTAGTTGGTCCAAAAAATAGTACCAGGTACTTACTCACTTGATTTCTGACCATGAGAGGTGATGCCGAGATACCTGAAGAACAAATGGTGGGATCTCCTGGATCTGGGCACCACCGCAGGCAGGAGAGCTTTACCCAGGATCTTAGGACTTGACCACTTCAGAGCCATTCTGCTTACAAGCAGGACTGGCTTTAGTATCCACCCTCCCCTGCTCTTTTCCTTGCTTTCCTGTAACTAGGTTTCCCTACCACATTCCTCAAATGACACAGGTCTAAGTGTACCCTCCCACCTGGCCTGGGCCCTCTCACTGTGAGGCCTAAAAAGTACTGTAGTTGGGGATTGTTCAGAAGGCAAGAGAAGCCTCTAAATTTGACTATGACAGGAAACTAGGAAACAAGTAAAATACATGTATCTAGAACAAATTTGTCTGGGACCAAGGCTCTGCCAGCTGTCCACAGCTCCTCATCCATAACCTCCAGTAAGTACATTTCTGCAGGGTACCTTTTCACTTTATCCACTTCCCAGGTCACACCAGTCCAAACAACTGGAGTCCTGCACAGTATCAGCGATTTCCTTGAGTTGTGATTCAGTGGTTGTGGAAGGACACACACAAGGTTCTTGCGGCTGTTCCTTAGCAGGTCCTGGGAGTGCCCTCAGCTCTCTCTCCATGGCATGCCTCTTGTGCTCAGTCTCCTTGTGCTCAGCCCTACTTAGTGAGGTTTTCTGCTCTCTGTGCCTATAAAGCCACATAAATGTGCTGTATCTTGTAATCTTTTGCCAGAACCTGTTGTAACATCACTGTGGGGCCAGAATATTATGTTTCTAGAGGGAAGAGAACAGTTCCTCCTCTCATTACAAATATTTTCAAATAAACGCATTAGTGATATTTATTTTTATATTAACATATTACACTTCTAAAAATCAGTTACTAACACTAGTTTTATAATGAAAGACAGAAGGCTTTACCCCAGCTCTCTATGCTCTCAATTTCTATTTCCCAAAGATAATTGCTTCTTAAACTTTTAAATATCTCTTTGGAATCATATTTTTAAGCAGCATATTTATGTACTGTACTTAATTTTTCAGTTTGGGTCATTATTTCCTGCTATAAGAAATTAGGAGGGGCCGGGGAGATGGCTCAGTGGAATAAGCACTTCCCTGGCAAGTGCAAGGGCATGAGTTCAATCCCCAGTTCTGCCAAAAAAAAAAGAAAGAAATTAGGAAATGCTTTTTACTCTAAAGCCTTCTCAGAAACACATTTATTATTTCTGCATCTTTGGGGGCCTGGCCCTAGCTCAG
>NW_004524878.1:1680583-1730839 GCF_000260255.1 Octodon degus
CCTTGTACTTGCCAGGAAAGCACTTATTCTACTGAGCCATCTCCCCGGCCCCATGTTCTAAGTTTATTTTGCCTACCTTCTCTCTCTTTTTTTTTTTCAGTACCAGGGATCAAACTCACTACCTTCTCCTTTAAAAACTTTTAAATTTCAAAAATATATTGCAATTCAAAAATTATAATTATATAATGAGGGTTCAAAGTAATTTTACAATTATGTATAAAATACTGGAATGAGTAAATCAAGCTAACATTTGTTAAATACACAAATACAAAAAACTTGTGATACTTGAAATTATTCAACAATTTTGAGACATGCAATACAATATTAACTATAATCATAATACTGTGCATTACATCTTAAAAATTATCTCCTATCCACTGAAACTTTGTGTACTCTCATCAGTATCTTATTCTCTAGCTCCCAGCCTCTAGCAGCCACATTCTACTCTGTGACTCTAAAAATTTGTTTTAAGATTCTACATCTAAGTAAGAATGTATTTGTCTTTCTGTGCCTGGGTCAGTTCACTTAGCACATATATTTTCTTTTCTTCTTAAATTCCAGTGATGGGTGTTCTAGTTCATCCATGAAATAGAAAGCCAAGTCATCATCTCAGAGTAAGAATAGAGAAAGAAGTATTGGAATTTGAGGAGAAAAGTATGAAATAATTTAGGACATAGTACTTTATAGTCTGCAACCAAGTCCTATTTTTAATTTTTTATGTGTGTTTTTGAGACAGGATTTCACGATGCAGTTCAGGTTGGCCTCGAACTCCAACAATCCTCCTGCCTTAGCCTCCAAAATGCTAGGATTACAGTCATGTGCTGCCATGCCTACCCTGCAAATCCTATTTTTGTTCGGTATATAAGATAATTTCTGGGGCTGGGGAGATGGCTCAGTAGAATAAGCATTTGCCTGGCAAGCGCAAGGGCCTGAGTTCAATCCCTGGTTACACACACACAAAATAGAAATAAAAAATAATAATTTCTATGCTTCTAAATAGTGGAGAAAAAATATAGTGTATTGCCACTTTTTAAAAATCTTTATTTGGTACAGGGTCTTGCTATGCAGTTCGGACTCGTAGTGATCCCGTCTCAGCCCTCCCCAGCACTGGGATCACAGACATGTGCCACCATGACTGGTTTTGTTAGCTGGCACAGTGCACCTAGTTCCTGGGAGGGCTCAGCATATGGTACCGGGGATTGAACTCGGGTCCTTGCCCTTGCCAGGCAGGCGCTTAGATTGCTGAGCTCTCTCCCCAGTCCCACCACCTTTAAAACTTATATGAAGTTTTGCTTATGGTGACTTTCATGCTGTCATGGCAGGATGAGTAGTTGTAAGACTGACCCACAAAGCCAAAAATATATGCTCCTTTACAGGTCAATCTGGCTGACTCCTGTTGTAGGGGAAAAATAGGATTATGTACTCCTTCACACCTTACCTACCAATACTGGGATCTGTGATCCCAGTGCTGGGGAGGGCTGAGATGGGATCACTGTGAGTCCGAACTGCATAGCAAGACCCTGTACCAAATAAAGATTAAAAAAAAGTGGCGATATACTATATTTTTCTCCACTATTTAAAAGCATAGAAAAATAGGATTATGTACTCCTTCACACCTTACCTACCAATACTGAGCCCTGCCATTTCTATAACTCCATGGCCCCCCTCAGGCTTTCTAACAGGTCCTTTTCATACACCCTTGCACTCCAATGGGTCCTAACGAAACCCAGGACTTTCTACTCACCGGCCTTTCTGACATACCACAGAGGAACTGGAGTGAGCTCAGGTATGTGTATGTGTGGGTTTCTATAAGATTTCAGAACAGGTAACTGCTTTATCACAGTCCACTCCAGCACCAATCAATTCTTACATTTTTAACCCAGTTCCAGAGTAAGATGAGAATCACTGTGGCACCCTCTCCTACCAAGTACAAGGTCATCCAGTGTGTCGCCAAACCACAGCATTTCATAACAAAATCGCTACGTCTCATGAAAGCAGAATTTCTTTATCTGGGATTATCATACAAATAATCCCACTCAGTCTGTCCTTAGTCTGTGCTGACAAGTAGAAGCATTTCTACTAGATCAACCAAACTTTTTCTTCTCAATCCATTCAAGTCTAATGGCAGGACTTGAATATGTCAACACTGGAGTATCTAGGTTCTCTGGAGCTTTTGTTTTCTGTATTAATTACAAGGTTGGAGGCTACTTTGGCTCCAGTAAAAGCAATGCCAGGTTTAAAAATCCCTCTGGTCATTATCAGGGCTAGGATTTGCCGGAAGAGGAATAGGTCCATGAAAGAATGTGAGAAAAGTGCTGCAAAGAAAGACTTGTAGCTGTCAGGTTGCCAGAGGTTTTCAGTAAGTCACTACCTCAATGAAGGCAAAGACCCAGCTGTGTCTCTATTCTGGTCAGGCGTCTGGCTGCCTCAGTCTATGCCACACCCAGGCCATACCACACTGAGTAAAAAGGTCTCTGAGAAAAGTTAATTAGAATTTAATTTTTTTTAGTTCTTTGGAAACTTTGGTTATTCATTATTAAACAGTCAGATCAGGTAAACCTTTTGACACTTTTCATAATTTAAAAAAAGCCAGACAAAAATAAGCCAGAAAACCTTTTAAGGTAGAATAGCAGTGTCCTTTGGGTAGTCAAATAGTTCTACATTGTGATAACTATTGTTCAGAGCTAAAGCATGTTGTCTGTTCAGCCACATTTCAAATACCATGTTAAAAATATTAGTACTTAAAAGTAAGTTTCCATATCTGTTAAATGCATTTATTTGGAATGCCATTTGGAACATGGGAGTTTATAATAAAGTTAATTCAATACTTTTCTTCCCCAAACCTGTTTGAATTAAATAAATCCTTTCCTAGAAATGTTCTCTCCCATAGTACTGACTGACACACCGTTAGATTGTTGTCATATTTAAAGCTTTGTAGGACAGCTATATGTTAGGCACTTTATAGGACTTATTTCACTGGTTACGGAGTTAAGTACTGTCATTCTGTTTGTAGAGTTCAAGCCCAAGCTTAGTGAGGCTAATTTGCCATAAGAGGGAGCTAAAGGATTAGTAGCAATGAAGGAACCAAACCTACAAACCCGCTTGTGTTCAGCAGAGCCTGAGAGAAACAAGATGCCGCTGTGCTGTGCCTGGGCTCCCCACCTTCCGGGATGCACCTTGACAGACACTGTCAGACACACACTCAGGGGAGATTTCACTTTATTGTTACATCAGTCTCACAAATAATCCCAACACAGCCAGAAACACTGAGTGGATAAAGTGCCATTGCAGAGAGGCCTGGCAACAGAAGGAAGAATCCAGCTCATTTCCTCCATGTCCCCAGCCTGAAAAGGTATTTCTGTTACACAGGAGTGAGGGCAGCTGATGCACCAGGTAATCTATATGATGGCCACTATGAGCTAAGAAATAGAAAATTTTACCAGGTGGGGTCTGTGCAGGGCAAGGAAACAGAAAAGCCAGAAAATACTCAAGTGAATCAGGCATAGAAATACCAAATAATAAAAATATTTTTCAGACTTCCCGTACTTGATTGAGGTGGGCATCTAATAAAGAATTACACAGGTCTGGTACTTCCTGGTGGAACCAGTCCTGTGACCTGGATACACATTATTTCTCCCACACCTTCTGAAGCACAAGAGTTTTCTAAGACTGGGAGGAACTGACCACTTTTTTGCCTTGCCAGCTCCCAAAAGTAGAACATCAGAGAGAGAAAGGCTATCAAGGTAGGCAATGGGGCAACAAGTGATGGTTAGTGAATTTCAAGACTTCCTGTATTTTATGGTTTGTGTCTAGTTGTCCACCCAAAGCCTCAGGTACGCCACGGGGCAGATACGGTTTGAGCAGTGCTTGGCTTGAGGGGCGTGGCCAGAGGACAGGGGCAGGTCTTGAGGGCTGGGGCCAGAGAGGGGAGAACTATTAAACTGGCAGCATGGCCATAGCCAGGCCTGTGGCTTTTTTTTTTTTTCTTTCATTTTAGGGAAGGGTCTCTAGGGGGTTCAGGTTCTCACTACTAGATCGGACTTGTAGTGATTCTCCAAGAGCTGGGATTAGAGGCCTGCGCCACCACGCCCAGTCTCAATTGCCATCTCAGCGCACCCCAGGGGTGGGGACGGCATGGCAGGCCAGGGATCAAAACCTGGGCCTCTGCACCTGTTTGCAGGTGCTTTAATCTGCTGAGCTATTTGGCAGGTCCTTGTGGCTTCTGAGGTGTGGAGTGGGTCATTTTAAACGCAGTTGCTGCCCAGCCTCTCATCTGGACCTCCTAGCGCGGAGTGGCGGTGCCTGCGATTGAGGCCACCTAGGGCAGAGAGGAGATGTTTGGGGAAGATGGTACTCTCAAAATGAGTCTGCCTTGGAGCCAGCTGAGTATGGACTGAAACCTCCAGTAACTAAGCTAAATAAATCTTTCCTTCCTTCATTTTGAGTGTCTGGTATTTGTCCCAGCAACAAGAGAAAAGTAACTGAGACACTGTAATTATCTTTAGACATTTTAAAGTGCTCTATCAAGCCTAGGGTTTAAAACATAATTATCTAGTAAGAGAATGCTAAGTGATTTGAATGTAATGAGATTATATCTAAACCCACTTCATCTGAATTGTTTTTACTCAAACTGGAAAATCACTAGCTGAGTTTTCAGAGACCAGGAGGATTCCTAAAGGTCAACTGATCATCTCTATGCCATATAATCCTGAATGAAAAGGCTCAGATTCAGCTGCATCTTTGCAGAACCTGCGAGTTCCTGGTCTTACTTGATTACAGGGAATCAAACAAGGATAAACCAGAAGGAATCTACAACATGTTCTACTTCTGGCCAAGAGTCAAGGCTCGGATTAGAACTTTCAAGTAGAGACAGAAGGGGTGAAGAATTTTAGCTCCATCCTAGGGTAAGAAGCAGGCCAAAGTGTTGCCATGACAGGTAGGAGAGTGTAGAGAGGCCTTGGTAGAAAGGAACAAAGCTTCCTAGGTAAGAAATGGGGTGTAGCTGGAGGCAGGCTAAAGGCTGAACAGTCCTAGAATCACCCCCGCTGAGCTTCAGGTGTGGCCTCCTCTACTATGGATGGCCTTGCTTAGTTTATTTCACTTGTTTTGTTGAGGCTGATAGAAAAGGAGCCCATTGGGTGACCCAGTGACAACTGACTGACTGGTTGTTCAAATGGGGGGGTCACCAAGTTCCCAGTCTTTAGGAGCTTCTGTGAGGTCAAATTCAGGGTTTAAAGAACCCTGAATTGGTAAGTGCAGTAACTGCATAATACATGAGACAGTACCTGGCAAGGTTCAAAGTGGGATGCATTGAACACCCTGAAAATCGCTGTGAATGAAGTATAGACCTGGGAATATCTTTTTTATTAATGTATTTGGTACAGGGTCTCACTACACAGCTCAGACTCATAATGATCCTCCTGTTTTCAGCCTCCTCAGCACTGGGGTTACAGGTGTGCACCACTATGCCTGGACTCTGTGGCCCGCTCAGCATGCCAGGGGCAGGGCCAGAACAGCATGTGGGAATGGGGATTGAACCCTGGTCCCTGCACTTTCCTAAGCAGGTGCTTAGTTCACTGAGCTATCTTGCCAGCCCTAGACCTGGAAGTATCTTTAAAGAATATAGCTGGTATTTTTCTGACTTGCCCAAACACTTCTGTAACTGAACTGAAGGGGAGATTCTGTTATAGATTAAATTAGTGTGCCTAAACCAACACCCAAAGAAACAACAACAAAGAAACTTCAAAAACTCCCCATGACTTTCCCAACCCTTTGAGAGGGTCAGACCATACTGGGCAGTTATAAAAGGCAGTTCTTAATACTACCAGCTTCCCTGCTTTTTTCCTCACATCCGAACAAAGCCGAGGAGTTTCCCAAGCTTCAGTTCCTTGCCTGGATGCTTCATTCCGTGCCTCCATCCCAGAAAGCTTTCCCCAGGCAGGTCTCACCACCACCTGACTACACAGTCTTCTCCCTTCTGTTCTAACCCTGCTCTAGGTTTTTTCATTTCCTTTCTCAACCCTTATTTCCAGATACTTGAGTCTCTGTTAGATATATAACAAGCTGGGTGGAAATACTGACTGGACCTTGGGAGTAAGATCAATGTTTTACAACCATGCCTAGATTTACTAAAGCCATCAATGCCGTCTCAGACAGAGATGATAATTCATCCGTCTTTTCTCCTTCCTTCTTTCCAAGAAGTTCAACCTCAATTCATATTTGTACCCTCAGTTTTTGGTGGCAGAAGAAGGCCCTAGGTGTAACAGTTTGGGTAGGGTGCTTGGCACACAGGAAGGAAGGCTACTGAGATCCTCCTGGCATTCATCTCCAAAACACATTCTTGCACTACTCTGCCCTTTTCACACAATCTCACCCCACTGCTGTCCTGTTAAGGCTTGAAAACAGGAGAGGCAGCACAGGAGCCTTGGTGTGGAAATCAGGTCTGAGTTTTAGGGCCTTCCTGTCATTGACTTAATACATGAATTTAAACAATTCACTTGCCTCTCTGGACCTTTGCGAAGTGTTCGGACTAGCTGACCTTTCTGAGTGCTTTCAGATCAGTTCATACCTGAGAAGTCAATGAATTAATCAGCAGAGATTCTAATTCTAAGACATAGATTTCCTACACCTCTTTGAAATAGCTGAAAGGAGGTAAAAATCAGGTTCCTATTAAATATTTAGCTATAGGAAAAGAAGCAGGTGTATCTATCAAGAAATAGAAACTGGCAGCCCCTATACTTGACTAATAAAAGGAAATTCTTGAAAGAAGCAGAGAAATAGGCCATAAGTGAGACCTGGCAGTGTCAAAAAGGGTCTATTAAATTAAGTGACCAAAGGAGTAAAAAACAATGGCTGTAACCAGACAAGATCTCTAAGCACAAACTACAGCCTAGAAAGGTCTAGGGGGGAAGGAGCCCCTGGAGCAGGTATTGGAAGGAGGGACTTGGTCCACAGCAAGTTGATTCTGCATTTGGTTCAAACTCAGCTTTCTCAATCTGTCAACCTGGTGTGTGCACACGTGCGTATGTGCACACCTCTTGCAGGCTGCAGTTATGCTTCTGAAGTGCTGCAATGAGAAAGAAGAAATGACACCAAAGTCAAAGGACTTAGGCTAAAGGCAAGTCAAACACTGGTTTTTAGAGTTGCTTTTCTCTTCCACCACTCTGTGGTTACCCTACTGCTCATTCTGAGATGGAATGGTGAATTCTCAGAGTGCGCAGCAGTAGATTTGATGATACGACTAAAAGCCAAAAACAGGATAAAACCCACATACTCTCCGAGATCGCCCCTCCCCAACTCATGTCACACAGATTGATTTCACCTGGCCAGTCTGGGCACTCACTTGTCTTCATTCAAAGAAATGGTCTCCACAAAAGGGATCTCTTCTTTGTCGGTCTTCCCCATGATCAGCCGGTGCTTATCCAAGTTTATGATGCACTGCAAACAAAGGAGAATCACTGCTGTCCTTGAGACCATTATGCGTTCCCATGTGAGAGAATCTTTGTGTCAGAAAGGGAGTGTCAAAGGGAGAGTACAGCCAATCCTACCTTCAGGGATCGGAGAGTCTGGAGACCAAGGGACAAGTTTTTCTCACTGTCCTCTAATGAAAACAAGATTAAGATTTAGCTATTTCTCTACTGGGTTAGAAGTCAGTCTGATCACCACCAGTTCATTCCACTAATCTACCCACCATCTAGCAATCTGCCCAGCTAATAAAAATCAGCTGAGTATTTGTTGTTAAGTAATTTTCTTATATAGTTAAAAGGTGATAGAACAAGATACAAACAGAAGTTTTTTCACCGCAAAGAACAGCTATGTTTCAGTCAAAAACCAGGAACTAAGCATAGTACAGAATGTATGGGAGGTGTAGGAAGTATGTCAGAAATTATCAAGGGAGGCCGGGGAGATGGCTCAGTGGATTAAGCGCTTCCCTGGCAAGCACAAAGGCTTGAGTTCAATCCCTGGTTCCACCAAAAAAAAAAAAAAAAAAAAAAAAAAATTATCAAGGGAACCATGAAAGTCATACGAGTACACTGTCTCTGCTACCAACTAGTTCATGGAAAGCTCTCAGGGAACATTTTTACCTACGCCACAGTGTTTTATTATTATTTTTTAATGTATTTGGTACAGTGTCTCACTATGCAGCTCAGATGTAGTGATCCTCCTGTTTTCAGCCTCCCCAGTGCTGGGATTACAGGTGTGTGCCACCATGCCCAGTCTTGGTGGTCGGCTCAGTGCGCCTGGGGGCAGGGCCAACGAGGCATGTAGTACAGAGTGGTTTTTTGTTTTTGTTGTTGTTGTTGTTGTTTGTTTGTTTCATCAATTTTAAAATCTGATTTCTACATTCCATCTTCTGATTCTCAGCATGTCTTGAATATAGCTGAGGGCCCATCTGGCACTTTGGAGGGCTAAACTGAGCCAACTTCTATAGCACAGAAAAATGGGAACTTGGGATTTTTGAAGGAGTCAGTATCTACAGACATGAGATCTCATGAGGGCTTACACTAGAGTTCTTAGGTCCGGCCTTCACTTTTACTCACCAACCACAGCTGCTGGGCAGTCCAGGCGGAAGGATCCCAGGGTGATCACGAGATGCTCAATCTGACCCACTACTTTGAGATGCCGGGGCAGAGAAAGCTTTTCTCCTTCATGCTTGTGAGATTTAACATGCTCCTTGAGTCTGCATCACAGAGAAAGATATCTTGGCAGAAGTTTCTCATAAACCCACCAAAGCCTGCCTTCTGACCCACAGCTGGACTTCTCTAGGGATTTCCTGGGATTAACACACCAAAATGAGCTAGGCAGCCTATTCTTGTTTCAGTACTCAGTCCTAAATATGACAGGGAGACAGTTTAGAAAAATTAAAGATTTAGGGCTGACCAAATAGCTCAGCAGATTAAAGTGCCTGCAACCAGGCACAGGGGCAGGGGGTTTGATCCCCAGGTCTGCTATGCCAGCCCTGCCCCCAAGACAAGCTGAGATGGTGAATGAGACTGGGGGTGGTAGGGCACACCTGTAATCTCAGCTCTTGGGAGGCTGTAAACAGGCAGATCATTACGAGTCAGATCTAGTAGTGAGACCCTGAACACTCGTACACCCTTTCCTAAAATACAAAAATAAATAAAACAAAAATTAAAAAAATTAAAGATTTACTTCCTATTTCCAATGTATGTCACTACCTGCACTGATGAAGGAGGGGAGTTGATACATTGAGAGTTCTATCCTAGCCTGCATCCTAGCATCCTTACCTGCATGTGAGACAAGTGTAGTTAACAGGTCCTTTTATCTATCTGTGATAATAGATATCAGGAGGCAGGTTAATCCTAATTTTAGAAAGTGCTTTGTTTCAATGTCCAATGATCTTTATATTTCAGTCTATCCTCATTTTAGCGGAGGGAAGTATGTATTGGTACTGATATTGCTATCAGAAAGGAGTATTATGGAGAAGGTCTTTATTAATTTGACTTGTCTGTACAGGAAGGAAGGAAAGAAATAGCACCACGATTTCACATAGTTATATAAGCTAAGTGGAATAGTTAGCACTCAGGCTATTATGGGTTGGTGGATAAATAATTATGGATCTTCTGTGCCAATACTTCTACTTTCTTCTATTTCCTCTCTTTTAGCATTACAGCCCATCCAAAAGAAAAATAATTGCAGTTGTACAGATGATGATTAATTCCCTGGAATCATGGTAGTCACTGCCTAATTATGCATCAGGACATTATTATGCTTTCTGGAGCCAACATGTTGCACCATCTCTTCACCCCACAAAAGAGCACAGGATTCTTCCCACGAGAGCACTTGGGTCCTGAACTCCCCAACCCCCACCCTAGAGAGCAATGCACAAAACCCTAGAACCAACTTCAGAGTCACGGGGGTGACTCACGGGGGTGGCGAGGGGTGGAGGGTAGAGGACAGGGTGACACAGAAGGAATACATCATGTGGAGGGGGCACTGATTATACACTAATGAAGCTCTGTGTAAGCCTTATACAATATAAATATCTTGACTCGCTCAGAAAGGCCATTATGTCTGTCTTGGTGATTCTTGGTGATTACTGTAAACAGAGATTTGGGCCAGGGGAGTGATTTATTGTACTTGAGACAAGATAATGAAAATATGGGTTGATCATATTGATTTCTGGCTGGACCTCAGAGCCCATCTGATTCTTTTGAAGAAATAAAAGAGACTGAATGAAAAGAAGACAAGACACAGAATGGCTTTCTAATTCTAGGCTCCACAGATCTGAAGACATTCAGTGTATTAGATGTCTGCCTCGCACTCATTCCCCGGCATGGCAACAGGAAGATCTGACCTTACTCTTCACGGAGAGGACAGAACCTAGCACACTCCTAGTTAACTGCCCACTGAGAATAGCAAGAGCGGCCTTTTCTTGGTTCTGACTAATGCTTCTTGGAGACAAGCAGTGTATTCTCCAGAAGTATCCTGAAAAAACCTAAGGGCAACCATATTCCCACTTTCATCCATTTGGGGTAAAACAATGAGCAGTTATTTTTAATTTGCTGTCTAGTGGGTAGAACAGGGTATACACGGAACCAGGAGCCTCACACTGTTTTATTCCAGAGCTGGAGATCTCTACTCAAAACCTAAGAGTTGAGAGAAAACCCAGTGCTTTCCAGCTTATTGATCTCTCCCAGTTGCCATGCTGCCCACTACTCTTTTTGTCTGCTAAGGACTGTGGTTCCAGCAGAGATCTAAGCTTTGCATATTTCTTTTTTGCTTCATTGGAGACCCTCACCATCTCTAGCTTCAAAAGAGATTCAGGCAAAGAGTATATTCACACCTGACTTCTACACACAAGTGGCAACTTACCCCAATCTGTCCACACAGGCTGAGGATATAAGATTATACTGACATCCTGTGTCAATCAAGGCTTTCAAATCCTTTCCAGCACACTGTGGGAACGAAGCATACTGTTAGTAGGAAGCAGAGAGTAAAAGGGAAGCAAGATGCAGAAAGCAAGTAGTAGATGTCAAAGAAAAAGGTTGGAGAATATCCTCTCATTATGGGTTGGTGGCATCCACTGCTAAATCTGCCACTGATTGGCTCTTTTTTTCTTCAAAATTCAAGGCTAACAAAATATCCCAAAGGACTTTAGGTGCTTCATTCTATATACCAAGTAGCTCTTAATCTTTTTGTTTTAAATCATATTCTCCTTTATAAATCTGAGAAAAGCCTTGGTCCTTTTCCCCATAAAGATGGACATGCATACAAACATTGCATACGTTTCCAGTGTTGTATGGAGTACCACCTTTAAAATTCATTTAGGAATTCTATAAGACTCAGAATGTCTAAAATTTAAAGAAGAGAACCTATTATTCATATCATAAAGGGGCCCAAAATCTACTTTCCAGAAAGCCCTGGGAAAGCTATTCTCTGAACATTACCTGGCAAGAAACCAAAATCATGTCATCATCCTCAGACTTCTTTAGTCCTTCAGACTTAGCCTGATTGAGTTTGTTGGTCTTGGAGGCCCAAGGAACACGACTGCTTCGTAGCTTAGACAGGTTGGTTTCCATGAGGCGCCTCTGCAGAATGTTATGAGGTTGCTTGAGAACAGAAAGCAGAGGCTTTTTAGTGACAGGCTATACCATGCTTCTCCCACTATCCCCTAAGTACTACAGAAATAATGAAGGAGGCCCATGTAACTGAACTCTACCTTTTCTTGTTTGTATTTCTCTCACTGGTATTGTCAGCCAGGTACTACAAACCAATTTGCAATATGCCACCATGAATGAATGAAAGCCATGTACAATGTGCAAATGTGGACAGCGTTAGTTCAGCAGAACTAGAATGAGCACATCCTGGTGATGTTGCCTACTGACTTCCCTCTCCTTTTTTTTCCCTCTCCTTATAAGCAAATTTCAGAGGAAAAGTGGCCTTAATCTAAAATAAGTGCAATCTGCATCCTTCTAGACAACTGTGTATCTGTAGAAAGGGCAGTTCATGCCCAGAAGTTACAAAACTTACTACCTGTAGTCAGAAGCTCTGCTTACTTTCATGTCGTCTCACTCTTTTGCAGTCTTATCTTTTATACCTAGTCTGTAGATGATGTCTTGGTGGCTGGGCTCTTCTGTGAGCTGAACCACCCAGAGTGTGGATGGGGTGGGAAAATTCTGACCTCTTGAGCAAGTCTTTTAACAGACATACCTTGTAACTGTGCAGAAGCCACAGAAATCACCTTTACTAACAACCTCTTGCCCTATACACGTTCCCACCCTTTTACAAGGCCAAAATTGGGGGTTGTAGGAGCAGATACTGCCCAAGAATCAGGAGAAGATGTATGCCAGGATACGTAACATTATGAAGCAGAATGAGTAGTGTGAGTTCAAGTCTGCTCTTTGCCCGAACGTAGGATTTTTGTGCAGATGTATTCATGCTCCACCATTCCTACTCAAACTGGTCTTCAGAAAAGTTAAGGTATTTTTGATAAGAAGTCACCTGACTTGAGAAATCTCTCTATATAACCATCCTATTCCAACTCTGCAATAACATTTAACATCCTTGAAAGGATGGAGTTTAGCCTTAAGTTTATCATGTACCTTCTCTGATTCTAGCAGTAAAGGAGTCCCTCCTAGAAGCCCAGGGCCTAGAATATTTCTGGGGAAAGTGTGACAGATTTCTATGGAAGGATGGAGTTAGAGCTATGACTCATTTTTTTTTTTTTTAATTTTATTTATTTATTTGTGTGTGTGTGTGGCCAGCTCAGCCCACCAGGGGGCGGGAGAGCTATGACTCATTTTAACCCTGATGAGTTGAACAAACAGGTACTCAGAAAACTGATTCCTGGCCAAAAAATAATAATCTAATTCTCAAATTCAGTAGACATTTTCAGCCTTAACTTAACTTCTTTAGTATATTGGCCTGGATTCTTTGTTTCCTTTTCTTTGACTACCACAGTTAATATGTGGTTAGCACAAACACAGGCTAAATGTAAAATATTCAAACGTCATTGAAGTGGTTCAATCCCTGAAGGTGAAAATGCCTCCTTAGTCCCAATCCTTACAAATAATGAGTATTAAACTTAGAAGTATTTCCTTCCAAAAAACCACCTTTATACACATACTCAAATGTCAGATCATATTATCATACTTCTGGAATGTTCTATCTGTATTTAATACATGAAAGCATTTTTCTATGTCAGTACTTAAAACTGCTTTCATTCACTCTCTTAACTTTATATTTCCAAGAAGTATTCGGAGACAGGAAATTCACAGCCAAAACCCCACATAAACCTCAGAAATGTTTTTCTCTGTCCATTTCACTATGCTCACAGGTTTTAAGTGACAACAGAGCTGCACATACCTTCGCTCCCACCAAAATTTCACTAAAATGATAGAAAAAGGAGTAAGAAAAACCCAAACCCATAAAGACAAAAATAACTGTTAAGTAAAAAATAGATGTGACAACATTCTGAAATCTGAACAGAAAGAAAAGCAGTAACTGATCTAGACTAGAGGAAGCTGAGTGCTTTGCATCATTTTACTTCCCAGAATGCAGACGTGACAGAAATTACCAGCTGCTCATTAAAGTCCTTCTTGTCTTCCTCCCAGACAGATATCTAGAAGATACATCACATTATGTTTTCTTTTATACAGTTATGCATGAGCATGTGACTTGAGTCCTAGGGAATGGGATCTGAAAAATGACAGTTACCATTTCCAGGACTGGATCCTAAAACTCTCCTCAGCATACCCCTCCATATGCTTTTCCCCTTCTGGCTAGCTGGATTGGTGTTGACTCCTATGGTAGCCTCCTCCTTTACAGGCCACATGTTAAAGACAAAAGAAGACAAAAGAACTACTGTCACCCTGGATCCATAAATGGCTGCATGGAAGAGGGCTATCTTGTTGAGTTTTTCACTAGTATAGTCATATCTCAGTATCCATGGACCCAGTACATATAAGCAGACATTCAAGGATGCTCAACTCCTTTAAGTAATATAATTTGCTCACATCTTCTCCTATACTTTAATTCATTTCTGGATTATAATACCTATCACAATGTAAATGCTATAGAAATAGTTGCTATACTACGCTATTTATACTATTTAGGGAATAATGACAAGAAAACGTTCAGTCCAGGCATAATTTTTAAAATATTTTTATTTTGCATTTGATTGTACCTGTGATACAGAAACCATTAATACTGAGGGCTAACTGTATTATTAAGAAAAATAATGTCATATACATATATGAGAAAATAGTAAAAGCAGCTTCCCCACTCAAACTAATACCTGGAAAGGTTGAAGGGTTAGAAATTACTGGAACTTCTACTGTCAAAGATTGATGTCAGGGTTGGAAACAGATGAGTTTACAGCCTGCATAAGATTATCTGACTCAGACAAGTGGGGAGCATACCAAAAGTTTATTCTTTTTCTAAGAGTAAATCGAAAGACTGGCTAGTTATTTTTTTTGTTTTTTGGTGGGTTTTTTTTTGCAGAACCAGGGATTGAACTCAGGCCCTTGCACTTGCCAGGGAAGCACTTATTCTACTGCACCATTTCCCTGGCCCAACTTGTTGATATTTGGTGATATTTCAAGGTTGATATTTGGTGGGTGTTCAGATTCCTAGAGCAGCTAGTATTGTGGAGTTCCATAGTAAGAACTGAAGGACGTGAGTTTAGAGATTGAAAAGGCCCACACAGAGCCTACTTTAATGAAGGAGAAAAGATCCACATCAAGTTTTCACATCACTGTGGAAAACAATGGAAAAGATTTCAAAAAGAAAAGGACAATCCAAATACAGAGGACTAAGAACCAGAACGTTACAGGACTACTCAATAGAAACAATGGATGCTAAAAAACAATGGAAAAATACCTTCAAAAATCTGACAGTACATAATCTGTACACCTAAACTATAATGGAAATTTGAGAAAGTTATTTCCTTTACATCCTCAAGAAGCTACTGAAAGATGCTCCACAAAAATGAGGGAAACAAAACCATTAAGCAGGGGCTGGTGAGATAGCTCAGCAGACTAAAGCGCCTGCTGAGGCAAGCTTAGGCAAGTGCAGGGATCATGCACTTGGCACCACATGCCCAGGGTGGGCTGAGCCAGCCAAAGTCTGGGCTGGGGTAGTGGTGCACTCCTGTAATCCCAGCACTGGGGAGGCTGAAAGCAGGAGGATCACCACGGGTCTGAGCTGCATAGTGAGACCATGCAACAACAAAATACATTAAAAACAAACAATAAAACCCAACAGAGAAGTATGGGCTCTAAAAAATAAAGGATCCAATAGAAAAGAGACATAAAGCAATTCTGGAATGACATAGGAGGAAAAGTCCAGGATATAGGCTGTCTGTCAGGCCTTCTGAGTAGCCAGTTCAAAACAAAATAAAGTATGTCTCAAAAAAATAATTGATCTACTAAATCACCTACATTTTTAGGGTTCTTAAAGAAGATTTAAATTTAACATTGAAAATTAAGTGGCTAGATGTGGTGGCAAATGCTTCTAAGCCTAGCGCTCAGAAGGCTGAGACAGGAAGATCATTGTGAGTTTAGGTCAGTCTGGGATACAAAGTGAGCTCAAAAAAAAAAAAAAAAAAGTGAATTCAAAGCTAGCCTGAACTACATAGTAAAACCCTGACTTGAAAAGACCAAAATAATAATAATAATAATAATCTTAGGAAATTAATTTTGAGAAAAATAAATATTTATATGAGAAAATACAATCATAGTACATTTGCCTTAGCTGTAAATAATATGAACATACTCATAATAATTAAACAATACATACAGGTTTGACTCAAAATATTTAGAATATTAATATAATAGAAGGGATGTGATAGAAAAGTGTGAAAGAACGAAAATTTCATTTTATCAAAATCAACAGATAATCATAAATCAATAAATCCAGAAGTAGCAGTATCATTTACTTAGAAACATGGTGATCCTCAACACAAGCAGTAATTTTAAATTTAAGTTTTAAATTATATACATTTTTTAATACAAATAAAAATATATGTCCCATAAAACAGTCAACAGTTCAGCCCCAAATAAGGTCAGATGAGAGCGGCTTAAGTGGGGGTTTCCTTTTTTCACGTAACCAGAAGTCTGGATGCAAGCACTGCTAACCTTAACGTGGCACATTAACAACTCGGGCTACTGTCTGTGCAATTCCCTTGCTGTATCCTCATGGTCATGAGATGGGTGCCCAGCTGAAGAAATTACATCCATGTTCACGAAATGAGGAAAGAGGAAGGCACTGCAGTTCAGTAGTGCCACTGTCCCTTTTAGCAGCACAGCAAAAGCTTTCTCTGAAATGCCCTCAGCAGTATTTTTGCCTACATGGCCATTCCTCGCTGCAAGAGACCTTGGGACACAATTTAGCCTTCCCAGTTTCTATCAAGAGGAATCTGACAGATAGAAAAGGGCAAAGAATGGGTGACGATTTGGACAACAGACAGTGTCCGCCAGATCATGCCAAAACTCAACTGTATGTGCCACATGCGCACATGTGTACACCACCACGCAAACGCAATGTAAGGTAACTGCCTAAGATGCCACATAATCCTATAACTAGTTTAGCACCTGTTTCTCACGTTTGTTCTACTTTCTGCATTTTATAAAGCAGTATATGATTTATAGATATTTTAATCTCTTGTATAAATATACCTTGATTTAATAACTTAACTACTGTGGGCTGGGGAGATAGCTCCACAGCTTCAGCACCTTCCTGGCATGCACAAGGTCCTGAGTTTGATCTCCAGTATTGAAAAGCAAAAGCAAAAACGCACAAACAACAACAACAAAAACCTACTAATGAAAATTTAGATTTCTTTTTTCTTTTTTTTTTCTTTTGTTTTTGAGATGGTCTCACTGTATAGTTCGAGCCAGCCTTGTGCTCACTGGCCAGTCTCAAACTCACAGCGATCCTCCTGCCTCAACCTCCCAAGTGCCACAATTACAGGAGTGTGGCACCACACCCTGTTCCAGGACTGGCATGGCTTGGGGGGGTTAAGAATCGAACTCGGAATGTTGCGTTTGCCAGGCAAGCACTTATGCCACTAAGTTATCTCTCCAGCCGCAGAAATTTGGATTTCTTACATGTGCGTCACCAGCAACGATACTGCCATAAATTCAACAGCCCACTTTTTTCTGAAGCTCTCTTCCACTAACTCCTGAGGCCCCGGGCAATGCCACCATACCCCATCCATCTGTTTATTTTCTAAAATGCCCAGTGTTCCTCATCGTTCTGTTCTTTCCCCTTTTCTCACTCTATGTATTGTCCCAGGGAATCTGATACACTTTCACTGCACAAATTACTGCTTTTAGATGATATCACTATCTCAAGTTCAGATCTTGAGTTTTAAACCCAGAGATCCAATGGTCTTTTTGAACTTCTCTACTTAGTCCATACTTTAACTTGTCCCACTGATCACACCCATAAAACTGGCACTTTCTCCCTTATGCCCTATATTGGTAAGTGAAATTCAGCTTCCTTAACACCTCCTATGTTCCTCTTCATTTCTTCTGTCACTGCTAAATCTAAGCATCTGTGATCCTGAAACATTTAATGCCCTCCTTCCTCTACAGTGGGTCTCTTGCCAGTGTATCAAATAAAAACCCTCAATTTAGCATTCAAGATCTCCTCCTTCCCAATCTCATCTGCTTACTCATTCCACCTTGAAGGCTTCCTCCTTTTGGCACATTACTACTTGTCACATATATTACCTTGAGCAAATCATTAATCTCTCTGAGCAACAGTTTTCTCTAAGTCTGGCTTTGAGTATTAAAAGATATCTGCACTCCAACTGTTGTTCAGTTTTAATGTTCTGAGTTACTTCCTTTCTGCTAACTTAGTAGACGACAAAGACCCACTTATTGTGATTCTTTTATTTTTCTAAACTTCCATCCCAAGACTGTTGGTGCCTTCTCTAAAATATAACTGGGATCAATCTACCTCTACCATTACCACCTCAAATCTAACCAACCCACTATCATTTTTTATTTGTGCTGCAACAGTTTCCCAATTTGTGTTGTCTTTTCTTACACCTTTCTCCAATCCATTCTACTTACTCCACACAACGAGGGTAAGTTTTTAAAAATACAAGTCAGATCCTGTACTCCCTTACTCAAAACTCAATGGCTTTCTATGTTCTTCCACCACAACTCTAACTTCTTATCACAGCCTACGAGGCTCTGCACTGTGGGACCACTGTTACTCTCTCCAACTTCTAACATGTACTGTTGTCTACTTCATTCAGCTCCATCTATACTCACATCCTCACTCAAGAACCCTCTCCCATTCCAGTCCCCCTGCACCTGCTGTCCCCTCTGCCTGGAATGTTTTTCCCCAGCACTTACAATAGCTGATTCTTACCCTCCAGGTCTCAGCTCAGAGAGACCCTCTCTGCTCGCAGACAAGTTCCCTGACCACATTATTTAAACCTGGTACCCTTTCCATTTTTGTTAATAATATATACCACTAGTTCTTTCATGATAATTATAAATCTAGAATTGTTTTGTTTCCTATTTTATTCTTTTCACTAGAATGTTAACTCCACAACAGCAAATACCTGACTGTCTTGATCTCAGCTATATTCCCAGTTCTCAACACAACTGCATGAATACTCTTGATCCATTAGTTCTTCAAAAACTTCTTGATTTCTTGATTAGTTCTTCCTTTCCTAATCCCTTCAACTGTTGTATATTAATTCTTTTTGGTTTTTTACTTTGTACATTAAATAGTTAATATTATTTATATTCTGGATCCTTGACTGTTGCTTTATAAATGTGCTTAAGTGGTTTTAATCTATTGAAATATTGACTTTCTAATGGCTATCATCATCCTGTAAAATATACGGTAAAAGTCAGGTATGATAATGTATGCCTGTAAACCCAGCACTCTGGGAGGTTGAGGTAGGAGGACTGCAAGTTTGAGCCCAGGATGAGAAATTTAGCAAGACTGTGTCTCAAAATTAAAAATAAAAAAGGGCTGGAGATGTACCTCAGTGCTGGATTCATTCCCCAGTACCACAAAAAATAAAATTTAATGAAAGATACATAGTACTAATTAGCTAGATGGATGCTGCAGGTGCTCCAGTGGCCTTTGGGACATAATTCTTTTTTTTTAATTAATTAATTTATTTATTAATTTATTTATTGTGTGTGTGTGTGTGTGTGTGTGTGTGTGGCCAGCTCAGCCCACCAGGGGGCGGGCTGGCTGGCATGTGGTGCTGGGGATTGAACCGCGGTCGCTGTCCTTTTGCTTAGCTTAGCTTGTTGTAAGTAGGTGCTTTAGACCACTGAGCCATCTCACCAGCCCCTGGGACATAATTCTCAAGTCATCTTTCTGTCATGGGTTCTGCTTTCTGCAAAACCTCAACAAGTCAGCTAATAACTCACTCCCTGGTTCTCTATGCTTTCTCAGACACAGCTGCAAGAGGCACCTAAACTCTAACCAGGAAGCTCACACATGTGCTCCCACTATTGCCGTCAAGAACTACTGAAGGAATAGGGCACTATGGGGAGTGCTGTTCTCAGGATGAAAACAGCTGATGTCCCTCAATCTGTCCGCACGCTGCTTAAACATCTCTTCAATCAGACAGTCGAGCAGGAAAAGAGAAGAGGAAACAGACTATATTTCAGGGTGCCACGGAATCAAGATTTGAGCAAGAACTTCAAAACCCACTTTCTCAATCTCTTTGCCATACTGAATCCAGACAGAAATATATGGATTTCAGTGGTTCACAAAACATACCAGATTGGAAAAATGGAAATAACAAAGATCTGTTTTCTTTGTAGCATTTTCTTCCCAAGGAAAAATCCATGATCTCTAGTTAGCAATACAACTATAACTAAAGATACATAGAACAGGGGTCAGCAGACATGTCCAACTTGTCACATATAGATTGTTACTTGTCTTTTATTTATTTTTTTAAATGTATTTTGGTGCAGGGTCTCACTACGCAGCTCGAACTCATAGTGATCCTCCTGTTTTCAGCCTCCCCAGCACTGGGATTACAGGCGTGCACCATCATGCCTGGTCTCGGGGGCCAGCTCAGCACACCCGAGGTAGGAAGGGGCAGTGTGGCATGTGGTGCTGGGGATCAAACCTTGGTCGATGCACTTGCCTAAGCAGGTGCTTAGTCCACTATCTCGCCAGCCCTGTTACCTGTCTTTTAAAAACATGTTTTATAACACACTCGTAATCCCAGATACTTGGGATGCAGAGGCAGGAAGATCATAAGTTTAAGCCTAGCTTGGGCAACTTAGTGAGACCTCATCTCAAAAAGGGAAGTGGGATGGGAAGGTAGCTTTAGTAGCAGAGTACTTGCCTAACATGAACGACACCCTGAGTTCAATTCCCAGCACTGCAAAAGAAGTTTTATTAGATCATAACCAACTCCATTTTCTTAGTGTCCATGTCTGTTTTTACACTATATGAACAGAGATAAATAATTGAAATGAATAGACCTATGAAACCGAAAATAGTTGCCATCTGGTCCTTACAGAAAAAGGTTACCTTTTCATTTATTTATTTATTTAATTTATTTAGTACAGGGTCTACATGGTTTCACTACACAGATCAACTGACAGTGATCCTCCTGTTTTCAGCCTCCCAAGCAGTGGGATTACAGGCGTGCGCCACCCCCAGTCTCAATCGCAGTCTTAGTGCGCCCTGAGGGCAGGGCCCCACACAGCATGAGCCCAGCCGCTGCGCTCTGCCTAAGGAAAATGTTTTTCTTTTTCTTTTTTAAATAAATTTTATTAAGAAATAGCAATGAGACAGTTTCAAAACTGGTTAGTAGGACAGTAACAATAATTAATACATTGCATATCGTTGTCTTCAGGAAAAAGTTTTTCTAAACCCTGACTTGGAGTAGTATTTAAGAACATCTGCTTTGGAGTCAGACAGAACTGAGTTCAAGTTAGTGCTTCTGTCAGGATTAACTGAAATGATTCACATAAAAAAGCATTTAACACCATGTTGGATATAAACATTCAACTGTTATACATATATGTGTATATTTTAAGTTATCGTGCACAGCCAAAAGTTGAAGCTGCAAACTATTCACTTTTCCAAGAGGATCTCAAATCCTGTTCCATTTTAGTTCTCATTTATCATCTATGCACAAACACAGTCTCCTGATTCAAATCCTATCTATCTATCTATCTATCTATCTATCTATCTATCTATCTATCTATCTATCTCTGACCTTGGCAATCTAAAAGGCATTGCTATCTGTGCCTTCTCTTACTAACTGAATACCCAACATGTGACCCATTCTACCTTGTGGAAACAGAGTGTCCTTGGGATTGCAGTGGTTTGAAAACATACAGGAGTCTACCTAAGGCAAGCTGTCACAGAGCCCCAGGTCGTCTGTGTTCTGTTTCTTTGCCTTTGTTCCACATCCACGGGACATGTCATTTCAGAGAAATCAGTCTTTCCTGATTGTTATCTGCTTTGTGGATTGGTCTGAAATGGATTCACAAATGGGTGAGGAACCAGAGCAGATAACTGATAAAATTCCTACTGAGATTCTACAGCCCACGCACGGTGTCTGCAGCATTCTCCACTCCATCTCATAGCCCAGGGCTCACTGGGAATGGTGAAGCTGTTGGTCTCCACCCCCATCACCTTATAAAGCCAGGGGAACAACACTCACTGAACTGCTGCACCCTTACTAGCACTTCTGTCAAACAGCATGGGCTGCCTGGTGGTGCTATTTATCTTCTTGTGGAGTGTCTACCAACACCCACATCCCAAACTTGTTCAAAAATCAAACTCTTTATTCTTATTCCTTGTCCCCTCTCTGTTCCCCTGGTTGTGTCCCCCATGTCAGCAAATGAAAACCCTCCTTCTTGTACTTGCTAGATCAAAAAGCTTGAGGCAATCTTTACCTACTCATTCTTTCAGTCTTCACCCAATCTATCAACTAAATTTATCAACTCGATCTTCAAAATATATTCAGAATTTGACCTTTTTCTTGTTGCCTTCATTGCTCTGAGGCAGTATGATTTCTCACCTGGGGTACTGTAGAATAATCTCTGAATATGAATCAGTCTCCCTGCTTCTAGCCCTTCTATGATCTAATCCACAGAGTAGCCTGAGTAATGTTTTATAAAGTAAGTCACATCGTGTTAGCTCTCTGCTCAAAATCTTTCACTGGTTTCATATAGGTGTATATATACATTTCACTGGATTTATGTATATTTGTTTTTTGAGACAGGATCTTGTTATGTAAAAGTTTAGACTGGCCTTGTACTCATGGCAATCCTCCTGCCTCTGCCTCCCAAGTGGCATGTGCCACCAGTCAGCTTATTTATTTGACATATTTACTTAATTTTATTTTGCCTCTTCTTCTCACAAGGATATAAGTTCCATGAGGGCAGGAACTCTGTTTTGGTTCACCATTTTATCTCCAATACTCAAATTACTGCTTCGCATGATCAATAATAAATTTACTAATCTGTCCAATCTTTTGCCCTAATTTATAAACTCCCTGTCAAAGAATCTTTTTTTTTTTTCCTGTTTTTTTGTGCAAGGTCTCACTACACAGCCCACATTGGTAGTGACCCTCCTGATTTCTGCCTCCCAAGTGCTGGTATTACAGTCGTGCGCCACCACGCGTGGACTCAATCACCGGCTGGGGGAGGGGGGGCCTGGCGCGCCACGCAGAGCCAGGAATCTAACCCTAGCCCCAACGCTTACCTAAGCTAGCACTTAGTCCGCTGAGCTATACCAGAGGCCCTTCAAAGAAACTTCTCCTATTGTTATCTATGTATTCCAGACATCTAAACTATCTCCTGAGCACAGAAAGTCTTATGATAAGGATGCTGTAATTAGGATGCAATAGCAGTTCAGGAAATCTTCATGCTTTCCTTTTATGGTAGCTGATACATTGTGTCAACTCGGCTGAATGGCTCAGGGGCACAACCTGAGGGCACTGGTTCTATCCTGGGGCTATTGGGCCAGCACTGGGGTGCGACTGGTTCCACCCTGGGGTGCTATTGGCCCCATCCTGGGATGCCATTTTTTCAACCCTATGGCCATGGGCTGCCCCAGAGTGACTCAGCATTAAAAAGTGTATATAAAGGAGTTGAGGAAGGTTTCCTGAGAGGCCTGAAGGATGCTGCAGCTGCTGCTCCTCCTCTGCTCTTCATTGTTTTCTGCCACCATCAACTGCTGTCGTTTGCCTTGGAGCCAGTGGAGTATGAACTAAAACCTACACTCTGAGTTCCTTCCTTCATTTTGAGTGTGGGTATTTGTCCCTGCAAGGAGTAAAAAGTAACTAATATACCTTGTAAGGATCCAAAGTTTTCTGACCCAAAGCTGACCTGTCTGCCAAAGGACACCACCTTAGATTGCTCTGGACCCAGTATTTCAGATCAGGTACTTCCTGTTCAGTTTTCCTTACCATTGTTTTTTAGCTTCCTAATACTGTATTCCTAATACTAATCAATTTGTTATATGCAGAATCAATCATAAGGAAGAAAACTTCCCTCTAATGCCAGACAAGGATATGGCTTAATGGACACAGTTTGGGAAATAGGTCACATATAAGAGATAGCAGATAATATGCTACTTTTAAAATGACTTACAAGTCTTTAGCACAGTGAGAAAAATATTTATGAAACCAGTAGCCAAAAGGAGAGAGATGAGAATAAGAGAAAACACCTATTAGAGAGAATGAAGAAAATAGAGAATGAAGATGTTTTTCTCAACCTTCACCAAGATTTTATTTAAAGAATGGCTGGGTATAATGGCACACGCCTATAATCCTGCACTCAGGAGGCTGAGGCAGGAGGATCACCTTGAATTCGAGGCCAGCCTGGACTACAGAGTGAGACCTTGTCTCAAAACAACAATATTAAATAAAAGATATATTACTCAGCTTTCTGGCTTTAGTTCTTAACCTAATACAAAATAAACAATACAACACAAGGATAAGAGAGCCAGACATAAGAAATGACTAATTTCTACAGCAGACTTTGTAGCAGCCAACTCCATACACTTAAGGATTGGGTAAAGGGACTTTTTTGGGGCCAAGAGACCATGACCATCTTAAATTACTATGGTGCCCATTTGCTCAACCAAAAAGGGCGGGCAAGCTGTTATTAAAGGGTGAACATTATAGAAAAAGCATGGTATGAGGTACATAATAAGGAAAGCCAGCAGCATAATTCAATTACAGTTACTAGGAAGAGGAAAACAACCCACAATTTTCACACTGCTCAAACCACAGTCAAGAAAGCTAATTTGTCTTCTCTCCTTTTTGTATCTCCTTCTATTGAGTTTGTCCTATAAACTACTTCAAATACAAACTATTCAATTAATCCTAACATCCTCTAAATTTAGCTTCCAGAAAGAGAAAATAGAGTCAGCAATGGTCTAGCTATCAGATGTATTTATACAACAGAGCGATAAGAACATACTTCTGAGGTTACTTGAAAGACCATACCGAGGCTGCAAAATCAATTTCAAGAGAGTTTAAAATACATTGTCTCACCCCAGTGCTTGCATCTCTCCTACCCTGGCCTGGGGTTCTGTGACCTGCCCTGGTTCTTCTGTGCAATCACTTGCACTTTAAAGGTGTGAGAACAGCGAAAGAGGGAAATTAACTCCAGGATATGGGTACAGAAAGTGTGAACCATGGTTCAGGGATCCACAGTTAACTGCTGTGTGTCATATGTATGGCAAGCCCTTGCTTCTTGGGGATGCTTCCTCCTTGTACCTTAATGGTATGTTCTATGCTGTCAGCTTCTGGTGGCTCAATTGTGACAAAATGGAGTCAGAAAAGCAGACAGGATGTTTCTTTTTCTTTTTTGGGGGGGGGGGATTTTTCTTACATAGCACAAGTAGTAAAGCAATCCTAGGAAAGATACTGAGATAGTTCCTCGTGTGTGTGTGTGTATGTGAGAGAGAGAGAGAGAGAGAGAGAGAGAGATTCCTTAATGATCCAACCAAATGTCAGTATCTGAAATCCAGCACAAAAAGTCCACATTTTAATTCTTCTCCCAATAATTCCCTCTTCACTGATTCCTAATACTTCTAGGAACTAGATTTGTTTTGGTCTAAAAGAAAGAAGACTTAGATCTGGTTTGCCAAATGAATCTAGATTGCTTTAAAGGTTAAAAAAAGGGGGGGGGCAAGAAAAAGGAATACATTCTTATCACTCTCAGCACGATCAAATCATGCTATCCCATGGCTTGTTCAAGAAATATAACTTTATAAAACTGGGCAAGATAACTGGCATAGATTTCTCCCTACACGTGAGTATCTAATGGTAGGGAGGAAATGGTATTGATGGCAATGGTATTGATGCGTCATTAGACCTGTTAAAAAAGTAGACACAGAAGCTCTGCTCTCCACTGCCAATCCTGGGGTAGAAATGGCAACTGGAGTGAACCGGGGCCAATATCCAAAATGCAACATTCCAAGAACTCAAAATACAAAAGTACTGGAAAGATTATGCACAGCATCTCATGTCGTTTGTGAAATATATTTAATTAATGTTTCATAAATTATCCTCCAGATGAATAAAGTGATTACGAACTCAAGAAAACCATCAAAGCACAAGGACAACATCCAGATAAAACAAGGTTAAACACGGCCCAGAACCATTACAATGACTGAAAGAGAAGAATCAGATGTAGCTCCTTGGTACCCTTAGCCATCCATCCTCATTCTATAGATAAGAGCGCAGCACCGCTTTGAACCCAGGGTCGTTTTCAGTCCTGGGTTTCTATTTAATGCCAAGAACAGCCGCGTAGACTGCACCAGCTCCAGCTCCAACTAAGAGCAGACATTAGCAGGTAAATGAGAAGCAGCAGCCTGGCTTTCTCCCTCCACCCACACCTGGGGGGCAGGGCTACAGCAGGAAGAGAGATAAGAATGCTGAAGAGTTGTTTGGGGTTCAGGGAACCTACACATTAGACCCTTTTTCTCTCGCCCCACTCAGAATGGAAGGTCAAAAGAGCAGATGTTTGCAAAGAGCATCGGTGGCGTTAACAGGTCATCTCGACGCGGTGACTGCCAAGAAACCTTTTTCATTCTTTCTCACCCACTGTCAGGAGTCAGTCACCTCTATCAGGGTCATAAGACTGGTGTGAGACTCATGCCCCACGAACCGAATGAATTCGGCACGGAGACTCAGCGGGAGAAGGAACCTAAGGGCGAGAGGACAGGACATGGTCTCCTCTTCCCTCACAAGCCCCCTGGAGAAGGCAGAGGGGAGGGAGGGCGCAACCCCAGCGGGAGGGTGCTGCGGGCACGGGATTCCCTCCCGAGCATCTGCCAGCGGCCGGTGACTCAGTGAAAGCGTCAAGAGCCGGACTGGGGCCCGCTCGGCACTGAGGTGACCCGGGGAGGGGGCGGGGACCCTGAGGCGGCCGCGGGGCTCACCGTGTCCTTAGATGAGCCCAGCTTTTTGAGGCCGTCCAGGGGCAGCAAGTCGGCGGAGTCCTTGTGGATGAACTGCACCGCTTGCTTCATCCGGCGCTGCTGCCGCAGCGACGCCGCCTCTCTCATGTCGGTCTCCTTGCGGCCGCCCTCGGTCAGGAGCCCTGAGTAAAACATCGCTAAGGCGCGGGACCGAGCGACCCCAGTCGCCCCGAATCCCAGAGCCCTCAGCCTCGAGCTCCTCCGGCTCCGCACGCGCCCCGCTCCGCGCCGCGCCTTTTGTAGCCGAACGTGACGTCACGCAGAGCAGCCAGTGCGCGCGCCGGGGGCGGAGCCTGAGGAGAGCCCCGCCCACGCGCGTCCCACCGCCCACCCCCGTGCCTGTCGCCCGGGGCGAAAGTGTGCTGGTGACTGCTGGCGCTGCCCCGACTGGCTAGCGGGCCGAGGGTCCACGCAGCCGGTTCACTCAGAGGCCGCTGCCCCCGAGTGCATGTCCCGCATCCCTGGGCTGAGATGCGCGCAGGGCCCAGCCTCCCATAATTCCTTCCAGCCTAGCAGCCTCGCGGCTACCCGCTCACCTGTCCACACCGTGGCCGACCCGGGGATCACCGACAGCCGGGCCATGCCAGGGTCCCGCCGTGCGCACCGCACCTCGGCTCGACGAGTCGCACGTCCGACGACCCTCCTGGAGGCCCCGCGACGGCGGCACGGAAGGGAGGATTGCGCACTCCCAAGTTTCGGGAGCCCGGGATTTCGGCAATTTCAGGTCGGTCCCCACCCACAGGGCCACGTGACTGGGGAGGGGGCAGCGGGCGGCGGGCTGGAGCCGGCCTTCCGGGGACCCTCCTCCTCCTCCTGGCTTCCTTTGCTCGGGGCCCAGCACCCGCCCGCGCGTCCAATCCAGGGCTGGAGGCAGGTCTGGTTGGAAACTTGTAGACTGGCCCTGGACTGCGAGGGCTCAGGGTGCCCGCGGAAATGCGAGGGACCGGGAGCCCTACGCCTGCTCTCCAGACTCCCTCTGCAGAGAGCCCCTCATTTTCTGAGCAAAAGCTAGGGCTTGCCGTCGGGGATGAGAGGCTTTCACCTGCCTCTCCAGCGTCCTTGTGGGAGCAGTTAGAACACTTTTTTCTTCGTGAATCTCTTGTACTTTTGAGACATCCTGAAGGGACATTCTGGCATCCTGGATTCTGGTCTTGAACTTTGTGCCTTGGTGCAAACCACTTTTCAACCCTGCGAAAGCACCACAGCTACTCTTTTCACCGCATCTCACAGGAGCAGTCCTAAAGGACAGCACAGGTCTGCACTCTGAAGAAAGCCAACAATAAAAACAATAAAGACACTTATGGAATTTTTATATGAGCCAGTTTCTGGAGTAAACAGGATGCATTATCTCATTGAATACTGGCAACAGCTTATGAGATACTATTATTGTTATCTCATTACAGGCAAATAAGAGATCTCCTAACTGGCCTCTTCCATGCCCCCTGGTTCCCTTCCTATCTATTAGTGGCTGTAGTGCCAAAATAATCTCAAACTGCAAAAGTCATCAGCTTACTTCTGTGCCACAGTGCCTTAGAAGCTGTCCTACTGCTCTTAGAGAAAACCCACGTTTCTGTGTGGCCTCCCTGCCCCTGCCCCTCCACTCTGCACTTGAGCATCATGGGCCTTTCCAACTGTTCTCAGAGGGACATGGCTTGCCTCTGCTTGCAATGCCCTTCAGCTAACACCTATGTGTCTTCAGACTATAGCTCCATTATCCTTTCTCCAGGGGAGCTATCACCAATCTTAAATTATACTGTATACCCTGTCGTATCTCTCCTGGATTTTTCACATTCTGTATGTGCAGTACTATTTGTTTGATTTATAGTTATCTCCTCCATGGATTGTAAACTCTAAAGTAACTGAGTTTTCTTTGGGCCTACCATTGAATCCTTTTTTTTTTTTTTTTTTGCGGTACCAGGGATTGAACTCAGGATCTTGCACTTGCCAGGTGAGCATTTATCCCCCGAAGCTATCTCCCAGGCCCCAACCATTGAATCCTTAATACACAGAAGGCTCTCAATAAATACTAGTACTGGTATGACAAAAAGTTAACGTTGTTCCCAAGGAAATCAAACAGTGGAGCCTAGATCTACCCTTTGAACCTGTCCTACTTCTGGAACCTACAAGGGCTGGGCTTGATCTCATGAAGCCCCTTCTGTCTTCAACACTTGCTTAATTTTAGAGAGTGCAGACTGCTCATAGAGAAAAGAATAAAGAAGGCCTTGCACCTGGCTTTAGGGAAGCCCAGGGCTGGATCTCTCTCTCTTCTCCCTCTACTCCCCCAAATATGGAGGGTAGGGTCAAAGGAGGTGGGTGGGATTGCTGCTCACCTTTCTGCCCCGGCTCATCTCTAGTAGTGAAAGACATGGCCATGCTTGTCCTTCTGTCCCATTGCTTGGGTCCCTGTCTGGTTGCTCCTGCAGGGGAAAGTTACTAAAGGAACAGCAATAGACAGCTAGCTTTGCTTTGTCTTTCCAGCACAGGTGCCTCTGAGGTTGGCATGGCATCAGGGCAGGCCCAACAGTGAGGGCTCAGACGGCTTGAGCTGAACTGCTGCTTTCCTCAGGGAGGAAGCCAGGCAGCTAGAAGCTGGGGGTGGGGGCGGAATCCCCTGAGGTGGCTCAGCCCAGTCCTGCAACCTTTATTGCCCAGTATGTCCCAACAAAAGAAGGCGGCTTTTTTTCATAGCTAGATCCCCCTGGGAACAGCAGGAAGCTGAATCTCTGGTTGAACTGGAATTTGGCCCTATCAGGTGTTGCTGAAAAATAAATGGGATCTGAATGGAGCTGGGGATATTTTTTTGTGAATTCAGAGCTCTTTGGGATTTGTGGTCACAATACCAATTGGTCCTCTCACCTGTCAGAGCTCTTCCTTGGGCAGATGGATACCATCACTGCCAATAAGCATACATCAGTGTGGTCTTAGTTTCTGCAGAATACAGACTGGCTGCTTCATTTGAGGAGGGTCACCTCTGGTTAGTGTACCCAGTTTGCCAAAATGACCAGGCAAGTCCTCCCTCTAAGCCTCGGTTTCCATTTCAGTAAAATAGATGCAGTGAAAGTACATATTCAGTTATGTTTTATAGACACGTTAAGGGCTCCACCAACAGAAAGAATACTATTAATTCTTCAGATTGCCAAACTTCCCCACCCCACTGATTTGTCTTGGCGGAAGTACAGGATAGTGTATTCCAAGGCACAGGTTTGGAGTCCAATATAGCAGCATTTCAATTTCTACTCTGCCGCTTACTATGGGACTTTACTACTAGGAACATTTGTTTCCTCATCCAGAGAAGGGCATCAGAGATCTTTCTGTGGGAATTAATTAATTAGTTAAAGAATACATGTACTACAATAGCCTGCAGCACAGGCCTGGGAGAAGGCACTGACTACCACCATAACTTGAGTCAGCCTTTAAAAACCCATAGATTGCTGGGCTCCTAGCATGGGCTGCCTGCAAAGCTCTAGGCCTATGCACGTCAGACCCAAGCATCTTCTCTTTCCTGAGGCTGAGGCCTTCTGAGGCAGAGCCTGGCCAACTCTCTTCCTCTCCGATGGCTCCAGCTTCTGGATTTACCATGTCAGGTGGCTCTGTTTCAAAGTTGCCGGCAGCCCACCTTGACTGACCTAGAGGATGTAGAGTTGAAAATCAGACCAGACAAGCCAAAGCTGTTTTCAGTTATAGTTGTTTGCATATTTCTCTTGTAAGAAACAGAAACACAATTGGAAATTTCTTAACCAGAAATGCAAATTGTTTTATTCACCTCATTATAAAGCGCAGGGTTTTAGGCACAGCTGGATCCGAGGGCTCAAGTAACATTATCACTGTGCTTCAGCTCCAGTGTTTGTAAACAGATGTCCCAGTAGGCAGTTCTTCCTGTCTGGTCACTGTTGGCAGCTCCAGGCTCACAGCCCTCCTGTGCCTGTTCAGCTAACAGGGAGGCCTTTAAGATGGGATAAAGGGTGAGTGCCAGGCTGGGAGGCCAGAAAAGTAGAGGAGAGAGCAGGGGAGGAACATCTAGTCTTCTTCCCTTGCCACAGTGCACGTTGCCCTTGGCAGTACCCAGGTTAGCCCCTCAGTTCACCACCCACATCTTCATAGCTGAGAACTGGCCCTCGTCCCTCTCTGGTGGCCTCAACGTCGTCACCTTTTGGCCAACAGATTTTTTAAACAGTTGTCCCACTGCAGGTTCCAGATGTGTGCCAGTGTCTCTGGCTATACAATACCTGTGAGGTTGGCACCTAGCCCTAAAAACAGCATCAACTTTGGCAAGTTAGAGGAAACATAGATTTTTCTGGCTCTTCAGGGGATTTCCAAACATCATTATGGCCTCTGAAAAATAGCGTTCACGGCAGCCCAGCTAGTGTTTTCCAAAGTTGACGTAAGTCTTTTGGAGCTATTCCTGTTAGCAATGATTTGATTTCATTTTCTGGGATGAAGACAGACTTTGACCTCAAATCAGACAGCAGGAGAGAAGGTTAGGAGGACCTCGGTATCTGAAGCAAGAGGGTCTGGTAGGAGTTGGGAAGGGAGTCTAAGCGTGGCTTTGTTGTCTGCTCCTGTGGGAACTTGCCGAGTTCCCAGAACTCTCTGGGCCTTGGTTTACCTTTCATGGTCTAAACAAGATAGCACAGAAAGCCTAGAAGCCTGATGTATTGGCTCTCAATGACTATGAGTGCAGTTGCTCCTTCCTCCCCCTCTCCAATCCATACAGAGAACCTGGAAGCAGAGTGGCCCAGCCAAGGCAGAGGTGAATGAACCCTTGATGTCAGGATGTGGAGCCTCTCAGAGTCCAGCAAAGCCTCAGCTGGTCCTGCTGGGCCACATCTGCACTCAGCCCCAGCCAGAGTAAGCTCAGCCTCAGGGCAGCTCATGTCATCCACCTCAGGAGGGAGCACGGAGGGCGACGCCTCCTTCCCCACCTAAGCATGCTGCTTGGGTGTGGCAGGTCAGTGGCCCGTGCTGCACCAGGTAGGCACCAGGACCTAGGGCATATGCAGCAGGGGGTGAAGCACTCTGTGGAGCATGGGCAGACTCCCAGGTGCAGACACATGCACATGCACGTACGTATGCACACACGCACACACACTCAGCCTCTCCCTGACCTATTTTCACACAGCTCAATGCTGCCAAGAGCAAAAAGTCATTCTTGGCTATTTTGAAACTTCTGATGTAGAAACCATTTCGGACTTTGACATTGCAAATATAAAAATAGTACAAAGAATATTTGTATTTCCTTTACCCAGATTACATGTTATTAACATTTTACTCCATTTGCAATATTAGTTGCTTCCCCCAACATACACAGTTTTCCCCGAACCATTAGAGGGTCTATTATGCTCCTTTGCCAATAATACTTCATTCTGTATTTCCTAAGAATAGACATTTTTCTCTTATGTAACCACAGCACAGGTATAAACTTCATACATTTACATTGATAGAATCTTTTTATCTAACCTACTATTTGTGGTTTTGTCACCTGATACAATTTCTTTGTCATGTTTCTCCAGTACCGCATCCAGGCTAGGGGCAGGTACCACATTTGGTCATCATATCTTCAGCTTTCTTTAATATGGAATGTTGCCACAGCTTTCTTTGTCCCTTATGACACTGACACTTTTGAAGAATACGATCTCCCCCTTTTAGTAACTGTCTTATTGTGCTATGCTTTGTGTACCATACAACTCACCCACTTAAGTTAAATGGTGTTTAAATATGTTCAAGAGCTGTACCACCTTCACCATACTAATTACATTGTTTTAATCACCCCAAAAGAAAGCCCACACCCATTGTCAGACATTCTCCATTTTCTTCCAAATTCTCCAGCCTTAGGCAACCTGTGATCTACATTCTGTGTCTATGGATTTGCCTATTCTGGTTATTTCCTATAACTAGTCACGCAATGGATGCTCTTTTGTAACTGGCTTCTTTTCTTCACCATAATTTTTCTCAAAGCCTAGCCGTATTGTAGCGTGTATCCACACTTTATGATGGCCAGGTAATAGTCATTGTATGAAGGTGTCACATTTCATTTAGCTATTAATCAGTTTATGGACATTTGAGTTGTTTCCATCCATTAGCTGTTATGACAGTGCTGCTATGAACTTCGGTATATAAGCTTTTCTTCATATTACAGTTTCATTTCTCTTGGAGTAGAATTGCTGGGCCCTATGATACCTGTGCATTTAGTGCTCTGAGGTGCTAACAGACTGTTCTCCAAGGTAGCTGTGCCATTCTAGCCTTCCAGTAGTGGCCCATGCGGGCTCCAGTTTCTCTACATTGTAGCTAAGCGCTGTTACCATGGGGTTTTCATGGTAGCCATCCCAGTGGGGGTGCAGTGGTACCTCATATGGATTTGCATTTCCCTGGTGCTAAGGATGGTAAGCTTTTTCAGGTGCTCGCTGGCCATTTGTTTATCTCCTTGGAGAAGTAGCTATTCAGACCTTTAACTCAATTTAGAATTGCATTAATCTTTTATTATTAAATTGGGTTAGTTCTTTGTCTAGTCTAGCAGTAAGTTCCTTATCAGATATATATGATTTGTAAAGTATCTCCTATATTGTGGGTTTTTGCCTTTTTACTTTCCTAATGGTATCTTTTGAAACACAAAGGGCCAGTGAGATAGCTCAGTGGATTAAGCACCTGCTTAGGCAAGCACAGTGTCTGGGGTTCGATCCTTGGCCTCACAGACCATGCCATCCCCGCTCCTGGGCACACTGAGCAGGCCACTGAGTCCAGATATGGTGGCACATGCTTGTAATCCCAGCACTAGGGAGGCTGAAAATAGGAGGATCACTATAAGTCCATCCCAGCTCCCTAGTGAGACCCTGTACCAAATATAAAAAAAAAAAGAAACACATGTTTAGAGTTTCATTGATATAAGAATTAATTTGTTTTACAACTCTTTTTATTTTTCCATCTTTTATAAAGCATTCCGCATTTTGTGTTTGTTGATGAGCCCATGTATTTAGATCAAGGCTGGGAATTCTTAGCCCAGGTGTGTCATAGGTGATGTTTCTCTCTGAAGGTATCACATCTGGAGCGCATGATACTCATCTGTCCATTAGAGATGTTAAATTTGATCATCTGGTCATGGTGGTATCTAATTCCTCCACTGTGTATTTACTGGCTTTGCCCCCTCTGATTCATGAGTGTCACAAAAGTGAGATTCTGTTTTCTAGGGCCATGTATGTTCCATCAGCACATTGCACTGTGAGTTCTGGACCCTCCCAGGCACCTGTTGCACAGTGATCAGACCCACCGTGGCCAGGAATGAGTCCTCCTGTCCCACAGGGGCTTGTGTAAACTGCTTGTGTCTAGCTACAGTGAATGTCTTCACTGGCCTTACTTGCCTGTTTGGCCTTTCTGGAGCCAGAAGTAGGACAAGGCCATACTAGAAACTTCGAGTTTGAGGTAGACAGTTTTGGAGAACGTGTGACTCTAGATTAGCAAGAGAGTGGGCCTAGCTGGCAGGTACTACGGTGACTTCAACTGACCTTAGCAAGAGGCTGAGGAAATTCAGTAACATGTACCCAGTCACATAGCCAATACTGGAAGGACTGGGCTACAAATCCAGGTACTGCAGAGAACATAATGAGGGGCTTGGAGCGAACGAGCATGAAGAAACCTAAATCACAGAGAGGGAACATGTCCCTGAGGTAAACAGAGATAATGCATTCTCAGAAAAGCACACAAAGAACACTGGGGCTGGGGATATTGGGCAGCACCCTGCCTGAGCTACCCCGCTTCGCTCTGGAAAGCCCCGAGTGAAGCTCTGCCCAGCCTCTCTCACTCAGGCACATATTACACAGAACTGCAGTTGAGGTCCGGGAGGTGGCTGCAAATAGCTGCCTGCCTCAGCTGAGTCACCCGGAACTAACACCAGGCTTCCCGGCACACATTCCTGGTCTGCACTGTCACTGGCTTGCTACATGGCCCACAGTTCTGGAACACAACCAGGCATCACAGGCAACCCTGCGGCACCTGTGATGGTGATGACTTTGTGGTCACACATGGAGGGTCACCTTGGTTGGTAGAGGGTGGACAGCAGGCTGGCCAGCAGTCACCTTAGGCTCCTCTCTTTACTTCCACACTTTTGTGTCACATATCACTGGGCTGTATCCTGCCTGCGGCACCCATTCCAGTTCCTGCTCGACAACTGTTGATTTTGTTCAACCTCAAAGCACCTAGTGAGGCAAAGCTGGCCCCAAAGCTCAGAACTGAGGTAGGTTTCTATTTCTCCTTTTGACATCTTGTAGGGAAAAGACAGAAAACTACAAGCTATGCCTAAAGTTATTCTACCGTCCTAGGAAAGCATGTAGGGTGTGAAGATGCTCCTGGGACTGAAGTCTGGAACATCACACAAGAGTGCAATTTGGAGGTCCCCCCCCTTGATTTTTTTCCCCCTCGTCTCAGCAGTTTGTATCTGATCTATCCTGGTGCCTACGCCATAAAAATGGATAAGTGAACATGGTGTATGTGTATGTGAGTCAAAGAATCGTTGGTAGCTTGAAATGACCTCGTAATAGTTTTTAATACGATTTTAATATTATAAAAATATTAATATCATGATTTTTCATTTATAAGTATTTATTATAATTATTTATATTTTATTTAATGTGGCCCAAGGCAATTTGTCTTCATTCAAAAACATGTAGGTAAAAAACAGTGAGGGGAAAAGAGAGGCGAGGAGACAGCTGAATGATTTCCTCCGTGGTGATTTTTAGGCCCGCAGAAAGTAAAATCCCTCAACATATACACTCCTAGAGCTGTATCAACAAACATGTAGTCGAGATCAGTTATCAAACGACAGCCCTGTTCCCAGTGCCCTACCGTTTGTTTCGCATTTGGTGTACAAATTTAAACTCCCAAGCAAAAGCATGGGCCAGTGAAATGCAGACCAACTCCACTTTCTAGCCACTAGGGGGCGCCTGCTCTAATTGCTTGTTCCCCACTTCTTGCCTTTGTCAGCAAAATGCAGAGTTCTTGTTTGGAGGCAGGGGCTTGCCAAGGCCAGTGCTGCCAGGCTTGCTTTGAGGAGCCAGTGCCCTGGCAGAGCCTGGCTTCATGACTCGGATGATGAGCTCATCCTAGATGAATAGCTACTCCCACCATTCAGTTATTTGTTTTTGAACTCTACTTTTTGTTTTGTTTCTCAGTACTGGGGACTGAATCCAGCCAGCATCTCCAGGACTTTTTTTATTTTGAGATAAGATCTCATTAAGTTGCCTACGCTGGGATCCAATTTGAGATCCTCCTGCCTCAGCCTCCCAAGTAGCAGGAGTTACAGGTGTGTATCATGGTGCCAGGCAAAATCTATTTTTATAATATCTGTCTCTAGACTTAACATTATATGTTTATTTATTTGCCTAGCTCTGTCTCTCCCCACTAAAATCTAAATTCCACAGGAGCGGGAGACATTTTCTTATGTTCACAGCTCCTACAATGCCTAGTAGACACTCCATAAAATACACGTCACAAATAAATGAATAAACAAACACATAACAAAGAATTATTAGTAACTAAGGATTATATTTTAGGTGGATTCCCTTTATAAAATAATGAACATGAAACCAAGTCCTGAGTTACTGTCATCGCTTGCAGTTTCACTTAATTTTATCCTTCTATTCCACTTAAAAACTCGTGAAATTGTTTCATTTTCTAACTCCATTTTGAGCCTGTTGATTTGTCTGGAAAGAGACCCATGTCGTGTGGCAATGTCTATGGTGGTAACACCGGTTTAGGTTACAGAAGCAGCCCTTTTCTTTTTTCCTTTTTTTTTTTTTTTTTTTTTCTTTTTTGTACTGGGAATTAAACTCAGGCCCTTGTGTGGGGCTGCACCGCTGAGCCCCACAGGAGCAGTCTTGCTGTGCCCACGGTCCCCCAGGCCCATCCCCTACTCCTAGTAGCCTGCAGGGCAGGGAGGGACAAGCTGGGCTTGCCACCCTTGGAGTGGGAGAGATAACCAGCAAGGGAGCCTTAGTGGCCTCTGAGTTGCGTGGCTTGGCCCCTCCTGGCCTCTTCTAGACCTCCATCTGTACCCCGAGGGAGGCCAAGGCTCAAAGGCTTTCTCCACTGTCTGAGGAAACACTCAGCCCCGGATGATCCATTTGCCTCCCAACCCAGCTGGAGCGTGTGTGCATAGACCGGAGTGTGGCTCTCCAATCAGTCCTAATTAAGGCATCTTTTCTGGGTCCAGAGATTGCAGCTGGGCCTGGCAGGGGGCCCTGGCTTTCCCAGTGCTCAGGCCCACCAACTGCAGCCACCTGCAGCCAGCAACAGTGCGGGTCCACCTTCCCGCAGAGATCTGCCAGAGGGCGAGTGAGTGCAGCCAGCGCCTCCTCTGCCGAGTTACCACATGACATTTTAAAATCACCTGCAAGCCTAAATCCAGAGAGTATCCACAGTCTACGCACTTAACAGCTTGGAGGATGATTCAGAGGAAGTAATTTTCCAAAGTGAACATAATCATCTGTTGGTGTGAGAACGCAAACACTCTTTCATTAGCGTTGGAAACTCAAGGGGAACTTGCTAAATCCATGGATACAGCACTTTGGTAAGTGGCTGGAGAACAATACCACAGCTGGAAGAGAGACCACGCTCAGCACCCCTCCACATTCTGAGTTCAACCAAAGAAGAGCTCTCTTGGAGGGAAGGCGGAAGCCCAGCTTCTTCCTGTTTACATGATAAGCAGCTCCTCAGAGTCCTGTAACCCCCCCATCCTGGGAATCCCAGAATTCAGAGTGCCCAGGTCTACTTCATTCAAACAGTAATTTGTTTCCCTTATTCTGGGGGATGTGTTCCAAGATGGTCGGTGGAAGTCAGAACCAGTCCCAAAGCCTATGTGTGCTATATTTTCTACACTATACACATATGATAAAGTTTTCTTTATAAGTTAGGCACAGTTTTGTAAATGGGATGTGGACCAAGAGACAGAGGTAGGGCAGGAGAAGGGGATGTAAAAAGAATTAAGATGTGTTCTGTACACACACCAACTCCCCACAGTGAATGGAATCGTTATGTACTGCACCACGTACAAATGGCATCTTCCTGAGTTAAAGACATCCTATTACAGTGATGTATGCATACCCACGCTTATAGCAGCACAATTCCTACGAGTTAAATCTTGGACATATCCTATATGAGATGAATGGATAGAGAAAATGTGGTATTTATACAGAATGGAATCCTGCTCTACCAAAAAGAATAAATGTGAGTCATTTGTAGGAGAATGGATGAACCTTGAGATCATAAAGTTCAGCAAAGTGAATAAGACAGTTTAGTTTAAATATCACATGCTTTCCCATATATAAGAAACCCAAGGGTCAGGGGAGATAGCTCAGTGGTCCAAGCTCCTGCCTGGCAAGTGCAAGGACCAGAGTTCGATCCCTGGTATTGCATACTGTGTTGGTCCTGGAACTGGGTGCGCCGTGCCAGCTACTGAAACCGGATGCATGCCTGTAATCCCAGTGCTGGGAGGTTGAGAAAGGAGGATCACCATGAGCCTGAGCTGCATAGTGAGACCCGGTACCAAATACATAAATAGTTTTTAAAAATTAAAAAGAAACTCAAACTAACAAAGGGCAAAATAAAAGGTAATAGGAAGGAGGGAGATAGAGCCTTTTTCAAATATGAAGGTGATCAAGAGATCCAGAGAGGGAAGGGAGAGGAAGGAGAGGGGAAGGGATGAAGAAGAACTGAGATGCGCTTGTTGTGTCCCGCACGCTAGCTCCCCCCAAGGAGTGTAATCACATAATGCAGACATGTACTAATAAAAAAATCAAAACTGAAAAATATATAAATTAGGCACTGTAAGAGATTAACGACTCATAAGAAAACAACAATTATAACAACATACTATAATAAAACTTACTTAAACCTTACGAATCTTTCCTGGAATTTTTCCACTTAATGCTTTGGGAACCTAGTTGACCTGGGGGGTGGAGTCCAGAGGAGAGGACCACTGTACATTTCCATGTGACCTTAATCTGTTCAAAGCTCCTGTGTTTATTATATGAAATTAAAGATTGGGGTTTTTTTGGGGGGGGAGGGCGTTTGCTGGCTCAGGCTGCTGTAAGTGCGGGTGTGGTGTGGCATGTGGAGCTGGGGATCGAACTGCGGTCCCGCAAGCCTGACTGGGTTTGCCTAGGCAGGCGCTTAAACAACTGAGCTAACCAGCAAGCCTTCTATTCTATGAGATTAAAACATAGATTCCAGTCCTTACCTTTCCTGAGGCTGCAGTAACCACTGGCCTATCTGAGAACTCCATGTGGATGGAGAATAGGGGACTCGAAGCTGGTCTGGCCAAAGCAGGATTCTCAGTCTCTGCACCCTTTCCACAGTCCTGTCTCTATATAAGAAACCACTCCCAAATCTAGTAACTTAAAGCAAATCATATTGGCACCATATGGAGCCTGAGGAGGTCCCCCAAAGAGAAGTTAGAGACCTCGACTCACCTCACCCACAGGGCAGGTTGTAGGTTTGCTGGCTTCTACCAAAAAACTGAGGTTTTCAAGTGCATGAGGAGATTAGACAGAATCTTGAAAGTACACAGGCAGAGGGAATGGAGTGTGGGCGGGAGGCATCTGTGGTTGGAGCTGGGTATGCTTGTGTGATCTCGGGCACATCTCAAGGTGGCTGCTCTGAGTATCTGTCAGGTCACCCTCTGAAGGGCTGTGTCTGAATGTCAATCATTTTCATGTATTTGAAGTTGAGACGCTGCCTCCTCAGTGATGCTGCCTTCCTAGGATGCAGAGTGTGGGAGGGAGGGCAATTTCCAGGTGAGATGCTTGGGCACCACTTTACAGGCTTGCTGTGTTCTTAAGACCTGAAGGGATTCTTATTTTCAAATGGGTATCCTAGAAGGGAAAAAGGCATTGTAGTCTTGGGTAATTTTTCTGTCCTGATGCTGAAGTTTTTCTTAAAAGTCCAATATAGTTTTTCTTGTCTCCTTGCTACCTGTGTTTATTTTTTCTGTCCTACTGCAAGCTTGCTAGTTTTGTTGTTTGGTTTGGTTTCTTGAAACAGGATTTCACTATTTCATGCTGGCCTCAAACTCATAGTGATCCTCCTGCCCCAGCCTCCTGAGTGCTGGGCTTAAGGTATGTGCTACCATGCCTGGCAGTATTCTTTATTTTTCTTATGAACCTGTGATTTTTGTGTGGCTCCATGAAGCAGCAGATGGGACAGCTCAATTTGCGACTAGCAGAGCTTGCTGGTTCATGCACACAATAGCCCAGATTCGCTGTCATCCTCTAGACAGGTAGGCCTGTGGGGCAAGGATGAGGTTCTCCCCAGGCTGCTGGGGCTCTGTCAGTGCTTAGTGATGGAGCTCCAAGCGTGAGTGATGGAGACGAAGCAGAAGCTGCTGCTATCGTAGGACTACAGGCCTGGAAGCTGGCAAAGCATTAATCCTGTTGTATTCTATCAACCCAACGGTCACAGTGCCTAGATTCAAGAGGAGGGCACATGGCCTCCAACTTTCTTTGGAAAGAATGTATCAAAGAATTTGAGGATATGTTCTAAAACTGTGATATGTCCCAAACCTCTCCTGCTCCATTCACCAATTGCTCAAGCAACTAGGAATCATCTTTGCTGTTGGAGAAGGCTCTACAGTGACCAGGTCTGAGCAGCCTCCCCTTGCAAGCCTGCACCATGCCCACCTTCCTGTGGAACCAGCGATGCATTTGTGCTCTATAAACACTTGGTTACTGTTATGCTGGGGTGAGATGGGGTTGTAGCCTGCCTGTCCCTTCAACATCAGTCCAGTTGTTGATGTGGGTTATTTTCACCTAATAGCTAGATGCAGTTAGAAGCTCCAGCATAACAAATTGCAAATGTTTGTTTCAGTGATTTATTTTTTAGTGAAGACATTTAAACTTTTGAAGAGAAACCTGAAAATGGGCATTTAGGAGCATTCCTAATAAAGAATAAAACTCTCATTAGGACTTTAAAACATTGGTGTTCTTAAATGAATTTTTTAAAAATCCACTGAGGTGGAAAGCAAGTTCAAAAACAATGAAATAGACTGTCTTCTTAAAAATACTTCTTAAACTTTTTTTTAGTACTTTGGTGTAGAGAATCGATTGTGTGAATTGAAATAGAAATCACAAGACACAGTGGCTACGTGGTCAGTCCTTCCCTTAGGGAAGTGGCAGCTTGTTGATAGGATTTCTTTTAATCCATTATAATGAGACTTTGCCTAGGGGTTTGAATGTTGGAAAACTCAGTAACATTGGAAATTCAAGTTTATACCAGAGAGACTGATTGTGAGGTGCCCTTGTGCTAACCAAAGTGAGATGACACGGGGATGGCAGTACACAGCTGCTCCTGCCAGGGGCACGGCCACCAGACAACAAGCGCTTCCCTGGCGGCGCTGCCCACCCAGATCCTCCAAGCAGAGCCTGCTCTGTCCTTGGAGGGTGGGGAAGGAAGCCCAAGAGACCAGTTGGGCATCATCTGGACCTTGGCCCCCGTGGCAGGAAGCACCTGGCAAAAATAGGACCTTTGGCAGTACTGACTTGGGGTTGGAATATCCCTCTTGTGATGGTGGATGATTTTCAACCCCCTTGAGATCATGTCCAACTCGAGCTTCAAGCCCAAATGCAGCACTTGGCTATGTCTAGAGGTTTGAGCCCCAGTTCTGTGCATTGGCTGAAGGGTTCCAAGGGCAATTAGAAAGGCAGGCAGCAGGTTGCACGCTTCACGTCAGCAGAAGAGCCTAGGTTTTTCTCCTATTCCTTGTTTTCAATATTTTTTAATGACTTAAAAAATGACTGCTTACAACTCTAGCCCCTGGGATCACACAGACCATGTGGGGTGGGGAAGGCTGTGGGGAGCCAGAGACCTAGCCTGTCTCAGTGCAGACGATGGCCCTGGAGGGCTCCCCACCTCCCTCCTGGCCTGTGCTGCTGGGTCAGAGCCTGCACAGGGACTGAAGAAGCTGAAGCATCAGACAAAGCAACCCCTTCCATGGTCTCCTCTATACCACAGTCCTGGAGCAAGAGTGGGAACCCAGAAGGACAGGTGAGTCTCACCTGCACTGTCTAAAGTCCAGCTCGGAAGCCCTCCCTGCCTCCAAGATGTCTGTCCCCAGCAGTGAGAGGCCAGGGCCGCTCAGAGCCAGGTTCAGTCCACTCCACAATGGTGGCAAAGAAAAACCAAGTTCAGTTTACCAAAATAGCTGTATTATCTATAAAATTGAACTCTAGCGAGTCACTGATACTGGAGGCAGCGACGAGCTGCACCCCGGCTTGCAGAGGGCAGCTGGCTCTGTCCTACCAGCCCACAGTGGAACGTCTGTACTGAGCGGCACGTGGGCGCTTCATTTGTAAGGCCTCAGAAACCTGGACACTTTGGAACGCAGCAACCGGATGAAGGATCTTGGAAACATCTCTCGGGACTCCTGGGCTGTGTACTTGAAATAGTTCTGGGGGTGGGCCAAGACATCAAACAGAGCCTTGATCAGTTTCTTATCCTAAAGAGAAGAGAATTTTTGTTACCACGCCAAAATACTTAAACATTCTGACATTTTGCCAATGGAACTATAATGATCCAGTGTTAGGCAGTAGGTTGATTAACTGAAAAACACTTTGTGAAAATTGTTTCCTCTGATTTTTATCTGCTTCCCAGTTTTCATTTTTCCCAATTATCTGTAATAAGTATGCATTACTTTTTGTGCGGTGGGTGGGAAATAAACCTAGAACCAGCATACTGAGCTAAATTCCCAGTCCTTTTCCCCCCACCATTTGTCAACCCAGAGCCCCTTCTTTTTTTTCCCAAGGAGACTGAGTTCCACATTGATGTGGTTGAAGTCCCTCACAGGATTCTTCTGGGGCCCTTCACAATAACTGCATCCTTTCAGAGTGATGTCTACATTTTCTGGAATGTCGACAGTCTGATTGCTAAGAATGGTCTTCATTCTTGCGGGAGATGAGGCAGAGAGCCCTAGTCCTTTTTTGAGACAGGATTTCACTAAGTTGCTAAGTCACCCAGATTAGGCTCAAACTTGCAATCCTCTTGCCTCAGCCTCTTAGCTCATCTACATGACTTTAAAAAAAAATTATTTATTTATTTATTTATTTATTTATTTGGCATAGCGTCTTGCTACACAGTTCAGACTCAGTGATCCTCCTGTCTCAGCGTCCCCAGTGATAAGATTATAGGCATGTGCCACCACACCAAGTTTCAGTGGCCAGCACAGCACTGGGGGTTTCAGGGCCAGCACAGCATGTGGTATTGTGCATTGAACCCGGGTCTTTGTGCTTTCCAGGTAGGCATGTAGACCACTGAGCTATCTCCCCAGCCCATCTGTAATACTTTTTAAAAGAAAATTTAATATGTAAAAATCTGTTTTCCCTTAACCAGATGAGATGCCACATAGGAATTTGGGGAATATTTATAGGGTTAGTGCTATGGCAATCATTTGTTGCTAATTATATGTCTAAAATTTGGGGGATAAATAAGGAGCCACATGTCCTCTACTGCTTGCAATTAATATGAAAACATTATGTGGCACTGGCTTGGGTTTATAAGCAAGTCCCCTTGACCTTGCCCTTCTACAAATTTCCAAATTAAAAAATATAATTTCACTTGACAAAAGATAAAACCTTTTTTAAAAAAATAAAAAGACTGGAGAATGTCTGAGGTTGGCTGGGGGCAGGTTTGAGGTCTAAAAGGTGGCAGGATGGGGCAGGAGGGCCTTCTCCCAGGGTGCTGGGGAGCTCTGGATACTCCCACATGCCCCTGAGGCAGGACTCACCTTCAGTATTTCCTGATGGTTCTCAGATGCATAGAGCCTGCCGTCTCGAACTATATCTTCTATGAGTTCCTGGTAGTCTTCTGTTGGAATAAAGGATGTATTTTAAATTTTAAAGAGAATGAAAAGGAAACGATTAAAAACAATACAGTATTTTAAAACAAGATGGTAGGAAATTAACAGTGGTTATTATATTGTTATCTTCAAAGTTCCTGCTCAGATTACCAGATACTGGCATGTAAAACTGATCAAACAATGTAAGCATTAACTGTTTCTTTCGATAAACTAATAGAAATTAGCAGTACAATTATCTTAGCTATCTTGTGTTTGTGTGCGTGTGTGTGTGTGTATTTTCTCCTTTCCTGCACCCCAGTTTTTCTTTTCTTTTGAGCAGTTTCTTTCCCTTCACAATAGCTATTATACCTGTTAGATTATTTACCCTTTCAGTTCTTATACGAGGGAGACAATATGTTTAATGTGAGTTTGATTTATTTTACGTATGAGTATGGTCTCTAGTTGCATCTATTTACCTATAAAAAACCTCAAGTTATCTTTCTTTATAGCTGAGTAATACTCCATTGTATATAAATACCAGTCTTTTTTATCCATTCCTCAGTTGATTGGCCTTTGGGTTGTTTCCAGGATTCAGCTATGACAAATTGTGCTGCTATAAACAGCTTCACCTATGTCACTGTAGTATGATGTTTTCAGCTCTTCTGGGAAGATACCGAGGAGGGGGATAGCTGGCTCGAGTGGGACCTCTAATCCTAGTTTTTTGAGGCATCTCCACATTGATTTCCACAGTGATCACACCATCCTACACTCCCACCAACAGTGGAGAAGGGCTCCTCTTCTCCCACAGCACCTCCAGCATTTGTTACTGGTTGACTTCTTGATGTTAGCTATTCTTGCTGGGGTGAGATGGAGTCTCAGTGTTGTTTTAATTTGCATTTAGCAAATGACCAATGATACTGAACATGTTTTCATATATTTGCCATTTGTAGTTCTTCATCTGAAAAGTGTGTATTCATCTCAGATGCCAATTTTTGGAGTGGGTCTTTGAATGTGGGTGCCTGATTTTTTTCAATTCTTTGTTTCTTCTAGAGAGAAGTTAATGAAGGACATATTTTGTAGGCATATAGTTTACCATTTTTTAAGCTTGCTATTGGATTTTCACAACGTTCTGCTCCATGTCTTCCTGGGGCTGCTCTCAGCAGTGGCCATTCCAGTCCTGAGAAGCCATCAGCGGGGAACCCCATCACCTGTCTGTCTCCTCTTCCCTGTGTGCATCCAGGAAGCACTCAGCTCTAGACTCGTCTTCCCTCACCACATCACAGGTAACTGGGCCAGTACATTTGTGTTTTCTTTCCGACATGATAGAGTATTCTCTGCTCTGGTCTTTCCCATTGTCATGCAAACTTGCGCTGGTGTTGCTGATCTTAAAACTCCCTCCCTCGACCTCCTTTCTCCCGCCAGCAGTCATCCCACTTCTCCACTCCCTCTCGCAGCAAAACTTCTTCAAAGCATGCCCAGCCGAATAGCTTTGCTTGTCCTCTCCATCATGCCCCTTACATTATCCGCCCTTGTGTTATGTTCTAGAAGACAGTCAGACTTCTTGCCCACCAAGCGAGCCTCTTCTTTATGTAAATGGGGCTGGGGATGGACAGTTTGGTTGGCCAGAGAGCAGATGGGCTCTGTTCACTTTCCCATCAGCAGTTTTTATCCTGACTTATCCATCAACACAGTGCACACAGTGATCTTCCACATGCAGTCCCCGCACCCTCAAAGTCTAGCCTGTTCCCCACACTCATAATTCAAATCAAGCATATGCAAAGCACAATCCTTTCCAGATCCCAGACACATTAAAAATGCCTCTTTGTATGCCTATCATGCACGACAAAGCCACACAAATTATGAGATCATTGAAACTGGATGGAAGAAGCTCTTAAAAAGTTTCTCTCAGTTAAGAGAAGATACATGGAAATTAAACCTATAACAGTCATAATTACTAATTAATGCATGCATAGTATCCTCGCTACTCTATTATTGGGATGTCTTTCTCCTCAGCCTTACTGAACATAAAATATGAACAAGGGTGCAAGTTTTCATTTACTTTTTGCCTTGGATCCCTCTGCTATAGGTTCTACCTCGGAGACCTGGCTCCTGTCAGACACGCAGAATGCTGTTCTGAGGTAATTGAAAACAGAGACTGCAGTTCGCCACCAATACTCCAGATGCTTGCCGATTGCTGCCTCTTAAAAAGTGTTCCCTCTGCTCCCAAGAGCTACTGTGTCTCCCCTCTTGCTCCAGTGCAAGGCTCTGGAGTTCCAAAGACCTGGGTTGGTCCCAGCTCTGCCACTTTGTCACACTGTGATTTTTTTTTTTTTTTTTTTTTTTTGTGGCTGGCTCAGCCTAGCCTGGGGGTGGGGCTGGTGCAGCATGGTCCCAATCTTGCCTAAGGTTGCCTAGGCAGGCACTTTAGACCACTGAGCTATCTCACCGGCCCACACACTATAATTTTGGGCTAGTTACATTTCTAAACTCGAGTGGCCAGTCATGTAGAATCAGGAAGTATCTGCATCTACTTCATGGGGGGACTGTGAGGAATGTATGATTAAGAGGTTCTTTGACAAGTCCAATCCCTCGTCCCCCCCCCCAAAAAAAAAGAGGTTCTTTGAGCTGGGGATAGCAGTACATGGCTGTAATGCTAGCTACTCAGGAGACTGAGATAGGAAGACTGCTAAGTGTGAGGCTAGATTAGGCAATTTAGTAAGACTGTATCGATATGAAATGAAATTAAAAAGACCTGGGGGTTGGGGGTATAGATTAGGTAGTAGGAGCTACTGAATTGGCACGGATATGGCCCTAAATTCAATCCCCAGGACTGAAGAACGTGGGAAAAGCTGCTGTGGCATTCAGTGACACTCAGGGCTACTCAGTACCAGTTGGCCACAAGTGCCATTTTCATCTTCTCCAGCAGTTGGTTGGCCTGTCTGTATTGGCCTCACCCCATGTTTTAAATATAATTTCTGGGATTAGAAAGCAGATGTCACACTTGAAATATGTGCTCTAAAATCAGACTCAAGTGAAAGCCTGAGGAGCCAAAGTAGCAGTTGTCAACTGTAACACAGGCAAGACACTCACAGGAGCCTAACCAGGGTTACATATAACTTGCCCAAGCTAAGACGGTTAACTTCTTGATAAAAAGAAAAATCAAGACAACTGTATGCATCCCAAAGGCAGAGATGAGGAAAGCCACACCGAGGTGCATGAGTTTTGGTGACACTTATTCTGGAGCCTCAGTGTCTGGAGAGAAGAGACTGCTAGGTAGGTGGCCACTTCCAGAAGGGCAGCTGGGCTCCGTGCCTGCCATAGCAGAGCCACCAGGAAGCCTTGTGAGTGCAGCCTCAGAGTTCGACACTGAGTGTCTTTGGTGTTTGGGCTAGTGCTCCTAGCTTTTGTCATGTTTGAAATACACTATGTGAAGTTTGTTTTAGGGCAGACACGGAGTGCTGTCTTTCTAAACATCTAATTTTGTCACTTTGCCCAAAACATCTGCCCTTCTGAGCCTGTGGCTCAGGGCTCCTCCCAGTCATCCCTGCCCCCTCCAGTCCCCTCTCAATGCTCAGCCCTGCTCTCGGCCTGGGCACTCCATCCCTTGGCCATGTCATTCATTCTTCCTGAATGCTCTTCCTCTCCATTTCTGCCTCCCACCTCACCCCTGGCTGAAACCTGCTCTTCCAAGACTTCCAGCGCTAGCACTATTAATATGCTGTTCTGTTCCTCTCAAAAGCCCACACAGCGTAACTACTGCCCTTTCTGCGCTCACACAGTGCTTTGTCCATGGACTGTACAAGTACCATGACAGCATATGCATTTCTGTGTTCCTGTCTCTCGCCACACTGTCACCAGAATTTGGTGGTAAGCCTGGAATAGTAGAGACTCACTAAATATCTGTTGGGTAGATGAGTAAGTTCATGAATGGACAGATGACTCTTTCTCCACTGGAGGGGTTATGAGGTCCTCCAGGACACGGTTCAGTTCATTTTATGCTCTTGATAAATGTTTGCCAACCAACTCTCAAAGCTAGACAGGGCTCCAAGGCCTCAGAAGGCCCCAGGCCCACCCTTTTTATTTAAGAGCAAGCAAATGAACTCAGGTTGTTTTTCTTTCTTCAGGATTCCATATCATAAAGGCCAGAACCATAAGAAACTGAGATTTATTGAGTAATTACTATGTGCCAGGCATCGTACAGAGTCCTTGAGGAACTCTCCCATTAAGTCTAATGCTTATCTTCATCAAGCAGTAAGAAAAGGCTTTCCTGGAGCTGCAGGTCAGTGGTAGAGAGTGTGCTCAGCAGGGGTGAGGCCTTGGAGGCGGCCAGGAGAGGAGGAGGAGGCAGAAAAGAGGGGAAGAAAGTGAGGCTCAGAGGTGGGAAGCAACGTACACAAAGTCACAGAGGAGATAATGGCCGGGCTGTCTGCCTCCAGTGCCTGTGCTACCCACCAAGCCAGGCTCACTTTTTTTTTTTTTTTTTTTTATTTATTATTTGAGAGAGAGAGAGAGAGAGAGAGAGAGAGAGAGAGAGAGAGAGAGAGAGAGAGAGGTGTGTGTGGCCAGCTCAGCCCACCAGGGGGCGAGGCTGGCTGGCATGTGGTGCTGGGGGATTGAACCGCGGTCCCCGATGCTTTGCCAAGCTTGTTCTAAGTAGGTGCTTTAGACCACTGAGCCATCTCTCCAGCCCCAGGCTCACTTTTATTGTATTTTCTAAAATGTCTTTTCATCCTTAGTGAGTGTCCCCAAATGCCTGCTGAAGATGTGACTTGTGAGTCAGTGATGTGCTTTCCCCTCACCCGGCCTGCCTTCCTGAGTGGGCGTCCTTGCCAGTAATTGGCCAGCTGGCTTGGGAGCTGGCTGTGTTCAGAGCAGAGCCACCCCTGCATGTGCGGGGCTGGAGCTCCGCAGCACTTACCATCATAGGTCACGTAGGGGACCTGGAACCCTCTGGCGCTATTCCCTTCATTGGACTTAAACTGAATCCACAGCTTCTTTGACCTGGAGGTGAAGGCGATGGGGCGTTCGTAGGTCTGGCAGGTTTCATACGTTGTCACCGAATTGGATGAAGCTGCCAAGGGAAGTGGGGGCGGGGTCAAGACCGGCTGCTGAGCAGGCTGATGGCATCCGCTCATCTGTTGAGACACTCAAACCAGAGAGCAGATTACTCAGGAGCTCTGCAGGCCCCATGAGCATCCTATGAGCGGCACGTCCTAGAGACAACACAGAGTCAGCTGCTGACTGTGCACCCTGTGAAGGGAGGCTCACCCACCCACCCAGGGTGTCACATCCAGAGTAGGGGCTGAAGGGAGGGTTCCCCCATTTCCAGAGCTGAGTTACTGTTTTCTAATAATAACTACTTCCCACTTACTACATGCTTCCTGAGACTCGAGCTTTTTATGTACTTTTTCTCCACTAATCCTCTGAATACCACAGCAAGTGGTAGCAAATGCTTACCTCTCATACGGGCGACTGAGGACTGGCCAGGAGCACAGCCAGCCTGTGGTGCAGTCACAATCCAAACCTTCACCTGACCTTGGACCCTTCAGCCACTAACAACAGTTATGGTGGCCCCATATGCCATGTTGCTCTAAGTGCTTTACAAATCTGAACCTATTTTGTCCTCCTATTTTGTCCTACCTGAGAGGTAGCAACTGTTATGCACCCCACTTTCCTGGCTGAGGAGGCTGCAGAGCAGGAGGCTCATGCTGTCTGCTCAAGACAATGAAGGTAGTGGAGGTGCGCTGGGACGGGCCCACCCACAGCACCACCGCTGAGCCATGTGGACGGCAGCATCCCCTTTCAGTCACTGGATCACATCAGGGTAGAAGGAGGTGCCCCCTCTTGGCCAGACCATGCTTTTGACCTTGGTCAGTTGCCAAGTCACTACCCAGGAGGAAGCAGTGTCTTGAGCCAGTACTGCAGAAGCCTTGCTATTCACTGAATTCCCTGGAAAAGGGCCCAACAAGCCAGCATGCACACACAGGAAAACTGGCCCACAGGGTCGCTACCTCGGGGGCTCAGCAAGAGGCCTCCATGTGTACTTTAGTCTAAGTTTTATTTCTTGGCAACTCTATAAATTCATGTCACATCTCTGCTCTACTATGGGGTGACAGTCTAGGCCTACTCCACACATTCAAAGCTCAGGAGCAGCTTGGAAGGTTTGTAGGCTGGCCTGAGAAGGGGAAAAATACACAGGGGAGACGCACAAGTTTTCCGCATCACCAGGTAGTCTCCACAGTCATCCTCTATGGGCAGGAAGATTTCGGGGACCACAATCAGAATGCGGCGCTTAGGGGGTGGGTTGATGGTCCATGTGCACTCCGTGTTGGCTGGGTAGTTGCCTGGGTAGTTTGGGGATTCGATATATCCTGTGAAGTCACCAAGCTCCCCTCCACATCTCCTGTCTGGAAAAGGAAATGCCATGGGTTATGAAGGTGCAACACTGTCATGGCTGCTGCTGTCAAGGCTGAGAAAGGCAGCTCCTTACTGCCATCGAGGAATGGAGGTAGAGATGACACTCTCCTTGGAGTGAGGCTGTCCTATAATGGGCTGGGCCTCCTTTGGGAGGCTAAAGACAGGAATTCTCCACAAGAGTCCACCCCTGAGTTCCTGAGATAACATTTTCTCATGAATCTGAGACACGAAGGTCACATATTAGTAAACAAAAGGACAAATTTAGTTTTCAATATTTGGTTTATAAGTCCAAGTGTCAAGAGAGCCCATGACAGAACTTCTAGGTCTATCCAAGGAGAAGGAACAGAACTCACTGTTCAGTGGAGTATTTGACCAAAAACTTTGATGAGGATTAAAAAAAACCAAACATCTTTTTTTGCTATTTTCTTGTTCAGATTAAAATCCATTTTTAGGGCCAGTGAGACAGCTCAACAGACTAAGTGCCTGCTTTGGCACGTGGAGGGACCTGGGTTTGATCCCTGGTCCCACATGCCATGCTGGCCCCACCCCCAGGGCGCATGGAGCCAACGATGGAGTCTGGGTGTGGTAGCGCACACCTGTAATCCCAGCACTGG
>NW_004524878.1:1731314-1748153 GCF_000260255.1 Octodon degus
GCCATAAGGCCTGAAGGGCCACCCAGGGAATAGTCATGTGGTCATCCCCAAGAGGCACCAAAGGTCAGGGAGTGGAAAGACACATAAACACAGTCATCCAAGTGTGTGGAAAAAATTTCTTTTTTTTTTTTTTTGTATTTAGGACAGGGTGTGTACAGGGTGTACAGGGTCTCACTGCATAGATCGGCACTGTAGTGATCCTCCTGTTTTCAGCCTCCCAAATGCTGGGATTACAGGCATGTGCCACCATGCCCATTCTCAATTGCCATCTCAGCATGCCCCAGGGGTGGGGCCAGCATGGCAGGCCAGGGGATTGAACTTGTGGTCCTTGCATCTGCCTAAGCAGGTGCTTTAATCTGCTGAGCTATTTGACCAGCCCAAAATTTCTAACACTGTGAATTTCCCCGAAGTATAATAGCAGACTCTGATCTCATGAAAGGTAGTGGGTATTTGGAGGAAACTGGTTGAAATTTTGTTGTTGCTGTTTTTTTGCAACAGAATCTCACTATGTAGTTCAATCTGGCCTTGAGTTCACTATGTAGCCCAGGCTGGCCTCCAGCTTGCAGTGATCCTCCTGCCTCAACCTCCTAAGTATCAGTGGCCATTTATAAGAATTTTTTTTTTTAAGGTATCGATCCTCCTGTCTTCACCCTCCCCAGCACTGGCATTACAGGCATGCACCACCATGCCTGGACTTGGTCGCCAGCTAAGTGGGGCCAGCGTGGCATGTGGTATTGGGGATCAAATCCTGGTCGCTGTGCTTGCCTAAGCAAGTTCGCTGAGCTATTTTGCTGGCCCTATAAGAACGTTAAAAGTGCTTTATAGGCACAGGAAACAAAAAACAGATAACCTTCCAATCATAAAATGTAAGCAATTCACTGTCTTCCTCAATTCCGAGCTCATCCAGTTAGGAGAATCCCCTCCTGGGATTTTTGTATCTTAAAAATACTACGTTAGCAAAGATTTACTTTTGTCCTTAACTAGAGAATTTTATATAATGGTTAAGGGGAGCCCACACAGCAAGTCCTTAAGTTGTCCCCCACACCCGATTGCTAGAAAATGTGAATCAAACTGCTTGGCCTGGCATTCAGGGCCTTCCCTCCTATACTCCCATCACTCCTGTGCCTACTGAAACCTTTCAGTATCCTGGGTCTGAGCTTCAACTAAAGCTGCCCTCCTGGCATGCAGCTCTCCCCTCCCCTGCCCAGCCCCTCCTTCGTCTATGGCTCCCTGCTGGCCCAGACAGGCTGATTTACTCAGCAGGGTAGTTGTCAGGTCCTCAAACAATGCGTGCTGATCACTGGTAAGTGAAAGTGTCCAGGGCCTCTGCAGTCCCATAGTGGCCAGGTGGACCTGAAAGTGTCCAGGGACATGGAAGGCCCGCAAGGGCCAGTCGGAGCTTGGTGGCAGAGGATGTGCTGTATCTATTCTAGACCCTGAATTTGATCCCCAGCACCACACACAAAGAAAGTACCTCCAGTAGAGGTTCTTATCCCCATTTTCAGGTGAGGAGACCCAGCCCCTCGGACACAGCTGTGAGTGGGGCTGACAGCATCCTCTCTGCTCTGAAGGAACCTGGCTCTGGGCTGGCCACCTCTCCCACCTGGCCCAGGCCAACCCAGTCACTTGCCCTCTCAATCAGGACTATGAAAAGCCTCAGGGCAACACCTACTTTTACACTGGGTTATGTTTGTGGAGCCATCAAAGTCAGTCGTAGTATTTCCTGGGCAGGAAACACAGTTATTTTTTCCAAATTCAGGCTGGTACGTCCCGGCTGGGCATCGGATACACCGGTGAGTGGTGGTATTGTAGAAATGTCCAGGGGAGCACTGAACTGTGGGTAAGAGAGGACAAAGAGAAGGAAAAGAAAGGAGGAGGAGGAGGAAGTGGTGGTAAAGGAGGAGAAAGCAGAAGGGAGAAAAAGAAGACTGTATTCTTATCAAATGCAACATAAAAGGTTTCAAAGTTTGTGAAATAAATTGTTGTGCCCAAATTCAGTGGCATCTTCCTACCAATCGGTGGCTAATCAACACTTAATTCCCTAAACAGCAATTGTGGGTGGGGCTCACACCACTGAGAATCAGCCTAGGAACAAATGTATGTGTGCTTTTATGGTACGGCTCACGCAGTTGAGCGCTAGCCACTGCAGCGCCAGTCCTCAGGCGGAGCTCAGTTGCCAGCACTGAGAGCTGCAGACTGAGGCTGGCCTTAGACTTGGGCTCCCTGGGAGGAAATACGGGGAGGGGAGTTCCGGAGAAGGGGTGGGACTCATCGGTGGGGTGGGAGGTGCTAGGCCAGGACAGAGGTGGAGTAGCAGTGGATGAGCCAGGAAGCCTGTGTGCAAGACCTTCCTCTCCTTGACCCGGCCCTGGTCAGCTCTCGAGGCAGGAATCAAGGGGACACTGTGCACAAGAACCAAGGTGTCACTCTTGCACAGGGACTTGAACCCCCAACGCAGAGGGCACCACACAGAGCACATCTGATCAGTTCTAGAAACAGGCGAGCTGCCAAGTGCTCACCTCTGGTTTCACAGTCCTGGAAGGAAGTAGCTCCCAGACGTTTGGTGGGGAGGCCTCCTCCACAAGGGAAGCAGGAAGTACGGCCCGCTTCCGGCTGGAATGTGCCCAGGGCACAGAGCTGGCAAGGCGCAAAGCCGTCCGCGGAATATTCACCAGGTTGGCACAGACCTGGGGATCCAACAGCCCTAGGTGAGAGATGCTCCAGGCACACCATTTCCTACCTTGCTGCAGACGATTTCCTACCTTCCGTCAAGCCTGTTACCATGTGCGGTTGGCCCTGGCCTCCCGCTCAGCCCGAGTAGGCCAGCAAGTGCCTGGAGTTTACACACAGCGCTACCCAGCGCAGCGCCAAGACAGAACCTGCTGGTTTCACAAGGAAAGGCTGGGGCGAGCTGAGGCTTAGGCCTGCGCACGGCCCAGGGATGCCTGTAGTGCAGACGCATCTAGAGACGAGTCTTCTGATCTGGATTAATCTGGTAATCAGACCCAGAAGAGCACCTGCACCCAGCTGACATCAAGAGTGACCCGAGGCTCTCCCGGGTCTAGCAGTTGTATTTGCTAAGTTACATCTCCTTGTTTACAAGTGTGTCCTGGCCCACTCCGACAGGGGGACCCAGTGAGATTTCCTTTCAACACTGATTTACTTTTGTTTTTTTCAGCCAAATACAAAAGGATGTCTAAAAGCACACTTTCCCTTAGGAATTGGCTTGTCATTGGCTAACACTATTGGAACCTTTGTCTCTTGTATTCCCGACCATCTCTCCTCTATTAGTTTTAATGGTCTTGGTTTTACCCTAAGTTGTAGAAATAATGGTATTTAAAGAACACACATCCTGGGCAGGCACTTAAGCCACTGAGCTATCTCCCCAAAGATTTTTTTTTTTTTTGGTAGTACATCACGTCTGCATCTTGTCCTCTGAATAGCTTCTATGAAGACCACAATATGCAATGTATTAATTATTGTAACTGTTCTACTTGCCTGTTTTGAAACTGTTTTATTGCTATTTTTCTCAGTAAAATGAATAAAAAGGAAAATCTGTAACATATGTATTTGTATGTTACCCTGTTTCTGCTTTTTTTTTTTTTTTTTGGCATTTGTTTTTGCTTTTGTTTTTACTCTTCCAAAGAAAATAAAATTTTAAAAAAAGAACACACATCAAGGGAGCGGCCTGGAGCCTGGTGACACAGGTTCTGACTCCTGGTCCTTCACTTCTTAGTTGTGTGACCTTGAGAAGTTCCGCTTACCTCACAGAGTAGTAGTGACATAACCACCTAATAAATACTCCAGATTGGACACTTCCAGCAAAGGTAGTTCATTAATGTTATTCTATTTATTAAACTGTTATCATTTTAATACTGTCATTGTTACTAATATTCTGTTGCTATGGAGTTTTTTAAATCTCTTTTGTAATGTTAACTGAAGCATTGTTATTCACTTCTAACTTTTTTAAAATGATTTTTATTATTATTTTTAAAATTTTATTTATTTGTGTGTGTGTGTGTGTGTGTGTGTGGCCAGCTCAGCCCACCAGGGGGCAGGGCTGGCTGGCATGTGGTGCTGGGGGATTGAACCATGGTCCCTGTGCTTTGCCTAGCTTGTTCTAAGTAGGTGCTTTAGACCACTGAGCCATCTCACCAGCCCCAACTTCTAACTTTTTTAAAAGCACCAAATTTTAAAATTTAAGTTGATTGTTTTAAAACCATCAAGAACTTCCCTCCAAAACAATGATGTTCATTCCTCCAAAGGTCCAAATTGAAGTTCTCTCAAAATTAATACAAAACAAAATGAAAAAACCCATACAGAAAAGGAAAGAAAAAAAACCCACACAGAAATAAAAAGTAACAAAAATCACATTCAAGGGGGTGGTGTATATTTCAGTCTTTGCTGTTGTAATTGTCCTTCAGCTGACCTTTAAAAAAAATAACACCCTAGCTCATCAAAATACACATTTTCAATTTGCTTTTTAAAAATTAAAAATAAGGGGGCCAAGGAAATAGCTCCGTAGCATAAGTGCTTGCCTGGCAAGTGCGGGGTCCTGAGTTCAATCCCCAGTACCGCAAAAAAATAAAATAAAATAAAATAAAAATAAAAATAATAATTAAAAAGAGAAAACACTTAAGAAAGTCACAATGGATTGCCGGACTTATTTTGGTGGCACACACAGCATGTGCAGGACAGGAAGGCCATCTGCACCACATGTTGTTGGGATCTTCACCGTCAGGTTCAGCTTTCTTCCAAACAGTGTCAAATACCCACAATCTCAAGTACGAAGAGACACAGATGTTCCCCTTCGAGAATTCCATAGGACAGTACAGGTGCCCTTAGAGTGAAAGGGCTTCTGTCAAACTGACACAGTTCCCCGGTGTGAGATCTTTCCCATCCTGTCTCAGTACTTTCATCGAAAGGTCAAGAACCAGCCTGAGAAACAACCAGGTGAAATCTTCTGGAGACATGGAGATTGGAACAGCGGTCAAATCATTCATCACATAATCAACCCCTCTCCCTTCTTTGGTGTACCTCTTCAGTAGTAGAATACAGTCTTCTATGAGAACCTGACAGCAGTCTCCTTTGAGATTGTCTAAGACATTGCTGCGTGTTTTCCACATATATTTCCTACAGGCATCAGTCACCATTTGGTCAGTCTCTACCATAATGACCATCTTGGGTCTCAGTCTGGCTATTTCACATAAACGCCTCCATGTCCTCCTCTCGGAATCAGGACGTCTCTGCCAGTGTAAACTTCTTTGCCACTGCTCACAATGCCCAGGGTATATGCCAAATCACCCTCTGCCAAATTAACATCCCCACTAAGGATGAGAACATTTCCAAAGTGCTTTGGAATTTTAATGTTCTGATCATCGTATACTATCATATACTGCTTCATCTATGTCATACTCAACCAGATGCCCATCAGCTGTAGGCCAGTATCAGTTGATGGCCCCTCCTCAAACTATGGTTGGCAAATGCTTCACCCACCCCATACCGGCCTGACTCAATTCTTTTATTCTATTTTGTTCAAAAGATTATCAATTTCTTCTTTGCCCTGGGTATCACTGCTGTAGCTCTGAAGGTCCAGCACCACCAATCCATGTGGATGAATTCTCAGATTGGTCCAGCTGCCATTTTTGTTTGTGTAGGTTGCTAGGTAGCCATGCTCCTGAAAGTTATGCACCGACTCTGCCATGCCCTCTTCCCAGAAAGCACTGCAGGAGACCAGGGGCCACAGGGCATGTCAGGCTGTGGTGGGTGGGGGCTGTTGCTATATTTTAAGGTCACAGAGAAAGGTGAATCGATGTCCCAGAGTCCCACTTGTCAACCTTGTGGTTCTAGAATTTTAGGGTAGGTGAAAGATATTGTTAGGAATCAGTCACTCAGCTAGAGGATCTGATTTTCATGCCAGCAATGGCCCCACAGGTGAGTTTGAAGAGGCTGGAAGCAGCAGCAGGGCATCTATGTCCCCTAGATAGAAATCTCAATCCAGATCACACCTTGCATTCGAGCCACACAGTGTCTGTACAGTGGGCCATTCCCCCATTTTTTAAACTTACTTATTTTGGTGGTACAAGGATTGAACTCAGGACCTTGTGCTTGCCAGGCAAGCACTTATTCCATTAAGCTATCTCTCTGGTCCATTCCCTCATTTAATAAAAGGAAAACATTCAATAAAGTAAATAGGAAAGAAACCCACAGAACCTAATTGAGCTTGGCTTACAAGTTAAGATTTATGAGATGATTAAAACCCTTCACAGAGGAGGTCCCTATTTTAACAAAACAACCACATGGATACATTTGTTTTAGATCAAAAAGCCATAAATTTGAGACCCAAACTGGAAAACAAAATCTGACTTACGTGCTCCACGTGTAGACACTTTCCAACTGTCCCTACAGGCTGGGTGATCACACGGATCTCAAGTACACACAGAGTATGAATGCAGTGTCCAGTCACACCACTACATTTTTCTGCCCATGTTTCGACCATGTGTTCATTCATTTGCTCTTGCTGGCACTGGCCCAGCAAGTCAGGTACAAAACTTGACACAGGAGATCCAAAGATGAACCCAATGGGGGCCCTACTGGTCGGAAGCCTGAAGTCCAGCGTGTCCTGGGGTGTCACTATGCCTTAGTCCAAACAATGACACTGGAGGCTGGAGAAGTAAGAGGGGACAGCCAGCATCCTTACCTCCACATTCAGACACGTTCCAAGCTTCTGACGTCTTCAGGGCTCCAAGATTTTCTGGTCTTGGGCATGGTTCACAAGTGACTTGTCCCTCCTCACTTTGGAAGGTTCCATTTGGACATAAAACACAGCGCTCTTGGGCTCCATCATAATAGGTCCCAGCCCTGCAACTGACTAGCCAAAAGGGGGGACAATCTGGTAAGTGGCAGGGACAGAGGTGGAGAGAGGACAACTTGAGTGCTGGAATGAAGAAGGTAAATAAACAGTGCTGACCTCACAGTACCCGAATGTAGTGTGGCACTTCTGGGCTCCTGTACACATCTCTCTACAGTAATCCCTATACCTCTGTTCTCGGCATTATTTACAGGTCTATCTATCCTTTGAACATGAGCTTCTTGGAGTGGGGATGATAGGAGTCTTTTAATTATTCTTGAGGCAGAAGCCTTTGATAGTTGAAGTGCTATTTTAAAAATTTTGAACTTTCCTATTTCACAGGGCTATCAGAGGAGGAGGATGGCAAAACTTCACTCACTGAATATAAGTCTAGTGCAGAAAAAACAGAGAGGAAGGTGTTACTAATTCTGGCTAGTAGCACTCTAGACAGCTTCCTAGAGAAGGTCACATTCATGTTGCGTCTTGAACGGTGAAGAAGACATTCCCCAGGTGAAAAAGGGGACAGATCATAAGGATTCACGCGTGATGTGTAGGCACAGAGAGAAGAAAGGAAAGCCGAGGCTAGATTACAAATGTTCTCAAGTGCCAGGCTCTTGGGTTTGATTCTGCAAGGAAAGGAACATCATCAACAGCTGCGTTTTGAAAAGCACTCCCCCTGGTGGCTGGGGTGTGTATGGCCTCAAGCATTGTACACTACACATTTTTGGTTGGTAATAAAATTAATACAGTGCAAAAAGTAAACTCTGTTTTTTGTTTTGAGACATGATATTGCAATATCATTCAGGCTGGTCTGGCCTTAAACTCACTATGTAGTCCAGACTGGCTTTCAACTTGCAGTGATCCTCCTGCCTCAGCCTCCAGAGTGGGGGGATTATAGGCCTGTGCCACCATGACTGGCTCCAAAGAGTAAGCTGCTGTAAATGTCTCCCAAAAGAATAAGAAGTAAGGAAATTCCTAATCTGTATTTATGATTATATTTCTGATGCTGTTATTTAAATATGGATTTATACCTTATTTCAGGCTATGAATATGAAATAGATGTGACAAATTTGGCTCCCTTAGTGATAACATTCAAGCATCATCTTCATGGCCATCAAAATAGACTAACAGCTAACATTTGTCAAGTCTTTACAATAAATAACTAGATGCTGTGCTAATAGGTTTGCATACATTATCTCATTAATCCTCAACACAACCCCAAGGAGTGAAGTGCTATTATTTGCTCCACTTCAGAGAGTCAGAGACTTACGTAGATTAAATGAGGCCCCAGAGTTACTCTGTGAAATACGCCTAGGGTAAGATCAAGAGCCTGGAGCCTAACGGGAGAAAAAGGTTATTTAACAGATATACAGGCAGGGGCTGGGGAAATGGCTCAGTGGAATAAGCACTTCCCTGGCAAGCGCAAGGGCCTGAGTTCAATCCCCGGTTCTGCCAAAAAGAAAAAAAAAAAAAAAAAAAAAACAGATGTACAGGCAGAAGCACAATTCGAGAATTTTTCAAGGATTGTCTATAGGGTCAGAAGAGTGCATAGAATAACTGAGAAGAAAAATATCACCTGATAAAGTTAGCTATTATAGCTCTCATAGGTCTGGAAAGGAGAAAATCTCTTTTCATCTAGCCTACAAATGAAATTTCTATATGTAATCTTAGGCTCAAACATGGCAAAGTTATCTAACATCCATAATAAAAATATCTTCGTTATTCACTCCAAAATCTTTCTTAAAAATGAGACTTCTGGGTCAGTTAGCAAAGACATACCACAGTGCCAATGTTTTTGCAATCAAATGTTATCAATTCTAATATCTAAAATCTCTATGCGTTTTGGTATCGTTTGGCTCTTCTTTTATAATATTTAAGTATCATGTTTACATGATTTTATTATGTGTTTTTTAACTAAAAAACTTAAAAATGAACATACCCCTTCCTTTCCTGTCAAACACCTCTTATGTGTGGGATGCTTACCTCTGTGGGTGGCAACCTATAATTCCAGACTTCTCTCTAAAGTGGCCTCACTGTGTAATGACCTCTGTACCCACTCAGCCTCCAGCTGACGTCTCATGAGAAACTGGGCTAAATTATGAGCTAGGAATTGGCCAGGCGTGTCACACTGCGTCCCACCAGGCTGTCCTGGCATCTACAGTGGGCCAGTGGGTAAGAGAATAACTTCTTCATGGCACTCAAGAGCCATGCTGTCATGAAGATTGGCCGAAAGTAAATAAAAGCCAGAGCCATTTCCATGTGGGGAAGGGCTGTTTTCACTTCAAGAGAAAGCACCCCAGTGGAGACCCGGCTCCCAGCAGCCCCATCAGCCCTGACACAGAGGCTGATCTGTGCTGGCAGCTGTCATGGCTCCCCTGGCACAGCATGGTCCCCTCCAGTGCTAGGCAAGCCCAGACTTGGTTTTCATTGACCTAAGAATGAACACAGCTCGGGCCCTCAGGGTGTCCCTCTTCTTCCTTGGAACTATCTAAATCCCCCAAGCTTTCTCAAGGTTCTACTAAGAGAGGCCTCACAATATGGCACATCTGTTGCAATTTCCTAGCTGATCAAAGGGCTGAGAAATGCCCCTCGGGCTGCCCTCTGGAAAAGAGGGCTGTGTTTGCTTTCCTCACAGTGAAAGGCCCACTTCACATAAACCATCCTAGTTGTCACTCACAATTTCCATTTTCCTTCCAGAAAGAATGACCCTCGGAAATAAGTCATGCCAAGTACCTTCCAAACACATTTGTTTCTTTCAACAAGGTAAAAATGAGCTAAACACTAAAAACTGACTCTGAATGTCCTGAAGGGACAAATGTGCCACAGAGCTGGCTTCGGTTATCATCCTTTGCTTCTCTCTTTTTCTGGAGTAGCCAGCTTGTGCTGCAGCCCAGACAAAGGAGGCAATTGCCTCGGAACACTTCAGTGTCGCAGCAGAGCTTTTGTGCATCTTCAGTGACCATTAAAACCCCATTCTCAAATTCCACACAGCTGTTTTCTCCTCTTCTTTAAAAAAAAATACGAGAAAGCTTTTCTGATGCAAAAGGGGGAGACCAGCAGGGACCAGGATTAATGGTGAAAAAGAGGTCTAAAGCCTTGCCCTCTTTTTCAGCATGGTGGCCTTTGAACATTTCAGGCTGTGGACAAACACTGTGGCCTCTCTGTGGCTAAGATGGTGAACCTAATAAAAGGGGTCACTCTCTAGCTTCTCACTGTTTTCTTAAGAATCATGCCTTGACTTCTGAGGGACAGCCACAAGCAGCCCACTCGGATTCCCAGGGTATCCTGGGGCTGCCACTTTGTCCCAGATGGGAGGCAGTGGCACCCCAGGGCAGTGCAGTGGCGTCAGCTCTGGTTTGAGCCCCCCCTTCAACAACTGTTTCAGAACAAGAGTGACAGTGCCTTCTCAGGCTGAGAGGCTGAGTTTTCTTTGTCTGCCTGGGGTTTTGGTGTGTGCGCCCAGGTTTGTTATTTGAAAAACTTTTAGTTGGGGCGGAGAAATGAGCCCAGCTAGGCGCCTTGCGTGCCAGTTCCCAAGCGTTCTCCACACGCCTCCTTAACTGCAGCTAAAATCTCACTTCCTTTAGAGTGCCTTTTTGCACTCAATTTAAGTATTTCCCCAAAGATTTGCACATTGCCCTCTTTGCATGGCGTTGGCTGCCATGGGCTTTCATCATAAATATTGCAAAGTGTAGGCCAGTGCAGGGTGCTGCTCTAGGAGCTGGAGAAGGAGCAGCAGGAAAGGTGACAGACACGTCCCAGCCCTAACAGGGCCCTTGTTCACATGGACACTATGGGCAGCAAACAGGCAAACAGGCAATCACACAGTAGCACACCAAGCAGTGAGCAGGGCGAACAGGAAAAGGGCAGCTCGGAAGGGGACAGAGTGGTGGTGGGGAGCTGCACATGCTGCCTTCGGTGGCCAAGAAAGGATTCTTCAGGCAGAGACCAGAAGGGAGGAATGGGACTGCCCGGCAGCAGAAGCTCTGTGACCCGGAGACACAGTGATAGGAAATGCATTTTGAAAAGCAAGCCAGTGCCAGAGTACACGGGCTCTGAACGGCTTAGTAGTGGAACTGGGGCTTACGTAAACTCTGTTCGGGTTCTACCTGGGGGAGCAATGTGCTGTCTCCCAGCGATCTCCCGAGTGGAGAGCAGACAGAAGGCAGGCGAGGGGAGGCAAGCCCTGAGAGCCTCGAGGAACAGCACAGGAATAACAGGGGAAGAGAAAATGCCGCAGGAGGCAGGGACGACGGGACTTGCCAGTGGACTGGGTAAGAAACACAGCAAGAAACAGGCCGGGAGGACCAAGGTTTTTGACGTGAGCAGTTGAGTGAACACAGGGGGAGAAAGGAGGATACATAGAGTTGGACGTGCCTGCTGCTACTGTTAGTTGTCCACATGTTGATATGAAGAAGGCATGGTTGCCTGCTGGCCTCCAAGGGAGGCTACTCTACCTAAGAGGCTTACAGAATGATCTGAAGTGGCAGGTGTGGTGGCATGTGCCTATAATCCTAGCACTCCGGGAGTCTGAGGCAGGAGGACCAAAAACTTGAGCCCAGCCCCTGTCTTAAAATATATAATTTTATAAAGGGGATAGGGATGTACAAAGGTCCTAGGTTCAAACCCCAGTACTATGAGAGAGAGAGAGAGAGAGAGCGAGAGAGAGAGAGAGAGAGAGAGAGAGAGAGAGAGACAGACAGAGAGAGAGACAGACAGAGAGAGAGACAGAGAGAGAGACAGAGAGACAGAGAGACAGAGAGAGACAGAGAGAGACAGAGAGAGACAGAGAGAGACAGAGACAGAGAGAGAGACAGAGACAGAGAGAGAGACAGAGACAGAGAGAGACAGAGACAGAGAGTCCACTGGGGGTAAGACTCACAGAACACATACATACATGTGAGGTGGAAGGTCTCTGAGCAAAGAGAAGACAGCCCACACCCAGGGTGTGCAGAGAGACTGACCAACATGCTCTCTGTCAGTGTACTGAGAGGAATTATACTTTAACAGTACATGTCAAGTAGACATACTGACTACATTATCTACATTCAGCCAAAGCAACCATCACAAAGTAATGGAAAGCCGATTCAGACAAGTGCTTCAAGGAACAACGGCCCTGGTGGCTGTGCTGATGGTGTCAGTACAGGTGCTTGATGGGAAAGTGCCAGGGCAGATGTGGCTTCCAGGCCTGGTACAGGCTCTTGATAAAGCACACCACGAACTAGAACTGGGAGCCACTCAGTCAGATCTGACAAGAGTTCACTCAAAACAGCCCCAGTGAACAAAAAGCCCACTTGGAAAGTGAATTTATGGCCACTATTAACAATGAAACTTGTCAAACTGTGAAGTGTGTACCTTAAGACGCAGCCCAGTTACTTTTCAGTTGATCGTTGTCTTATTCTGTCTTCCTTGATGTGCCGTCCACAGTAACTAGCTAATCTTATAATTATGTATTTTACAAATAAGTAAACATTCATAAATTCAAATACGTTTACTTTGAATGTGAGAGAGAAATGTTCAATAGAGTTGGAATAGAATTTATAACTCAAAATACAAATGAGCTGGAACTAGCACAATCACTATGGAAATCAGTATGGAGATTCCTCCAAAAACTAAAAATAGAAATTCTATTTATTATTCTATTTATTACAGTGATACATGCATACCCATGTTTATAGCAGCACAACTCAACAGAGCTAAATTCTGGCAGCGGCCTCTATGTCCATCCCACCGCACTGTATTCGAGGCCTTTTAAACACATGTTTTAGAGTCTTGAGAAGTTGTGTGGGCTTGAACTTGTGATCCTCCTGCCTTAGCCTTCCAGAATGGTAGGAAGACAGGCATGTACCACCATGCCAGGCTGGGCTTTTCTCTTTTCCCCCCATGGTGTCTGGACTCTCCCTGCCCCCAAGGTTCCAACCCATATTCTTTCTTCCCCTCCCTACCAGGCAGCTGCAGCACCCTACAGCTGTACCCTCTCCGCCATGCCTGTACTCATGTCCTCTGGCTTCTCACCGTCTCTGACCTGGATCAGGGCGCTAACCTCCCACTAGTGCCCCTGCTCGCTGTTCTTTCTCCTCAGCCCTTTCCAAGGTCCCCTTGCTATTGCATGTCTCTGATGCTTTCCTTTGCTGGCTCAAAAGCCCCCTTGACTCTCCATGCCTCTCCCAGTGCTTTAGCTCCAGCATTCAGTCTAGAGCCCCCTCGTCTGTATCTGAGGTTTCATCTTTTCTTATGTCCTCTCAAGAGCCTGTTCTTTTATTTTTTTCTTTCTGCTTCTCCTATAAATCTCTTCTGATTATTTCTTCCCCAGTGATCACATTCATCTATCTATTCAACCAACCCACTGGTTTCTTCAGTGCCCCCAGAATGGGAAACAGGGCTGGGGGAGATGTGAGCCATGTGGGAAGCAGACTCCAAAACCTCTGAGCTCAGCCCAGCCTTTCCCCTCTGCACCCTGCTCCTCCCTCTCAAGCGTGTAACCTGCAGCCTCTCCCCTGTTGCCTTCACGGTCTCCATTGCCCTTACGTTGAAATGCAAAAGTCCCAGACTGGTCTTTTTGCCTTTAATCCTACTCAATGCAATGCTGTCTAGAAGATCTTTCCACATAACACATCCGACCTTGACACTGCCTGATTGAATACTTCAGTGGCACATGTCACCTGCAAAGCGGAGGCTCCTTGGCACCCCAGACAAGGTCTTCTGTCACTCTGCCATGGCCTCAGAGCCCGGTTCTGCCTCCTGGCATCCAGGTGGGCACTGGGACTTCTGTGATCCTCTGGGCACAGCTGGCTCCTTCCCTCTCCCCAGGGGCGCCTCTACCTGCATGGTCCTCCTTCCTACACATCATTCATGCCTCCCTCCAAACTCAGCACTGGCTTCTTTCTCTTGAGTTTCCCTGGAAGGGCTAAGCGCAGCTCGAGGGATGGTGTCTCACTTATTTAAGGGCTCCTCAGCAACCATCGCAGAGCTCCATCTGGGTGCAGCAGGGTGGCGACCCGAAGCCCAGGCTCTACACAGGATGGGCAGGGTGTTCAGGCCGAGAGAGAGTCAGGCTCTTGAATTCAATCTGGATTTGAATCCTGCCCCTGCCACATAGGATGTGTGGGAAAAATGTGGACCTCCCATCCCTTTGTCCCCTTATCTGTGAAAAGGACTTGATGGAATACAGACATGTGAGCGTGAGCAAGACTGAGATGGTATCTGACAAGTGCCTAGCACAGAGCTGTGCACTCTAACTGTTCAATACACGCCCATATTTTACTAATTTTTAAATTTTTTTTAAACTATTTTATTTTATTTTATTTTTTTTCAGAACCAGGGATTGAACTCAGGCCCCTTGCGCTTGCCAGACAAGCGCTTATTCTACTGAGCCATCTCCCTGGCCCTAAATTTTTTTTAGTACAGGGTCTACAGGGTCTCACTATGTAGACCAGACTTGTTGTGATCCTCCTGTTTTCAGCTTCCCAAGTGCTGGTATTACAGGTGCGTGCCATCATGCCCAGTCTCGATCGCTGTCTCAGCACGCCCTGGGGGTGGGGTTGGCACAGCAGGCCTGAGGATTGAAACCCCGGCCCCTACCTATCTAAGCAGGTACATTAATCTGCTAATTATGTTTTAAAATCTTTCTAATTAAAAGAATTCCCTACTCAGCCAATGTGGATTTATGGTCTCCTGTTGGATCGATAGCCTAGTATTGGTTTATATTACTAATACTTTACCTTTCCCTTAAACAGAAAATTCCTGTCTATTTGACTCCAAGTAAGTTCTCAATTTTGAAAGACTAAAAATAAAACCAGCCGCTTCCTGCCACAGGGCCTTGGCATTTGCTGGCCTCCCCGACCTGAGCTCTGTAGCCGGCTCCTCCCTGACCCCGTTCCCAGGAGCACCCTCCTGCCCCACCAATCCTCTTGGTCTTATTATCTTTGTAGCACATACACTTCTGGAACTATCTCTTTTCTTTCTAATTTCTACCTCCCTCTGTTAGGCTGTGACAGAGAACAGGCCTTTTGTTCTTTATGTCTTCACAGCTTCATCCCAAGCACACGGAGTGGACAGAGCGCTAATTCGATAAACTCTGGTGGAATTAACTTTTTCTCAATGACTGCAGAGGAAATCTAATGTTGTTAAAAGCTGAATTAAGCTTTCTTAGCCTCCCAAGAACCCACTAAAATACTTCTCAGTTTTCCAGTTTCCTGGGTTGTACTTTTTAGAAATCTTAGCAAGTTTTAAGAATAGTTCAACATAAAAAGATATATTATCAAGATGCCTCTTAAATAACTTAACCTTAACTGGGTATTATGAAAGTATAATAGCTAGAAATCTATATCATACTGAATATTTCTCTAGACACAAAGGAATTCATGAAGTACTGTGAGCTTCATGAATTTGTTCCTTGTACAATATGATTTTTTGGCCATCTTGCTAAAATTAATCACAGATGGTACAAAGGTCATTTGTAGAGCAGACTGTCCCTCAAGTCCCCAAATTCCAAATTAATAACACTTTACTATATACAGATGACAATCAAAAAGTCTTTAATTTGATCAGAAGTGATTATTTTCTTTAGTAAACTTGGGACTTTAAAATTTATTTTTTTACTTTTTATTTATTATTTTTTAGATTTTTATTTATGTATTTTGTATAGGGTCTCACTACACAGCCTGGACTCGTAGTGATCCTCCTGTTTTCAGTCTCCCCAGCACTGGGATTATAGGCATGTACCACCATGCCTGGATTTGATCCCAGCTCAGCATGCCTGGGGGCAGGGCCGGAGGGGCATGTGGTGCTGGGGATTGAACCCTGGTCCCTGAGCTTGTCTAGCAAGTGCTTAGTCCACTGAGCTATCTCACTAGCCCTCAAAATTTATTATTTTTAAATCATGAGGGGGCTGGGGAGGTGGCTGCTTAGAATAGCAGAATAACTGCTTCCCTGGCAAGAGTAAGGGCCTGAGTTCAATCTCTGGTTCTGCCAAAAAACAAAAACAAAAACGAAAACAAGATATTGGACAGCTGGGAATGGTGGTACATATCAGTAATCCTAGCTATTTGAGAAGCTGCGGCAGGAGTCTTTAGGTTCCAGGCCACCCTGGGAAATTTAGCAAGACCCAGTCTCAGTATTAAAAATAAAACATGGCAATTGAACAGAAAGACAGGCAAAGACTACAGAAGTTCTCCGAGGAAATCCAAACGACTACAGGCCTAGGACAGCACGCTCACTTGTACTAATAAACAAAGATAAACTGCTTAAAATAATCTTTTTTGCTGATGAGTCTTGTGAAATTAAAAAGATCGATAATAAACAAGTCATGTCAGCAAGGACACGGGGCAGTAAACATTGAGATGCAACGCTGCAGGGAGCGTACATGGTACGTTTCCCTGAAGGGCAACCTGGCAGCATCTGTCTTGGCAGCATCTATGTTTAAATTTGCATCTCTTTCGACCTGGTGATCACGCTGCTGCAAGTCTATCCTCAGGAGTGTGGGCGCGGCCACAGAGGAAGACCTCACAGCAGCACTGTCTTAATAGAAAAACTAGGAATAGCTTCAGTGTTCAATGACAGGGACAGGGTCATCAAATAACTGGGGTCTTTAAAAAAATATAGTTTAGAAAGAGATAAGAAATGAAGTAGAAGGCCGGCCAAATAGCTCAGTGGATTAAAGCACCTGCAAGCAGGCACAGCGCAGGGGTTCGATCCCCAGCCTGATGTGCTGGCCTCGTCCCGGGGCACACTGAGGGCAGTTGAGCCTGGGCGTGGTGGCTCGCCTCGGTATCCAGGCCTCCGCCGTCACCGCTATGCATTGCTTCCTCGGCTCTCATCCCCCGGCCTCCTTCCAGCACCTCCAGGTGTTTCATGTGCAGCTTGCTCCCTTCGCCAGGCCCTCTCCCTCCACATCCCCCAGCTTGCCTGCTGCTGACCCCACATCTCTGCCCACATGACCTCGCCACAATCCATGCGTGTCTTGAGGGAGTGGGCTCTGCCCCACCCCT
>NW_004524878.1:1749318-1750882 GCF_000260255.1 Octodon degus
AAAAAAAGGTGGGGGAGATCAGAAGACACAAATGTGCCAATGCCCCATCTCTTACCATATGATGCCCAGTGCCTCCTCAAGACTCTGCCACCAAGAAGGCCATCACCAGGTGTGTCTCCTTTGACCTTGGACCTCCAGAATCATGAACCAAAATAAACCTCTTTTCTTTATAACACTATCCAGTCTCAGGTATTTCATAATAGTCACAAAAACTAGGTTAATATTGGCTCCTTTCTCCAGATACTGAAAATAAGAATTGTCCTCACTGCATGTATCATACACAGTTCAGAAAATACCAGCAATCCTGGTCTTTGTGAAGCTCTAACCCTCTCAGAAAGATCAGGAACGTAAAACCACAAACACACATACTCTCATACACACTGTGCCATGCACCTGCTAGCTAAAAACCCTTTCTAATTAACCCTTTCTACTTAAACCCTTTCCAATACCCTTCTTTGTATCTACTTCCTCCCTTCAGCAGAAAGAAGGAATGCTATTAATTTCTTATGTTGGTTTCTCTACACAGTAAAGCCAAACATTGCTGTCAGACAGTGTAGAATTGATATGGTCCCACGTGGGCCATAACATACATTTAGCATCAGAGGGAAGACACATCCTCTTTCTTAGAAACAAATCCAGCTGAATTATTTAGCATGAGAGGTATCTCAGGGACGCATCACACAGCACAGCAGGGACAAAGCCTTCCGACGCATGTCTGCTTATCATGGCTGCGAGGCTCTGGCAAGTGACCCTCCTCCTTCTTCTCTTTGGGTCTTGATTTCCCAGGAGCATCCCTAAAGCAGTACTAGCATTAGTCCTGCTGGGCATTGGTCCGCAGGCCTTGACACTGTCTATTCTTTACCAGCCACACATTCACTGGTGAGTACACGAGGCCCCACCCCTACACCACAGCAAATGGAAAGAGGGATGCAATTCAGCCCCAAGAGTTCAGGAGGAGAAGCAGCCTGCCTTTCCTGAGACTTTCTTCAGCTCTCCTGAGAAGTAGGGCAGCAACAGGCAACTCTTACCACTCCTTTGGCCTGGGAACTAGATTCAGAATTTTGAGTGAGAACCAACCAACCAGCTGAGTTTTTGCTTTTCTTCTTTCTTTTTAAGATCAGATGGAATAAAGTCAAAATCATCTAGGAACCAGCCCCTTGTGGACATTTACACTCGATTTTTCACTAAGTTTTGGCAAACCAATAGATCTGAACTGTGGCATGACTGCTGACAATTCTCCAGGACAAATCTGGGTTTGGCTTTGATTATTTGGAAATGATGACTTGTTACTTCTTACCTAACCTTCATTTCTGAGGCTTTATGATTCTTCTGACACTTCTTTTTTTTTTGGTGGTGGCGGTGCCAGGGATTGAACTTGGGACACTGACTTGCTAGGCAGGCACATATGCCACTAAGCTATATCCCGAGCCCACTCTAATACTTCAGAAATGACATATACTTAAGAATCTGGTTATTCCAGCTATTCCTCTATGGGGAATTTTCCCAGAGGATCTGAAAACATCATATCATAGGGATATATGTGTGCCTATGTTTATAGCAGCAC
>NW_004524878.1:1752547-1766235 GCF_000260255.1 Octodon degus
CTTCCGATTTGATTTGAAACTGTCTCATTGCTATCTGTTTATCAATAAAATTTTGAAAAAAAAAGAATCTGGTTATTAAATTCCTCTTACTTGGGGGCCGGGGAGATGGCTCAGTAGAATAAGCGCTTGCCTGGCAAGCGCAGGGTCCCTAGTTCAACCCCTGGTCCTGCCAAAAAAAACAAATAAATAAAATAAATTCCTCTTACTTAGGGCAAGAACACAAGTTTTGGAATTAGACCATTAGTGAGAGTTTTATCGGGGTTGGGGTTAGGAGGCTGAGTATTGAACCCAGGGCCTCCACAGTGAGCCATATCCTCAGCATTTTAACCTTTTTTTTCTTTAGCTAGAGTCTCACCAAATTGCCCAGCCTGATCTTAGACTTATTTCCCTTTTGTCTTAGCCTCTCAGAATGCTGGAATTAGAAGCTTGCACCACTATGCCTGACTCCATCAGCGATATCGTAACAAGAAAATATTCCTGAGCTTCAGACTGTTCACCTATTAAATGGAAGTAATCACTCTTACCTGGTAAGGTTATCTTTAGGATTAAATGAGATAATACATATTCAAGGTTCAATGTTGTATTCTTTAACAGATAGAACTCAATAAAGCACTATTACTACCAAAAAATTAGACCTTGATTTTCCCCATCTGATGCTTTTCAGGTAGAGTCTCCTATAATTGTCCTGAACTGTTTTTCATGACAAACAGACCTCAAAACTGACCACTCTGAAACCTCTTGTCCTGGAACCACTTGCTGGACTTATCAGAGGAACAGAACTGATACTGCTAGAGTGCTGGAGCTCACGGTTAACTCCAGAACATGCACCCAGGCACACCGTGCACGCATGCACACAGACCCACAACATTCTGTGGAAGTCTCAGGAGTTTGGGCCGAAGCTCAGGAATTTCACAAGGCAACTGAGTGACCCCAGCTTTGCCTATGCACAAAACTATGACAGGAGTTTGTTCATTGCCACCTGAGGCCAAAAGAAGGGCATGATTACAAGAACTGTGATAACGGAGCGTGGAGAAGGCTTGGGGCTCCTCGCACCCGGCCTGCCATAGCTAAGGGATGCTGGTCTGATGACAGTCGACCCTCAAGTGCTTAGAGGGCACGGTTCCCTCTTCTCACTAATCCTGCCTTTTTCTTTATGTCTCTCAATTCAGCAAACATGGATATCAGTGCCCGCCACAAGCCAGGAACTGGGGGAAGAGGCGAGCATTGCTTAGCGCCTGGGAGCGCTCAGCCTTGTAAGCAGGATGGCCACCAGGACAGCAGTTGCCAGCCAACAAAGGGCATCCAGATGGTTCTCTGGAAAAGGAAGGCTGGCCCGGGCTTGCTGCTGGCTACCCTAGTGTCCACGGAGCTCAAGGCAGGACAGCTCAAGGCTGACAGCAGGAATGTCGTGGGCTACTCACCACAGTGGTTATCAACATGGCCCTGGCCCACGCCACAGGACTCGGCCTGCCGCTCCGATGCTCTGGGAGACTTTTTAGCCACATCGAGGTCCATGCCTGAGAGCTGGAGGTGAAACTGCTCCCGGTGCGTGGCCTTCCTGAGTGTGCGGAGCGCCTTCCGCAGCCGCTTCTCTGCACGCTTTGCTAGGCAGCTCAGATTACAGGAAGCTGCAGAAAGAAGAGGGACAGCAGCTTGGAGGGAGGGCAGGCCACAGGGTGTGGGGATGTCCAGACTAACTGTGGGGCCCACCAGAACCCCAAGATCTCAGGGGACCAGAAGGAGGACACCTGGAGGTGGGCACCTAGCCAGCTGGGCAGCATTCATTCAATTCCAACAGGAGTTGTTGACCAAAAAGGTAGCTTTCATTTTCATGAAGCAAAGCAAATCGTCAAGTCAGGTTCTAAACCAATATCGTGTAGTTTGGGGAGGGGGTGAAAATAAAACAGGAGATACTTCAGTGTTTGCACTATTTTTCCTCCCAGGCATTGTGAAAAAATGAAAGGCAAAGAAAGACGAAGCAAGCTGTGAGAAGCCTGGCACCACAGTGGCTTTCAGACCAACCTGTCACCTCCTTTGGGTAAGTTTCACGCTCAAACTCAACAGTGAGAAACATTTCCTTGGGGGCGCTGGGTCGACCAGGGGCTCCCGGGACTTGCTTGCCAGAGCTGCATGTAAGGTTTGCGTAGTGGAAGCTCTCTTTTACTGAGCTGTGCTTCTCTGCATGAAGAAACAAAATTATCGGAAGCCAAGTCCTAGCAAAGCACTCAGTTGGACATTCGCTAGAGCTCAGTAAACATTTCATGAAAACAGCTCTCCAGGGATTGCATGAGGAACTCCACATGCTAGGACACCGCAAGCCCCCAACTTGGAGCGCATGCACATTTTCATTTGGAAGTCCCAGTGCTGCCTCCTACATAACTTTACAATCCAGCTCTTGAGAATGCTGTTCATGGATAAAGGCTGCTGTTTCTCCCTGACCCGCCACATGGGCGGGAGGCGGAGCCAGGGGCCTCTGCTTTCCTGCCTTGCTAAGGTGTTCTCACAGCCAGACTCTGAGGGCCTGAGCATGAGCTAAAGCCTTTGCCGAAGCCTTCACACAGGCAATGAGCTCAGCGGCAGAAAGGAAACCAGGCAAACTGATCTTGGTGAGATTCTAACCCGGAGGGTGAGCTGGAAAGCACATCCACAGTGATCTCTCTCTGTCTCTGTCTCTGTCTCTGTCTGTCTGTCTGTCTGTCTGTCTCTCTCTCTCTCTCTCTCTCTCTCTCTCTCTCTCACGTGTTTTTAGTGCAGGGTCTACAGGGACTCACTACACAGATTGGATTCGTAGTGATCCTCCTGTTTTTCAGCCTCCCAAATGCTGGGATTATGGGCGTGCACCACCGCACCCACTCTCAATTGCTGTCTCAGCATGCCCGGGGGCGGGGCCTGCACCACACACTGGGTATGGAACCCCAGTCCCTATGCATGCCTGAGCAGGCACTTTAGTCCGCTGAGCTATCTGGTCAGCCCCCAATGTATCATTTTTAAGTCACCACGAACAATTTGTGGCACAAAGAATCAACAGAACTGAACAGTATGCTGATGGTATCTGCCATGATGGTGGAAGTTTCGAGTATCGCTATTCTGGACTTTGGCGTCTGCTCTGCCCCAGTGACTTCCTGAGTCTGTTGCCCAGTGATTGCTAACCCAACCAAACCAAAGAGTAGAGCTCCATATACACACAAGGAATTTGTCTCTGTTTCAAAATCTGACTTTATCCAACTGAAGAATTATCTGTGTGGTATTCGTTTACATTACAAAGAGTTCAAATCAACAGGTCACTGGGGTGGAGAGGAAAGAGGCAAATTCACTCTTCTCAATATTTTGCCCTCAAAGATATGTTTTACATTTTCAAAAAGCTAACTTCAAATTGTAAACTGCACAGACATTCATTTTGAGCGTTTTTCTTTTCAACTTTCTTACCTCTTATTTTATTTTATTTTATTTTTGTATTTGGTACAGGGCCTACAGGGTCACACTACGTAGATCGGACTTGTAGTGATTCTCCTGTTTTCAGCCTCCCAAGCACTGGGATTACAGGTGCAGGCCACCACACCCAGTCCATTATCTCTTATTTTTAAAAAAATTATTTTAAAGAAAGTTTTGGTATATAAAACTTGCTAAGATAGCATAGAAAGTTCCCATATATATCTTCCACTCAGTTTTCCTTAATATTAACATCATACTTGAACATCATATTTATCAAAACTAAGAAATTAAATCAGGGATGGTGGTGCACCCCTGTAATCCCAGCAATCGGGAGGCTGAGGCAGGAGGATTATGGTGAGTTGGAGGTCAGCCTGGGATACATAGTGAGTTCAAAGCCAGCCTAAACTGCATAGAGTGGCCCTGTCTCAAATAAAATAAAATAAAATACCACTAAGATATTAACAGTGGTACAATCCCATAAAGTCAAGTCCAGGACAAATCATCTATTTTTTAAATAGCTCTTTCCTCCTGATTTTAAAATATAAATGTCCACTGTGGAGATTATGAAAAAAAAAAAAAAAAAAAAACCAGAAAAATACAAAATTATCCATCATCCTCTCACATAGGTATGATATAAACATTCGTATGGCATCATGAGCTTTCTTGTGTTCCTTCTTCTTTATATTTTCATGCACATTTTGGGTTGTATTAGATATAAAAAATGTTATTGTCCCATTTTCCTATTCAGCACTATAACAAGTATAACAAGAACATTTTCTTCTGTCATCAAACATTCATTGAGTACATTCAATTAATACAATTTGATCAAATGAAGAAACCAAAATTGATCTCGGTTATCAAAAGTGAATACTGAGCTTTCTGTTTGTGTGACTTATTTAAAGGTAGGTTGGGAAAGAAACCTAATAAATAAATCCTGATTTTTAGTTACCTAAAGCATTCTCCGAAACATTACAGGAAATGTGAGCTGGAGAAGGAGGAGAATGCTAGACTCTGCACATTTCACTAAGTCTCGGTGGCACTGGTTTTGCTGAAGCTAATGGAAAGGAACCCTGGGTATTACATCTTTGTTCATCAAAGTTATCATATCAGAGCCAACTCTTTTTGGGGGGAGGGTGTACCAGGAATTGAACTCAGGACTTCAGGCTTGCCAGGCAGGAGCTGCACCACTGAGCTAAACCCCGGCCCCCTGTTTTTATTTATTTATTTTCTTCATTTCTTTGGCTTATCTTTCTAGCAAACATTAAAATCTAGAAAATTTAACCCAATATGATCACAGATTGGTAATTCATCTTAAGTTATAGACTCTTGCCAACTCAGGGTGCTCCAGGGTTCATCAGCTATCTCTTAAAGGAAGCCCTGTGGCAGACAGGGGTGCCTGGCGGGTTCTTCTTCCCCTGGGAACAAAGTCCCTGCAAGTGCTGAAGTGTTCCCGAGAGAGCCTGTCCAAGCTCAGATCTCCAGCTCGGCCCCATCCCTGTATGCAGGTAAGCTCCAGCATCCAATGTACTGGCAAGCGGCAGCTATCAGATTCCATACCTGGCAGTGCTGGTCGTAGACCCTCAGGAAACAGCTCAGCCTTTTTCAAACTACACTTGCCTTCATTTAGCTTAAAGGTTACACTTGTCCTGATGGTGGCGACATCTTCAGAAAGAAACAAGTGAGAGAAGTTACCTTCCGAGACCAAGGAAGGGAAGCACCAGGGGGGTGATGGCGATCGTCCATTGGCTGGGACCCACCCGATGACACACAGCCCAGGCCCCAAAAGGGATGGATCATGGAGCACCCATTCCCCCAGAGCAGACACCTGGAGGCAGGAGTTACCCTATTGCCTCCTGGAAGATAGGAATTCAATGTCCAAATATAATAGCAAAGAAAGGGCCCCAAAGAAGCTACACAGAGAGATAAGACGCAAGGTAGGTTGTGGGAAGACAGTGAAGAGCAGACTTTTGATGCCTGCAGTAAGAAGACAGGGCCGAGGCAGCTGCCATTCCAGGAGTGGTGAGATTTCCAGGGCTGGCAGGGAGCAAGGCTCTGCTTTTAGGAGCTGATACTCAGAATTCTGTTCACTTCCCAGAATTAGTCTTAAGTATATGTTAGGCTCTGTAGTCTATGACCTAGATGTAAACTCTAGCTCTTTGCCTTGTGGCCAGAGCTTGAACAAGTGCCTTAATCTCTCTATGTCTCATAATTACGCAAGTATGTTACCAGGCTGTTCTGAGGATTAAACGAGATAAGGCCAAAGAAGAAAAAACAAAAAGAGTATAGCTTAGTGCCGGGTACAAAATAAGAACCGAGTAACTGTTAGCTGTTTATCTATCACTGGGGTAGCCTAAATCACCAAGGAATCCTTATCCGGCAAAAAGAGCGGGGAAGGATGGTGTTTAAGACTCGGAACCCAAGCTGCCTGGGTTCAAACCTTGGCTCCTTTATTCCTTATCTGAGAAACTGGTAAGTTAGCGCGTCTCTGAGCCTTAGGTCACCTGGTTAATGAGGATAATAAAAAGCCTGAAGCGGAGGGATATAGGGCAAATTAAATCAGCTAATACACACAGTAAGGTAGCTGGTATATTTTAACTACTCAGTTTCTGTTTGCTTTGGGTCACTAGCTTTGCTCATAAATGTCATATGCATAGCAAGCTGTCAGATGGGCCAGTTGTGGGACACAAGCCTATAACACAGCATTCAGGAGGTTGAGGCAGGTCACTATGAGTTCAAGGTCAGCATGGACTACATGGTGAGACCCTGTTTCAAAACACAAAAATGCTACAACACAAGCCTCATTCAAACATTCTCAAGACATAGTGACAAATGGATAAATATCTAAGAAGAGGAGACCCTTGAAAACCCTGGACTTCATTCTTAATCTTTTGACAGCTGGATAATGTGTGGGCCTCTTTCTCAGGACAGAATCCCTGCCACCCATTTTCTGCTCAGGCCCATCTCCACCAGTGCCAGGTGCCCCAGGCGTGTCTCCTTCAGGGCTTTGAGATACTCCGGGGTACCAGGAGTTTGAGAGCCCTGAGTGTCCTGGCTCCAGGCTCTTTGGACCTCTATGCAGAATGATGACTACCAGGGCAAGCACAGCACACAGTGGACCCTCAGTACATGACAGTATGTGTGCAAGTTAGAGCTCAGGCACCAAGGGTACAGACAAGAACAACCTGTCACATGCTCACAGCATGGAGATTAAGAAAAAGAAGAAAACTAAGCTAACCCCCAAGAACAGCACCTCATGAATGAACCCCATTTAGCCCCAGAAAGAACACACAGATTCAGTAATTACCCCCAAAAGCAGAGTCATTTGACTTTTGCTGTTTGTTCCTAAGAGGAGGAGAGCCGCAGGTGACAGAGTAGGCCTCTTGCAGTCCTAATAGACAGAATGAGGATTGTCACATGAGTAAATAAGGTTACAGGCTGTGCTGTAGCAGCCAATATTGCCCCAGTCCTGCTCCTCATATGATGATAGAAAAAGACCCAGCCTATGGTGTCCCAAAGCACAGGCCTCTGGTGGCCAGGAAGTATCTGGCCAAGGACATGAAAGCCTACTGAGAGATCATCAGACATCTATAGGCCTGGAAGCCCCTGTCCTGGCATGAGGATCTGCCCCAGGACCTGGGCCCCACTCACCTGAAGAGAGGCGAATGCCAGAGTGACATCTTAGGAAGCACCTGTCTCCTCCACCACTCTTACTGCAAAGCAGGGACACGTGGGGTGACACGCTAGCGGGCGGGAACCCCTTCACTTCTAAACAGGACAAAACACAGACATTTGCAGAAAGAGAAGGACATTGCCAAGTGTGACAAGGATGGCTGCATCGCACGCACCAAAAGCCCCAAGAACAGAAGGTGGAGCTGACGGCCACATAGAACATGGCACCAGGCCTCATTTCCCACCATGGTCCACGAGCCCTTGTGTGCTATTTTTTCATGCAGAAAAGCAACAGGAAAACAGATATGAGTTCCAACCTACACAGAAGCACAGAAGGAAATGCCAAAGAGCCTGCAAAGTATCTCCTGTTTTTGGATTACTTAAAGACCAGCCGCTACCGCTGATGGGGGGAGAATTCAGTGGAAAGTTAGGGGCACTGGGCACAGTGGCACATGGAACCCTCAGAGCCTCGGGCCTCTGGGCCAGCATTGAGCCCCCCGGCTGAGCCTGCACCAAGGTGGGCACCCCTTACCCACACAGTCCTTTTTGTTCCAGTGGAGTTTGTACCCTGGATGGCACTGGCACTCGTAGTCACCCACTGTGTTCACACAGACCTGCTGACAGCCGCCATTGTTGTCGCTGCATTCGTTGGTGTCTGCAGAACAAACACTTCCCTGTCACAGAACATCACTGAATGGCTGACACTGTCCCTCTGTTGAGGAAGGGGCACCAGTGAAGTCACATGGTTGGAAGTCACCAAAGGGAAGATGCTCCTTGCCTTTGGGACACGGGTGTGGCACCTGCTGGACACATATACACTCCCTGATGTCATGAATCTCTCCAGCAAGGACTCAAGTTCCAACCCCAACCAAACCATTGCCCTATTAGGGACAGTCAGAGGGACCACACTCTACTTCCAGATGTCCAAACTCAAACAAGGTATAGGGTTCTAATTTAAAACTCCACCATAATCTGGGCCATACAGCATGGGAGACACAGAAGGAGGACTCCCTGCTTGATTCCATAGTTGAGGAACAGAGAGGGGAAAGGAGTCTGCCCTGATCTCTGTGAACCTGAGACTGAATCCAGGTCAGAAGGCGGCTCACCCTAAACCAAGATTCATGTCTGTCTCAGAGTAGATTTTTTTTTTTTTCTGGAGTTTCCCAGTGGGCTGGGAAGGGTGTGTTTTTATCTATGCTAAGGATGTATTGAAAAGAAGGGAGACAATATTACCTATAAACAAGTCCCACCACTAGCCACTTATCTCAAAGCACAAGACACAAGGATTGGGCAAAAGGTATTCTGACCAGGGGTTCCCAAATCCTGTAGATCTTCAGAATCACCTTGAGGGCTCTAAAAGTTCTGGCTGGAATCCATGATTTTAATTGCCTCAGTCTCCCAGACAGGCACCACTATAGAATCTGAATCTGTATTCTCAAAGATTTCTGGGTGAATCTGACGGCCTGGAGAGTAGGAATGATTGGTACCAAGTCTATTTGTGGTGCTGCATGCTTGATGATAAACTGATGGGACATGAGAACACATTGCTAAAGAGACAGAGTGGAGAGATAAAGGCAATCGTTCCCTTTCCAGCACAAAGACCCAAGCTGTGGCACCCTGGCCAAGCTCCGCAGCCAGCACATATGCACAGCTGGGCTCGGGAACCGCCTAGAGCCTGCCACACCTTTCTGAGTGCTACGTCTTGACAGTCTGCTGGAAAGTCCAGCTGATGAGTCTCAGCTCCTGACAGACCCTCCCATTCCCTGAATACAGCCCCAAGTCAACAAAGCCAGTGACAAACCTACAGCTGCTCCGGTTCACACATAATGTGCTGAAGGATCCACGTGGACCAATCCCTTCAGCAGGTGCCTCCCTGGGCTGCAAGGACTTGTTGCCACTGGACAGGGGCTAGGTGTACCTCCGCCTCCAGCGTAGGAAAGTCTCCCACCCCACACCCCTCAGACCCAGCCTCACCCCACCTCCCAACCCAAGAGAGGTGGTCCACTCACCTCCACAGTGGGTGAAGCCATAGAGGGTGTACCCTGTGTCGCAAGCGCAAGCAAATGTGCCAGGGTGGTTGAGGCAGCTGTGGTCACAGGTCCTATCCAAAGAGCACTCATCCACATCTGCAATTGCCAAGGGGAGAGGGGAGCTGCAGCTGACTTTGATATGAATGGAGAGGTTCCCAACACACACCAACTTCAGACCAACAAGAGAAAGCGAGGAGAGCATTCATTCTCCTCACTTGATGTATGGGGTGCTGAGCAGCCCGCAATAAGTACAAGCAACACCAGGGCCCTTGTTTCCAAACTGTGTTGCAAATTTACTTTTCTTGAAGCTCACTTGGTCTTTCACCCATGCATATTTGCAGGGGTGAGTAATTTAAATCATATATACACAGCCAAATGAGGTAACACACCAAAAAGGGCTTTTACAAACTACACTATAAGTAATAAGGCTGGCTACACACTATTAGGGTTATATCACTACTACTACTACTACTACTACTAATAGTAGTAGTAGTAGTAGTAGTAGTAGTAGTAAAACAGCGATCATCATTTTTCAAGCTATGGTGAAATGAAAGGAGAAAATACTTGGATTGAAGGTAAATCTGGTTCTCATGTCTTTCTGATCTTTCTAGAATCAGTCTTCTGGTTCCTGGGCACTAAAACCCTGGGTTTTAATGCCATCTTCACTGAAAGAATACACTAACACTAACATCCTCAGTACTGAAACTCAGTGGCTAAACTCAACCAGATCCACTTGGCCACTCACTTGGTTCTGCATCGCCTTTCTGCCTGGCTCCCTGTTCCTGCACCCATGGCTGCAGCTGGGGCCAGGCAAGCCAGCCTCTGAGGCTGCACTTGTCTGTCTAATCGGCGCTTCCATGGTCTGGTCCTCACCTCTTCCCTGTGAACTAGACCTGCAGTGCCTCACTCCCTAAGCTCTTCAGGGGGTTTAACAGTTACAACTTGACTCTCCAAATGGGTAAGTCAGGACTCGACAGCACTCAGTGGAAGCCGACCACACCATCACTAGGCCACTTTTTCAACACCAAATGTGTCCCGAGAAACTACGTTAATAAAAGGCAAACATTTGGATGGCTCGAGGAATGAATGCGTGAAATAAGAAGGGCGATTTCTCACAAAACCTTTTCCTCCCCAGCTTTTCCCAGCAACCCTGGTGTTTTCTTCAGCAAATTTGTTCTCTGCAAATATTTGTTCTACAAAGACCACTCAGTGAAAAATGAGAAAAAATCAGTTTCTTCCCTGGTAAGTGATGCCATTCTGTGAAATCTGTTATTAATATCAGCTATTTGCCAAGAAAGGGACTTGTTCAGTAGCTGACTTTGGCTGCTCGCTACGAGCCTTTGCTTTGCCAAAAATAATGAGATCACTTTCCTAATTCTTTTTTAATGTGTTTACACAGCTTAAACAGGACTGCTTGCTCTATACATTATGAAACATTATGTGGAATAGCAAATTTGCTTTCCAAGTCAAACTGTACAAAAACCACACAATAATCATCCAGAGTTAAATTCCTCATTGAATTTAAGGAAGAATATACTTGAACCGCCTGGCAACGAGTTGACTTGCACTGCCCTATGTATTAAGAACAGAGCAATGGGAAGAAAAACCTAACTCAGACCATACAGTTTTTTTTAAAAAGACATTAACATCTTTATTATAATCTGACATGAAATCAGAGTTTATATTCTTATTTTTACTTACTGTAGATTTTAAAAACAAAAAGTATAGCAGTTCTTATTTCCAGAAACAGAACAGAAATAGTTGGACAGCATGCATTGCCTGACAGCTTCCACCTGTACCTCAGATATAGGATGTAAAAGGTATGTCACCTAAACATATAAATGTTGGCGTGTCCTGAAACAGCTTTCTATCACCCAAAAGAGGTGTTAATGCCACATGCTGCCTGGGGAGTCCCCTTGCTGCCCCCCTTAGGAAGGATGCATTTGATAAGGGGTTCACCCAGTGTCTGCTTCCCACAGTCCTCTCCTGCCCTTTCATCCTCCCTTTCTCCAAGCATCAAAGGCTACAAAAGCCAAGGGGAAAGCTGAACATCTATAATCCTAACTATTAGGAGGCTGAGGCGAGAGGATTGCAACTTCAAGGCCAGCTTATGTAACATAGTAAGACCCTGTCTCAAAATTTAAAAATTAAAAATGGGCTGGGGATGTAGCTCAATGCAAGGGCCTGGGTTCAATCCTCAGTAACCACCCCACAAAGGGGTTACAAATAATACACCAACAGTCTCATGGGTTTCATTATTGGTTGACCCCAACTTTTTACTGGGAAGGCATGTGACCTAAATATACTTATTTTTGGCATCAAGTTTTGTCATAAATTTAACAACATGAATGCAAATTTTAGGTTTATCTATTTATTTATTTATTTATTTTGGCAGAACCGGGGATTGAACTCAGGCCTTGCGCTTGCTAGGGAAGCACTTATTCCACTAAGCCATCTCCCCGGCCCCAAAAACAAATTTTAGAAAAGAAAACTTATTTATACTCTCAGGGCTAAGGATGTAGCCCTTACCCCTCAGTGGTAAGGAGCTTGACTGATACTCACAAAGCCCTGGGTTTAATCCCCCAGCACTGATAAAAGAAAAGAAAAAGAGAAAGGAAAACAAAAGTTATTCGTAATCTCAACACCCAGTGCAACTCTGCTCCAAGTCTGTGTTCCATTCCATTTCTAGCAGCAAGCTCTGCTGTAATCACCAGATGGATTCTTTAAGGCATTCTCTAATCATTAACAGCTGAATCTCCAAAATATACCTGTGAGCCCCCTCAGTGGTTTTGGTCTACCCAGCTGACGGGTTAAGCGAAGCCTGGATAGATTAGTGGCTGCTTACATTAGTGACTCTGTCAGGAAGCGGGGTAAACTAGCTTCTAGGAAAGCAGCGGTGGGAGACGCAGAGTTAACATCTCTTTCAACCAGAGGCCACAGCCCAGCTATATTTTCAGCACGCACCTTGGCAAGACTTCTCATCGGTTAATAATTTGAATCCTTTTTTGCAGCTGCAGTCAAAACTGCCCACGGTGTTTTTGCAGAAATGATCACAACCTCCATTTTGGGTCTGGCACTCATCGATATCTGTAACAGGCAAGCACTGGAAAAATCAAAGAGAGCCATACCTGCCTCACCTCCTACAAATCTCTGGAGTGCCACTGCCTGCATTTGTTATTCTCTGAAATAAAGACAGACCCATAAAGGCATCCAAGAACGTCTGCTGTTTTGGCTCTTACACGGGGCTCCTCGTCTTGGCTGACGCAGTTTTGAAGGACAAATGTCTTGTTTTGAGAATGCTGACTTCCAATGCTCCTGACAAGCATTAAGTAAACAAACGATGGGAAACAGTGGTGATAGCCTGTTATACTTTCATCCCGTGGTACTCACTCACGATAAGCTAGCTCCCGTTAGTGCACTGTCTCTTCCAGCTTAATGATTAAAGCTATCAGAGAGTGGAGCATTTGTTTTGGCAAATTGTATAATGATCAAATGGCCTCAACGTTTTTTTAAATGATTACTGATACTCAATCTTATCTCTTCTCAGTTTCATCTGGTAACTGGTTATCCATCTTTTATCACTAATCCTTTGTACTCCTGCCCATAAAATAATAGCGAGTCACTGGGCCCTGTCTTCATCAGTAAAAGTTAATGTACAGCTATTCATTAAGTTCTCTGGATAATAATCTTGGCTGTTATTTACATAATAATCTCAAGGCTATTATTTATAACAGGTTGATATTATCTCCTGCCAATGAATATTTCCCTGAACTGCCTTTTGCTAATAAGGCCACACCCCAAAATGGGTCATTTGAAGCTTGACCTTCTCAACAGTTAGTGTAATTAAGATGGCTCTAATTAAGCTTACTCAATTATAACCGTCCACTGGCTCAGGGGGAAATCTCACATCAATATGAATCATAAACCAATCTGGAGTCACTCTCCCACATCAGCAGCGTGGGGCTCCATCGGCAAAATACGCGGTGAATGTTACCTTTACACGTCTTTCCATCCAACTGGAGAGTGAAGCCGACTGGACAACTGCAGTGAACGCCTGTCGAGGTGTCCTTACAGGTGCGGTCACAACCTCCATTGTTGACAGCACATGTTTCTGAGCAGGTAGAAAAGGCAGTTAGTTTCCCAAAGTAGTACTGATACAGCTGTTAATATTTGACAAAGATTGTAAAAGCCAGAAAGCATGGTGGGGTTCTCCTGGTCAAATCCCAAGTCATGCCACGTGCAGGTGAGATAGATGGGGAGCAGGTGTGGTTCTAGGTCCTCCCACCCACCTAAGTAAGTGGTTGGTATTTCTGAAGGAAGTTGGTCAGAGTGCCAGAAGGGTGAGGATGTCTCCCAGTCCCCAGAGTGGTTCCCTGCTGTGGGCAGATTTAAAGCTGCTAATGGTTGCTGTTAATGCCCAGCCAGCAACCTGCTCACTATGGCCTCAGACGCAGACTAGCTGTGAATGCACAACAGGGCCACAGGGGAATGTTCCATTCTTAATCTCAAACCTTTTTTCAGCCTGGATGCCGAGAGAGAGAGAGAGAGAGAGAGAGA
>NW_004524878.1:1766335-1768351 GCF_000260255.1 Octodon degus
ACACACACACACACACACACACACAGAACTGTTCAATTTAGACTACTGGCCTCATTTTTGTAGCTAATTTACTCAAAATTTAACTTTCCCTGAAACTAGAAAAAGGCCTGTAATAACCAAATGAAAAATAAGCTGCATTGTAAATTGCTGCTCTCCAGATAAGGAATAATAAGCAAATGACCCTATAGTTCTCTTTTCATATAGTTATTCCAAGCAAGTGCTATTCCACATGCATTCAATTGCTAGAGCACAGGCATTGAGAAGCGTCACTTCCCTTCTATGGCTATATTGTTTTAAAGGCTGAGGGAATAAAATGGGACAGATTTTTAAAAAGACAAAGAAAGTGGGAAAAAGATGCAATAGATAGAAGGTGCCACGTATTCTGGAAAGAGCATGTGAAAGAAAAAACAGCCAACTGATGTAGTGAAAAGCCAGATCCCAGGGGTCTACAGAGGGACCACCAAAAAACTGTAAGCTCATGATGCCAAAGAATCCAAGAAAAGCCCAGGAATCAGAGGTAACAAGTTACTCCAGAGGCAGAGGCAGAGGTGAGATGGAGTTTAAAACAGATGGATCAAGTGCCCCTGTAAGGGGCCAGTAAGATAGCTCCGCTGACTAAGCGCCTGCTTAGGCAAGTGCAGGGGTCAGTGTTCATTTCCCTGCCCCCACCCCCAGGTGCGCTGAGCTGGCCACCAAGACTGGGTGTGGTGGCACACATCTGTAATCCCAGAGCTTGGGAGGCTGAAACAGAAGGATCACTATGAGTCTAAGGAGCATAGTGAGACCTTGTACCAAATACATTAAAAAAAAAAAAAAAAACCTATAAGAAACACAGGCATTGCTGCAAGGATCGCTGTGAGTTTGAGACCATCCTGGACAACAAAGTGAGTTCCTTCAAGGCCAGCCTGAACTACATGGAGAAACCCTGTCTCAAAGACTGAAAAACAAAAAAGGAAAAGAAAAGAAAGAAACCAATAACCCTCAGAACTCCTTCTTAATTCCACACAGTGACATGGCTACCCTTTCACTATTCAGGAGAAGCTGGACCAGAGAGGCACCAGGAATAGTAGAGGATGATGTGGAGGCACGACCAGGTGAATGTCTCTCTCCTGCAAAGAAAGATCTCAAACCCACTCCCTGTACCTCAGTTCCCAGAATGCAGGCAGCAAAGCCACTAATCCCCAGGCAGGAGATTAAAGGATTCCCCTGAAGCTAAATTGGTCTACCCAATTGAAGACTCACCAACACTGACATTTGAGGATCTTCAAATGAAGGGGCTAAGCTACTACCTTGTCATCCAAATATGAAGCCCACAGAATATCCAACTGCCTTTTCAGCATTTTACTAGTAAGAAAACTCAGTCAATTATTATTTTAGGAATATTAAATATATATGTCAAGTCAAATAGAGAAAAAGAAACTTGGAGGAAACACATAATACAGGGGAAAAAAGAAATTGGAAACTTATAATTAATTTCCTCAAGGAGATAAGAAAAGTATCTATAAAATAAGAACAGGTTCCTACCAAAAAAAAAAAAAGACAGAAGTAAAATTCTTTAAAAATTAAAATATGAGGGCCAGCCAGGTAGCTCAACGGATTAAAATGCCTGCTTAGGCAGAAGCAGGGACTGGGGTTTGATTCCTAGCATGCTGTGCCGGCCTCACCTCTGGGGCATGCTGAGATGGTGATTGAGACTTGGTGTGGTGGTGTGTGCCTGTAATCCCAATGCTTGGGAGGCTGAAAACAGGAGAATCACTATGAGTCCAATCTGTGTAGTGAGACCCTGTGGACCCTGTACTAAATAAATAAAAAAGAAAAAAAATAAATAAAATATGAAAGCAGAAATTTAAAGCAGAATCTTGTAGGACGATTAGAAGAAAAACATGAAAAATTTCCTAGAAAGTAGGACACATATACAAGGAACAGAAAAAAGAGTTAGAAGATCAATCCCAGGTTATAGCAACCAACTAATAGGATTTTCAAAGGGAGAAAGAAAACAGATAATGAAAAAAAATT
>NW_004524878.1:1768451-1790630 GCF_000260255.1 Octodon degus
AGCAGGTGGGAAAACCTTACTGTGAAATTCCAGATCCTGAAAACTTCCAGGGAGCTTTCACAGATTTCACATAAAACGTCAATAAGAATGAAAACAACAGACATTAACGAGGACACCGACTTCTATAATGAACCAGATTCTCAACAAAAGATGAAAGGTAAAGACATTTGTTTTGGCAAATTGTATAATGATCAAATGGCCTCAACAGTATGCACAGTTTTAAAAAATCTATGCCTTATTTTCAGTGCAAGGCTAAAAAGGACACAACCTCTCCATCAAATCAGGAGAGCAGTAGAAGGAATCTGTAAGCCACTGGAAGAGGACCTGCAGAGAGCGGAGCTGGGGTGAAGGGTCAGGCCCTCCTAGACAGGGGATGCCTTTAAAGGAGGCTGCAGAGAGAAGAACCCTCAGCTGAGAATGTCCTACTGCATTTGAGCACACTGGAAAGGGTTTAGAGAGTTCTTTCAGAAACTTGCCGAAGAATGGGTAAGAAATACTGGGAAAACTAACCACAGAAAATATAATCATACTATGTCCTAGGATGCTCAGCAAATCATATGTAGATATCCATCCATAGTCATAATAACATAAACGTGTAATACTGATTTAAATTGTGAGAGCCAGCCAAATAGCTCAGTGGATTAAAGCGCCTGCTTAGGCAGATGCAGGGGCTGGGAGTTCGATGCTCTGGCCTGCTGTGCCAGCCCTGCCCCCGGGGTGCGCTGAGACTGTGCACTCAATATTATGTCCTAGTGGAGCTCTGTGGGAAACACATTAAATGGCCACAGATCCTTACAGACATCCTTACAGATTGAGACTGGGTGTGGTGGCGCACACCTGTAATCCCAGCACTTGGGAGGCTGAAAACAGGAGGATCGCAAGTTCGATCTACGTAGTGAGACCCTGTAAAGCCTGTCCTAAATGCAGATAAATAAATAAATTGTGATAAAAACTATTTTAGCACAGGGGCCGGGGTTCAGTCCCTGGGCCTGCCATGCTGGGCCCCGCCCCCGGGGCATGCTGAGACAGCAATTGAGACTGGGTATGGTGCCGTGCACCTGTAATTCCAGCTCTTGGAAGGCTGTAAACAGGCAGATCACTATGAGTCCAATCTAATAGTGAGATACTGAACACCCTGTAGACCCTTCCCTAAATACAAAAAACCCCCACATTTTAAAGGTATGGGGCACAGGGTGTGTGGGGGGGTGTGTGGGGGGTGTACACATGCATGAGTACCAAGAAACAGTGGTGCACAATCCATTCATTTTTCAGAATACAAGGGAGGGGGAGTGAGGAGAAACAACGAGGAGAGTTGAGAATTGGGACCTCAATTTTGTAATAAGTGGCATTAAGAAATGGGAAGTCAAGAGATGAGAAAATGATGTCTTTCATTACAAGCTGATTGGCAATTAAGTTTTAAAATTTTATATTAATCATGTGTGCTGTGTTAATTTGGCCATTGAGAAAAAGGCTCTGAAATGTTAGTTGGTTGGCTCTGTCCCCAACCAGTGGCTACTCAATATCTTACCTATTAAATCAAGAAGCTGCCAAAAGATCCATTTTGTTTAGGTAGCACCAAGCTCTCCAGGATAATGTGTCCGAGAATCTGTCTGGTTCCCACCCCCTCAGGCATGGGGTCCACTTCTCTCTCCTGTCCAGCTCCACTGTTGGGGCTGCTGGCAGAGTGTCCCCTGTCCCACAGCCAAATGCCACTCTTCTCCATTCATCTCCTTTACCGCTAACACTGGTTGACTCAGAGAAATGGCAAGTTGGACGCAAAACAGACAAATCCCCATGCGAGGCTGGAGGCCGCCCAATGTGCTTCTCTCATAAGGGGACTGACATTCCCTGGCCACCCGCTGTGTCCTAGACCCTGGACTCTGGGCAGTTTTGCCTATCATTGTCTTAATTAAACTTCCCAACAATCCCAAGAGGTAGAGTTTATTGCATTTATTTTGAAGGAAGACCTAGAGAGAGTCTCTGTGGCCAAGTCTCTCAACCAGCAGGGGCAGCTCTCGGACATTAACCTGGCTCTCCTGATGGCTTGGCGGGCAATCTTCCCACAGTGCCAGGAATTTTGGATGGCATCAAAGCAATAGCCACACCCAGGCTCAGCAGCTGGCCTCTGGTCAGGGGGCACATGGCCCTGAGTCCAGGCCTTGCGCAGTGAGACTGGAGGCAAAATGGCAATGGCAGTGTCCAGGAAGGGGAGAGAAGACGCTTGCTTACCCATGAGCAGCCTCCGTTTCACTCGCTTATCCCCATCTGCCACCAATGTGGCATTGCTCTCTGTCACCTCCAGGCCAGTGTCCTCTCTCTCTATAAGAGAAGCAAAGACCAAATTCCCCGGCTGAATGAGGCAGGTTACCCATCGTCTGCGTGAGTGCTTCTGATGGAATTCCAGACACGAGGACAAGGGAAGATATGACTCTGTTCACTCAATATTATGTCCTAGTGGAGCTCTGTGGGACACACAGTAAGTGGCCACAGATTCTTACAGACATTCCATATGGAGAAAGTGTCGGAAGTACATTGCACTGATGAAGGAGACACTGCAAAATTCAAGCTTCAGACTCACTCCAGGAACCCTACTTCAGGGTGAAAAGAACATTGGGTGTAGAAAGCTTGAAAATAGAGCTAGTGAAGGATGAACCCCTCAGGGCAGGGCAGACAACTTGCCAGAAATGCGCATCCCCCACTCCTGCTGACCAGAAAGCCTGCCGTACCACCACAGTGGTCATCCTGACCCTCTGGATGTGTTGTCGCAATCTCCAGAATACCAGCTTCAGAAGCAGCCTAGTGCAGGGAGGAGGAAGGGCTTCCCAAGGTTGTGCAGGGAGAGCAGGACCTCTAGCCCAAAGCTGGAGCGCTCCCACAGGAGTGCGTGGAGCAGCCCAGCACCCCCGGGGGGCATGCACAGAACCACCACCAACAGGAAGGTGGAGGGCAGGGTCTGCACTGAGGAGGAGCAGGCTGAGTCAGGACCCCCCAGGTGTGGGATCACCACTTACCCAGGCAGCTCCTCCCATCCGTGTGCAACTTGTACTGTGCGTGGCAGCTACACTCCGGGCCTTCAGCTGTGTCTTCACAGGAGTGCTGACACCCACCGTTTCCATGGTTACAGGTCACTGGAAACAAAGTGAATCAATACATAAAGCAGTGAGGTTTCCACAATCAGGACTGTGTTTGCTCCGGAGGAACTCCAATTTTTCATTCTGCACGGATCTGAGTACCTCCTATGTGCCAGGCACTAAGCATAAAAGAGATAACTGCCATTCATGTTCTATCCATATCTGTAGAAAACAAACAATCATGATTCAAGTTGTAAATGCTGATAAACTAGAAGTTTGAACAAAGTCACACAGCAGGACAGAAATGTGTGTGTGTTGAGGAGAGGTCACCAAGGAGAAGGAATTATACCAAAATGCTAAATTAATGCTCTGCTCTGTCTACAGAAGTCTGCCTGTTATCACAGCTTTTCTGTAGCTTTGAGAAATAGCGCTTTATCACTGAAACACAGTGACATTATTTAACTTGTACATATGTTAGGATTTCTCTCAGTAGACTCCATCTGGATTCATTAAAAGAGAAAATAATCAGAGGAAGTGATTCTGCAGACAATTAATGCAAATTAACTGATAATTATGAAAACTATGTATAAATGCATTGATGATAGGCCAAAACTAAATTTAAAAAGCCAGCTATAAAACTAGTTGTTAACAGAGTTACCTTTGGCAAAGAAAATGGGAAGGGGAGATTACATGCTGTCTTTATGCGCTTGCAAGTGTTTGAATTCTTACACAGGCCTTTATAATTTTTCTAATCAAAAAGAACTAGTTAAATATTTGGGGTTTATTTATTTATTTATTTATTTATTTTTGGGGGGCAGAACCAGGGATTGAACTCAGGCCCTTGCGCTTGCCAAGGAAGCACTTATTCCACTGAGCCATCTCCCTGGCCTAGTTACATATTTGTAATATGGGAAAGAAGCTGTTCTGTGATTATAGATATATAAAATTGTGTGTGTGTATATATATATGGCAACTAAATCAAAATACGGAAAAAACATGAACCAACAAGTTATGTCATAGAATTCTGGATATTTGGGGGTTTTTTGATTCTCAAATGCTATAACAATACTATTTAAGCAGCGATATTTCACAAACATTTAATTTTTTTTTAAATGTATTTGGTACAGGGTCTCACTATGAAGCTCAGACTCACAGTGATCCTCCTGTTCTCGGCCTCCCTAGCGCTGGGATTACAGGCACGCACCACCACACCCAGTCTCAGCTGCCCTCTCAGCGCACTTCAGGAGCGGGGCTGGCATAGCACACCGAACATTTAAATTTTTAAAAATTATTTTCCAGGTGTTCTTATTCTAGCAGTCAGCCCCTGAAAAACTGCAGTGTTGAGAGTCTGGCTGCACAGATGAGTCTTGGAAGACCTGGAGTCCTCCTCTCAAAGACCTGGACATTAGAAAGGTTCCTCAGCTCTGCTCAACTCCCTCAGGGGCAGCTTCACACTGGCAGGCTGTCAAAGCCTAGCAGAATCTGTTGTTTGAGGGGGACAGTGGCATTGGCAGGTCTGGAGGTCACCCTTTGTTTCAGCCTGGAGATAATGGAGAAAAATGTCTCACTGGGAAACCAGCTCCTCATGGTGAACACACCATCTGTAGGAAGATGTGAGGGTCTCTGCCCACAGCTTAGGAAAGAGTTCTGAAAGGAAACCCTCTATTTTCTCTAGCATAAGTAATGGTTTAGGAACACCGTTAATTGATAGTTGTTTCCTGTTGTCCATTAGGGTTTTGTTACCACAACCACTGTGTAGCAGCTGTGTCCATACTGTGCACACCCCCACTCACCCAAGCATTAAACAAGTGCACACTGAGCACATCCTGTGGTAGGCCCCAGGGAAAAACTGAGGGGCAAAAGTGAGACAAGGTCCCTGACTGGGAGTAGCTCACAGCTGGGGACATAGACATTCAACACACAATTCAATCCAGTGTCATGCAGTATGATGGAGGAATAAACAAAGTGCTATGGAAGCCAAAATACACAATGGCTGCCCTGTCAGAGGCTGTGGAAGGACTTCTGACGCAGGGTAGTGTGGTGATTTGAACATAGCTTGGCAGTTGTGACGACATAGGTTTGAAAATTAATTTGCCACTTCACTCCCGGTACGACCTTGTTTCTTTGCCTTATTCACAACTTTCTCAACTGAAAATGTGAATAATAATACTCGGCTCATAGTGGGTCTTGTAGGAATTGAAGGGGATGTGGTACATCTGAGACAAGCCTTTGCATGCAATAAATCTCTTTTAAAAGTAGCCGTGATCTTTATCATTATTACAAGTTAGGATGTTGAAGATCGGGTAAGTGTTCACCAACCAGGAGTGGAGGAGGGCTGGAAAAGGCTTAGAGGAATAAGGGGTGTTCTCCAAAGGGCAAGGAATTTAGCATCTGTAAAAAAGGACACAGATGAAGCTCATAAAGGAAGCAGGGAGCAGATATCAAAGAGCTGTGACTGCCAGATGAGGAAATCTGTGACGTTCTTCTACCAGAACAGGGAGATCTGTCCCTGAACACTGACGTTGTTTACGCCTGCATTTCATTCCCTTCTCATTCGTTCCTTATCAATCACACTCCCATTCCCTGCAAGGGAGTGCCCCGCTGCAGTGGATGCGGCACTTGGAGGAGGACAGTGTCTCTGTGCCGTGCAGTGGCGTTTCCGACGCTTACAGAAGGCAGATTCTGGGTATCATGGCCCCAGTGTGGCGGAGCAGCCGTTCCTACTTACAGATGCAGTCTCTCTGGTTCTTGGCCAGCTCGAAACCAGGTCTACACTCGCAGGCGGCGCTGCCCCTGGGGGCCTCCTTGCAGATGTGGCTGCAGCCATGATCCTTATTCATGCAACTCAGGCCCTCTGCAAAACAGCAGCATGCTGCAGGTAACTAGTCTGCAAACAGCATTCTGAGCCCCAGGGGAGCTGCACAGGACTGGGGGTGGGGAGAGCCACAGACCTACCCCCTGCCCTTCTCGGTTTCCATTAGCCTCACTTTTTTTTTTTTTTAATGTATTTTAGTACCGGGTCTACAGGGTCTGACTACGTAGAACGGACTTGTAGTGATTCTCCTGTTTTCAGCCTCCCAAGCACTGGGATTACAGGCACACACCACCACATCCAGTCTCAATCGCCAACTCAGCCCGCCCCATAGGAAGTGCTGGCACGGCATGCTGGGGATCGAACCCTCCTGTGCTGCGCTCTGCCTCAGCAGGTGCTTTAGTCTGCTGAGCTATCTGGCCGATCCTAGCCTCACATTTTGAAAAAGAGATATCATGAGCTGGAAACACAGCTCAGTGGCACAACACTTGGCTAGCATGTGTGAAGCCTGGGTTCAACTCCCCAGTACTAAGAAGAAAGAATAAATAAAGCATTACAATCAATCTGGGCCAATTAGCAGAGACATGAAAGATTTCTTGTATCTCCCAAGAGACATGATGTCTCCATTCTCCTAAGAAGGTGGTAGCTCCTCCACTAAAAATCTTTGGCTGTCTGCTGAGTGTGGATCAGAGCCTGCTGACCCATGAAGGAGTTTCCAGATGTGGGCTAGAACTTACGGTCTTTCTGCCACAGCCTCTCACCAGACTTTTATCACTGCTGTATTTTTTACTCACTGATCAAAAATGCAAACCTTTCACATATGCTTAAGGGCCTTTTTCAAAAACCATCAGCTCTCCTCTCCACTCCAACAAGAGCCAAACTTTGTGCAGCCTCGAGGAGAACTACTGTATTTTGGCATTACCTGCTGGGACCTTTCCTATGTGACTGGCCTCTGTCGGTCCTTGTCCCCTCCCTTTGTTGCCAACAGACAGCATCATTCATACAAAAGGAGAACAAAGAGAGAGACTGCACACATATGGCTCCCTTAGCTGCTCTATAATTTTTTCGGTATACTTTAAATTTCTATTAAGGAAGCGCAATCTTGTACTAATGCTAAGAAAGGAGACAGGTGGTTATGATCTTGATGGTTTTACATGCATCTAAGTATGGGGCAATAGCCAAGTAAACTATTGTGGGTCACCCGTCTTCTGCCTCAACTTGAAAGCAATTGCTTGGGGCCTTGCTACCTGCCAGCACCCGGGAGATCACATGTCACAGGCAGGCACATCCTCAGGACACCTGCGAGGTAGGTTCTGTATTCCCAAGGAACCATCATATATAGCTGGCTGGTATTTGTGCGGACCAACTTGAAAACATCCCCTAGAGTCGGGTTTGGTTCTCACTGACTCTCTAGGAGCAAGATACTCTTAATTCTGAAAGTAGCACTTTTTTAAACACAACTACAAGAAGCTTTCATTTAATTTTTCAAGAATCCAACATTAGTCCTAAAACCTTATCCCCTTAGGCTCCAGGGAAGTCATGGGTCTCCTCTTTCACATACAGCCACTCACCTGTGTATCATGGAACAATGGTTTCAACACAAACATGTGCCATTCCTACTCCAAAAGACAGTGCGGGAGCTAAGACACCCTCTGCACTCCTGAGTTTCTCCTTACAGAGCCCGGAGCTGCCTGTGTTCCAGCGCCCAACCTGCTACACAACGCTAGGATCTCCCAGCCCCCAAGAGCTGCTGTCAGGTAACACAGAAAACTTCATCCTGATTCTGTGCGGAGCTCTCTCTGCTCTGGCTGGTAGCTTACAGAGGTGTCCCATGCTGTCTGGTACTGAGAGAGGATAGGTCCTGCAGAGATAGTGTCCTGTCCTCCTGAGAAGGCCTGCCAAGCACTTGGTCTTTGGGTCATGAAGCATTTGAAAGAACCGTGCCAGGAACACCCAGGGTAACTGTAACAATACTCAAGAAAAGGTAGCAGGAATACTGGGAAAGAACCCTCCCCAAATGGGTCATTTCATCTTCACCGTCTTTTTTTTTTTTTTTTTTTTTTTTTATTTTAGGGAAGGGTCTACAGGGTGTTCAGGGTCTCACTACTATATCAGACTCGTAGTGATCCGCCTGTTCACTGCATCCCAAGTGCTGGGATTACAGGCGCCATGCCCCCCACGCCCCCCACGCTCAATCACGGTCTCAGCGTGCCCCTGGGGCGGGGCTGGCATGGCTGGCCCTTGGCGCCTGCTTGCAGACATTTTAATCTGCGGAGCTATTTGGCCGGCCCTATTCACTATCTTTTACACTCTGGTTACACATCCATTAAGACATCTGCAATGTGGCCTTTACTGCCTCAGAATAATTGAGCGTAAAATAAATAAATAAATAAATAAATATAAAATACTGTGTTTCCCTGATAATAAGACTTAATTGGAAAATAATCAGCCTTGAAAACCAAAAATCAAAAATGCCAGCTCCAGTCTGCCTATCTAGCTGCCATTACAAAATAATGACCAGATAAGAAGATAGTGAAGTATTAGCTTTTGCATGAAACTGGCCGTCACCTGGTGATAACCAAATAGGACTAATTTTACAGTTAGGTCTTATTTTCAGGGGGAAACGTAGGCTGGAGCCAGGTGTGGTGGTACACACCTATAATCCTGATACTCTGGGAAACTGAGGCAGGAGTATCACAAGTTTGAGCCCAACCTGGGCAACTTAATGACTCAGTGAGATCCTATCTAAAAAAAAAAAAAAAAAAGCTGAGGATGTAGCTCAGTGTGAAAGCCCTGGGTTCACTCCTCAGCACCAAAAATAAAAAAGAATAGCCAGGTGCTAGATGTCATCCAGATCAACAGAGAAGGTGTCCCCTGTATCCTTATCTTATCAGGTTAGGCCTAACGTTAACAGTATGGTAGTAGAAATGAAAATGCTGGTGACCGGAAGCCGTTCTGAATACTTGACTTAAAACAAGGCCACTGCTGGGGAAGCAGATAAATCTGGTCCCAAGTGGGAGACCAACAGGCCCTGGCTGTCCTGGAGCCACTTGGCAGTCATGTCTCAGAGGGTCCTTCACCAGGAAAGGAGCGGCTCAGAGGTACCAGAAATGCCCCATGTTGACACTGTCCAGGCTCAGGGTGCCACTCAAAGAGATCTCTGGGAACTGAAAATTAAATATGCCTTGAGAATGGGGCCAAAAGATGTTACATAAAATGAAAAAAGAGGCCCTGCTGGGCCTCACCACCTTGCCACCTTCGCCATCACCCTGCTCCAGCAGTACAACACCAGTTAAATATTCTCAGTGCAGACAAAACAAAAGAGAAATGCTCACTTTGAGAGCCTGAGAACCCATGAATAGGAACAAAAGCAGGCTGGGGGCAATGTGTTTCTCTCCAGCCTACCCCCATTACATGGGTGAAAACACACAGTATTCTATCAGAGCTTAGCGGTCTCGAAGGATTAGAAAAACATCAATAGCTTGAACTTTCCCTCAGGACCTCTACTATAGAACTCTGGATTGAAGAACACTTAGTAAAGAATCAATAAAAACAACAACCATGCTAAAAAATACTAACCTGTGGTGTTGCCTACTGTTTTTAGGGTATCCACTGTGGATGTTAAAGTCTATTTCAATACAGTTTCTAAGAGCTTAATATGCACATCAGGGAGGAAGTCCGAGAGGAACACTGTTTATAGGTTGCTCTATTTGAGGAACTAAAGGCCTAGGATGGAAGGGGTCATCGTTCCAAATCACTATAATCTGTTGGCGCGCGCTGACATGAATCTGCCAAGCAATGAGGTTGAAACACAACAGAAAATCAGAGAGTGTTTCCAGACCACAACTCAGATTCTTGGGTTTGGGTTTTAGTTCCAGACGAATATGTTCATTTTAAACACTCTTCAGGGGATCCAAGAATGTCGGAATTGTTGAAAAATTTAGACAACACAGCTTCCAGAAAGGAACTGCGTTTGTAGTTACCTCTGTGGTGAGGAGCCTGTGTCTCTAATCAGCCTAGGAGGAGAGGGCTGAGCCAGGGCTCTGGAAGCACAAGGGTGAGAGACGAACGCAATCCCTCCAAGCTGCCCGTGATGGGGCGGGATCTATGCTGTGCGTGCAGGCAATGACATTACCTCTAGGTCCCTGTCTCTGCACCCAGCCACCAGAAGAGGAAGCCAGGCTCAATCACCATGAAGCGGCTTTGAGTAACCAAAGGGGGAGAGACCCCAACGCAGATCACTATGCACTGTGACTCCCTGCATTCCCACCTCCACTGTGGCCTACTGCGGACTTCATGGCACACCAGAGAGTCCAGAGAACCGGGAAGAAAAATGAAACCCAACTGCCACCCAAAGGCCACATCTAGCATGAGATTTTTAAAAAATAGCTTTGTGGGGCCGGGCAGATAGGTCAGTGGACTAAAGTGCCTGCTTAGGCAGAGCGCAGGGGCCAGGGTTCGATCCCCGGTATGCTGTGCCGGCCCAGCCTGCGATGGTGATTGAGACTGGGTGTGGTGGTGCATGCGCCTGTAAGCCCAGCGCTTGGGAGGCTGAAAACAGAAGGATCATTATGAGTCTGATCTACATAGTGAGACCCTATAGACCCTGTAGGCCCTGTCCTAAATACAGAAAAAAAATAGCTTTATGATTAAAGGTAGCCCATGTGACTGCCTGGCCCTAAATGCTGGACATGAGCAGGCTTAGCCATCAAGCCACTGGCCCCCAGTGGTGTCTCTGATAACTGATTTTCGTACACAAAGAGGTATTTTAGTTAGTCAAAAGGTATGAACCTTTATTCTTAGAAAATGAGACAAAATTATCTTCCATGAAGAAATCCTTGCAAAGTCACTGGAACAATAAATCTGCAAACTTGTGATTAAGTAGAAGAACTTGAAATGACCTCACTCTTAAGATATGGGAATTAAATAAGCAGCACATGGTAAAGGAGTTAATAGTCTAATATTTAGGGCGCTTGCCCTAATCACAGGCAGATGCAACCACAAGAGAAACACAGTCACTATAATGTGGCTTTTTTGGCTTAAGAAGGATTAAAGGGATGATATTTGGTTAAAAATAACTGATTGGCCACATGTCCTTAATGCCCCTTCATCCCAAGATGCCACCAAAGTGACAGGAATGAAAAAGGTGTCAACTCAAAGCAAAGAACTTGAGAAGGAGGTCATGCTCCTCCGTAAGAGCAGCAAGTAAATTAATGAGAGCTGTAGGGAATGGGAATGGGTGAAAGAAACCACAGTGTAGACAGTTCCCAGGGAGGGAGTTCTTCTGCCCCTCAGAGCCCTGAGGCTCAGCGTTCCAAAAGGCAAAACACGGGACAGGACCAGAACTAGCTTGGGGCTGGAACCAGGGCAATTTATGGCCAGTTTCCACAGAAAGGACCCAGCCCCCTCCCCACCCACCAGAGCAAGGGGCAGGCTCGCACTGGTGCTGTGGTTTTCGGCACCTTTTTGAAAAACTTGGCAGATCATCCATCCTATTTCTCCAGAGACATCTAGCCCTGTTTGCAATGTACTCTATTTAAAGATTAGAATCAAAGAATATGAAAGTGTGTGACGACCTCAGAGCTTCCCCAGACAGGCCCTGATTTTTGCCAGGTGAGGAAAGTGAAGGTAAATAACTCGCCCACAGTTCCCGGGAGCACAGTGCAGACTCTTCCTTACACCTCCAGATTTTCTATATGGTGTCTGGGGGACCTCTCAGGTGTGGCTCGGCCCACTGCTCCCAGCAGGGTAGAGGTACGGTACCTTCTGAGCGGTGAATGCACGTGTGCTGATTGTCACTCAGGAAAAAGCCCTCCTTGCAGCGGCACTCGTAGCTCCCCATGGCGTTGACACAGGTGTGCTGGCAGCCGCCATTGTTCTCCAGGCATTCGTCCACATCTGGAGGGGGAGAAGAATTATTAGCCTTTCTTTCTACAGCTGTTTCAAATGCCCCACCCAGCCTGGCAAGCAGACTTGAGGGCCCTCTTCTATCCTGCCTCACAGAAGCTCTCAGAATCAAAGCTTCTGAGACCGGCAGATGACTAGCACAGCCTTTATAGGTCTGGGGCTCACCAAGCCAGGCCCCTGGCACAAACACGAGATCATCAGCTCAGTTACCTTGTACTGAACACCTTTGCTTTCCAAGGCTTGGCGCTAGATGGCAAGATAACATTCCTGCCCTCCAGAAGCAAGCCCTTCAGGAGACATGAGGAGAGGGAAGGAGACGACTACACAAATGACTCTGAGGCAAGGTGAAAGGTGGCATAGAGGAAAGAGAGGTCATATCTGATTGTGTGGCATCACCAGCGGTTTTATGGGAAACCTAGTAAAAGTTGGGATCTTTGGATCTTTGCAATTCTAAATCCTGAGAGAAGAGATTGCAGGCAGGGGAGGGAGTATGAGCTGGCGCACAGAGGCTGCGAAGCATGAAGAACTCAGACCGCAGTGAGTCACTTGATTTGGCTGGAGCACAGGGGACATGAAGGGAGTCACAGGAGACACAGTGGGAGAGAGACTGAGGTCACATGCAGGATCTTGAATTCCAGGCAAATTTGCTCCTACTTCATTTGGGAGACAGCTGCTACCACTGGAGCAGGGGAGACACAGTGAGACCCTGATTTTTGGAGAAGTTAGGGAGGCAACGGAAGGTATAGGGCACTGGGAAGAGGAGAAAAAGAAATCCAGGGAGTCTAGCTGCACAGGAGCACACCTGAGATGGCCATGACCACGCTGCCCTTGCACGGGACAGAACTAGGGAGGGTGGGGGCTTGCTGGGATGGCAGGCACAGAAGACTAGATGGGCAAGGTGCTCATGAGGCTGGTGTTAACTTTCCCTTGCTCCTCAGAGGATGAAAAGTTGACACGGAGGCTGTCTGTAGAAAAGAAACATGGGAGAAACCAGCACTGGTGCAGACACGAGCATGGAGCCACAGCTGTCTCTTCCCCCAAGGCGGGGTGGGCTGGGGATGCCAGTCCTGAGAGAATCAAAGGCAGGAGTGTGGGAAAGCCAGAACGAGGTGTAGAAAGGGGGCAGAGAGATGGAGAATTCTGGGCAGTGCTGGAGCAAATAGAGGAGAGAGCAGGAATCCCAGAAGTTCCAGAGAAGGGGCCATGAGAAAGGCATGGTGGAAAGAAGGCTTCTCTGACCTGCTCCTGCCACCCCATGGGGACCTTCCTTCTCCAAGGCTGAGACATCCTGCACTCTGCTGTACTGGGACACTTACCTATCTGCATCCTCAAAACCCTTTGCCTGTCCATCTCTATTAGACTGCAAACTCCTTGAGGACCAAGCTTTTGGTCGTAATTAGCACAGCCCTGAAACATGGTAGGCCCTCACGAACTGCTCAGCGCACGGACAAACAAGCAGGAGAGTGCAGCGTCACCAGAGGCTGAGGGAACACCCAGAAGAGCCTCAGACACCACCAAGACTCTACAGAATGCTGATTTAAAAAGCAATTTATTTTCATCCATCGAAATTCTCATGTGTCTATCACTAGCTCCTGGGCATATCTGTAATCAGAAAATTCACATTTAAATATCTGTTATCTGGTTTCAAGCCTCAGATCTTACAGGCATCTGTCCTCCCACACTACCGGGCAGATGCCTGACTAAACTGATGGGACCCAAGCCATCCCCTAAAGCCTAACAAACTCGCCCTTGTCTATGCCAAAGGCCAAAGGAAGCACATTCCAGAGGATAAGCTGTGCAGGGTGCCCCTGGCCTAGATGTCCATGGTAAGGACTCACGGTGAGCAGGAGGGGTCTGTCCCCCTGAGCACCACATGCTGGGTTGGGTATGAGCAAAGGCACGCTGCTCTTGGGCTGCCACTTTGAACTTACTACATCTCTGCAAAGCAATCAGAAATGTATCTCTAGGCTGGGAACCACACTGCAACTAGATAAGCATCACAATGCATGTATTCATATACATAAATGTATATTACCAGGCTGGCAAGTTTCTCCAGCCTACCAGGCAGGGTGCTCAACCTATGCTAGCACGCTGGTGCTGAGATGCCTCCTCCGAAGACTAAAGTGTGACCAGAAGGCCGACGTGAGGAGGGCTCATCTCAGAGAACACCAGAACCTGCCACGCCAGAAGTTTCAGCTCCGGGCTTCTTTCCTGCCAGAGTACGCCTGTCCATCCCAGTGTGAATGGCAGCAGTCTCTGTGTGCTGGTTTTACACTTTCAAAGGGACTTTAAAAGAATCCTTAGCCCTGCAGACATGCTCAGGGTCTCTCTGTAAGCAGCTACGGTGATCGAGTACACAGAGAGGGCCTGAGGAGGAGAAATGAAGATACTCAGCTGAAATATTTGTGGTATGGGCTCAGGCAAAGCAAGACTCCAGGCATCAGGGTTTCTGAGCAGGCCTGTACGCAGAACCACTCCGCCCAGCCCTGGCCCAGGTCCTGAAAGCTTGGATGGTTCACTTTGTTGCTCCTCCGGAGCTCACACTTCCCCCAGGCTGTGGATCAGAGCACAGCAGTAATGACCAGGTCTACAATCAGATATGAAGCCTCGAAATGCCACTGCTGGCAAATCAAAGGGAAACTGCCTTCTGAAAATGGCAAACAAAACACAACAGACAAAAAAAAACCCATACTCTATGATTCCTAACAAATTACCCACTAAAAGGGATTTCCCTTTCCTGAGTTCTAAACTTATCTCAGTTTCCCCCTATCCTCAAGATTGTTCTCAAAGATGCCTTTTTGTGGTGCTGACTGCCTGGAGTCTCCTAAGGGGTTACCACCTCCCCAGCCTTTGACCAACTTTTCCTGACAGCTTCAGGCTTGCAAAGCCACTGTGGAGCCAAGCCTGAACTCTTCCACAGGTGCCAAGAGGAAAGAACCGTGGCTACCTCAGGATAGAGCTCCAGGTGATCCTGAAGGAAACAGAGGTCACATCTAGGCCGAGTCCCACATGGGACTATTCGCTCACCACACCAGAGCCCTACCACTGAAAACACAAGTTGTGCATGCATTCTTCTAGGGCCTTTGCATGCTGCTGTCAAAACATCTTGAGTGCATCAATTAGCCATTTCTACCGTACCATAAAGGGGCACTTGAATAGTTGTCCCCACAGAGCCACAGCCTTGACCAAGCTGCTTCTCAGTTGGCCAGGTAGACACTAGTAGGCCAGCTATAGAAAGGTCATCGCCATAAAGGACCCTGCTGCCATGTGTCTCCCACAGTGTCTTCCTGTCAGCTGATAACACTCACCTTAAAAAGCAAACCACAAATACCTACCGACCAGGTGTACTATGTCACTCAAAGACTGTCCAACACTCAACCCCATTCAGTTGCTTGCTATTTCTAAGTTCTATTTTATCTCTGGCACAAAGAACTAATGAGAACAGCACTTCTTGAAGTCCCTGATTCAGGAATGGAAACTCTAACAGATGTTGCTGTTGTATAGAGTACCAGGAGGATGTTCATGGAAAGTTTCTGTTTTATTTTCTGTCTTTCAAGAGAAGGGGTGGGGGAGCGTCTATCTGGCAATGACCCACGCATACATTTGAAGTCCTCAGGACAAGGAGTTTTACCTAATTTCAGAAAAAGAAGATATCTGTAAGATTAATGGAATAGTTATAAGTCAAGATCCTTTTAACCCCAAACCAAAGATATTAAAGGTGACAAGTTAATGTTAGACAATCAATAAATAGTAATGACAATGTCTGCCCATCTTCTTGGGCTGATGAAGGATTTATATTATGAATGACCATATAAAAACTAAAACATTTTACCTGATTTTCTAGCAGGGAGTCTGATTTCTTGGGCATCAAAAACCACGCCTCTCATACACTTTTTGTCTTAGTAAGTAAGTTTACACCAAAGGAAAGAAAAGGGAGATATTAGAGGGTGGTACAGGAGAATTACCATTTCTAAATGTTTTTCTTACCAAGACAATTATGCCCATCATGAGCCAACATGAAGCCATCAAAACAAGTACAGCGATAATTGCCTGGAATATTCAAACAGTCATGGACACAGCCTCCATTGAGTTCATTTCCACATTCATCAATGTCTGGGAATAAAACAGAAATAAACCAAACAGGTGCAATTTCTTTGGGAGACATATGTATTTACCCCATTGCTCAGAATCCAGCCCAAAGCAAGAAAAAAAATAACTACAAGGTTCCGTACATCAACAATATTTGTAATTACAAATTCCTGGAAACAGCCTAGAAGCCAATAAACAATACAACAGTTTAATGAATATGGTGTAACTAATTGTCAGAGTGCTGTGCAGCTATATTTTTTAAAAAGGAAGAGGAAGAAGAAAATCTCTAAATTGATTTGGAGTGATTTCTAGAATGAACTCTTAAATTTAAAAAAAAAATCAAAATGCATCTACAGGGCTGGCCAGATAGTTCACTGGATTAAAGCACCTGCCTGGCAAGCACAAGGTCCTGAGTTCGATTTCCTGTACCACAAAAAAATTAAATAAAATAAAATAAAAATAAATAAATAAAATTTTTGAGCCAAGTGGGATAGTGCCTCCCTGTAATCCCAGTTATTCAGGAGCTGAGGCAGGAAGTAGCAAGCTCAATCCCAGCTTGGACAATTTACTGAAACCCTATCTGAACATTAAAAAAAAAAAAAAAAGAAATGGGAATGTAACTTTGTTCCCTGGGTTCAATCCCCAGTACTACCATCAATCAATCAATCAGTTAATCAATTTATTTATTTAGTTTTGAACTGCAAAAGATATTAAAAAAATAAAGACAAGCTATACGTTAGTAGAAAGTATTTACAAGTCATATACCTTCTAAAGGATTTATGAAGAACTCACAATTATAAAAAGACAAATGACTGAATTTTTAAATGGGCAAGAGATTTAAATAGACCTATTTCACCAAAGATGACATGCAAATGGCAGAGAAACACACTGAAAATGCTCAATGTCCTTAGTAATTAAGGAAAGGAAAATTTAAACCACAACAAGATAATACTTCATATTGTTCCACTGGAATAAATAAGATAGACTACAGGGGACTGGGGAGATGGCTCAGCAGAATAAGTGCTTGCCGGGCAAGCATGAAGTCCTGAGTCTGGTTCCCAGTACCACAGAAAGAGAGAGAGAGACTACAAGTGGTCCAAGGGTGTGGATAAGTGGTAAGCCCTTGTACACTGCTGGTGGGAACAAGATGGCATGGTCACTTTGGAAATCAATTTGGCAGTTTCTTTCACTCTCTTCTTAAGTAAATAGTTTAGTACTATGAAATTACTTATAGTGTGAGTAATTTCATAACTCACCACTCATCATCATAACTCTTTTTTATCTTATAAAATTGGAATTTTTTATCCACTAAACCTCAATGTCCATCACCCTCAGTGTTTCCCTCTCCACCAGCCCCTGGCAGTCACTGCTCTGTTGACGTCTGTGATTCTGCCCACTTCAAATGCCTCACGCTTGTGGACTCAGTCACTATTTGCCTCTTGCTAATGGCTTACTTCACTTAGCACCATATTCTCCAGGTTCATTCGCATTGCAGCATGTGACCGGGGACAAATAATATTCCGTGTGTGTAAGATGCTGCTTATCCATCGTCCTGTCAGCAGACACTTTGGTTGCTTCTACCTGTTGGCTACTGTGACTAATGCCATGGACATGAACAAAGCTCCTTAAAACTTTCCTAACAATTCCTCTGGATGCACACTCAGAGGTAGCATCGCTGGATCATACGGAAGTTCTATTTTTAGTATTTCGGAAACCACCATACTGCCCTCCATAGGGGCTATATCACTTTATACTCCCACGACAATGCATGAGTGTTCTAACTTCTCCGCATCCTCACCCACACTTATTTCTGCTCTGTTTTGTTTTTTATAGTAGTCATTCTAATGAGTATGAGTGATAGCTCACAGTTTTGACTTGCATTTACCTGATGTTCAGTGTAATTATTGGCCAAGTATACATTTTCTTTAGAGAAGTGTCTACTGAGGTCCTCTGCATAATTGGGTTTTTGGGTTTTTTAATTGGATTATCTGGCACTGAGTTTTGGGGTTCTCTCTTTTAGATATTCATTTTTTATTACATATGACTTGTAAATATTTTCTCCTCTTCTGGGAGTTGTTTTCATAACCTGTTGATATCATCTTTTTTATTTATTTATTGTCTTTTTGAGACAGGGTCTTGCTATGCAGTTCAGCCTGGCCTTGAGCTCACTTTGTAGCCCAGGCTGGTCTCAAACTCACAACAATCCTCCTGCTTCTGCCTCCCAAGTGCTGGGATTACAGAGTTTGCCACCACGGCTGGCATCATCTTTTTTTTTTCTTTCTTTCTTTCTTTTTAATGTATTTGGTTGTTACAAGATCTCACTAGCAGATCGGACTCATAGTGATCCTCCTATTTTCAGCTTCCTCAGCAGTGGGATTACAGGCGTGTGCCATTACGCCCAGACTCTGTCCTCAGTGTGCCCTGCGGGTGGGACTGGCGCAGCATGTGGTGCAGGGGATCAATCCATGGTCCCTGCACTTGCCTAAGTAGGTGCTTTAGTCCACTGAGCTATCTCACCAGCCCCAATATCATCTTTTTTTTTTTTTTTTTCGGAACCAGGGATTGAACTCAGGCCCTTGCACTTGCCAGGGAAGCGCTTATTCCACGGAGCTATCACCCCAGCCCCGACCCAATATCATCTTTTGGTACACAAAGTTTTTCAAAAGAAATGAAAGTTATGTCCACAAAAGACTTGCACACAAATATTCATAGCAAGATTATTTTTCATAGCCCACAAGAAGAAATAATCAGGGTGTCCTCTACTGGTAAATGAATAAACAAAATATGGTGGGGCCAGACAGTGGAGTATAATATTAAATTTTTGAAAAGAATGAAGATGAAGATGAATGAATCTCAAGGATATGATGCTAAGTGTAAGAATCCAAATACAAATGACCACAAATTATGATTCCACCTACCTCAAATATCCAGGAAAGACAAATACACAGATTTAGAAAATAGATTATTGGTTGTCTGGGGCTTTTTAGGCTGGAAATGAAAATTAGTTATACAGTTGTATGAGACATTTTATTGCAGTGAGGAAAATGTTTGCAAACTACATTACAGTATGATTGCATAACTCAGCTGATTTAACTGATTGTCACTGAAAACTGGTAGATGTTGTGGTAGGTGACATTTTCATAAAGTTGTTTAAAAGAAATATAAATTTATGTGCCTATTTGTGGAAAAAAATGATAAGTCAGGAATTATAGATTGGTGACCTACACAGTACAGGGAAGGGGGCAGAAAGGAGGCATGAAACTAGGATAATAGGGGTGGAAAGGAGTCCCACCGCTCTGAGGATACTTTTTTGTATAGCTCTGACTCTCAAACCAAGCTGATGTGTTACATACATGCAGACATACATAGGTACATACATGCATGCCAGCGAACCAGGAGTAGGGGTTGGAGGGATGAGAGTGGATAAAAAATGAACAGATTAACCTAATATTGTAAAATTAATGAAAAAAGCAACCAAGTACCTGAAAAGCAACACCTCGACTGGATGCTATAAAGTTAAAAACAAATAAAGTTACCTGCTGTTCTCTAGCTAGTAAGTACTATACCCTGGCTCACAGGGTTATGAGTCAGTAACCTATAAATATTTTTGGAAAAAGATTAAGCAAGGAGGAAGGCTCGAATGGATCTTGCGGTATTGGTATGTCACTGTGTTTTTAGTATACACAGATGAATAGACGGAAAGAGAAGACATGTGTGTGTGTCTGTGTGTGTGTCTGTGTGTGTGTGTGTGTGTGTGTGCGCCTGAGTGCACATACGTGCATTTCCTAGCTCTGTGCAGTGAATGATGACACCTGGTAGCAAAGAAAACACCAGCCAGGACTTTGCATTTTATACCACTTTCCAGGCCGAGGACCCAGGGCTCACTGGAGAAATGACTGATTCTAACATTGAGAGCAGGAAATGTAAGGTGTATCTGGACTATCAAATCGTACTAGGAAATTAGGAATTTCTACCTTAAAAATGCCAAATGGCACAGAAAACTATGGGAAAGAACAATCTGAGCCCAAAATAAATAATTATAGATATAATAAAATCAGTATCCATGATTCATAGTAGTGTAAATAAATATACACATACATAAGTAAATAGGGGTGGATGGGCAGATCTTCCTTATAGAAAAATTCTAATTAATAAATGTATAAAGAATAAGGGGGGGGCCTGGCCCTAGCTCAGGCCTTTAAGTGGCTGCTTCCACAAAGCTGTCAGCCTCAGGTTGCTGGAGTTCAAACCTCGCACCTCTCCCGCTGGCCAAAAGTGCCCTGAAGGCATTCGAGGAGCAAAAAAAAAAAAAAAAAAAAGAATAAGGGGAGGATGCAAAAAACAAACAAAAAAGCCCACAGCCCAATAGAGTGAACATCATAGTAACATGTCACTGTTATCTGTTATGCCAGACATAGTGGCATACTCCTATAATCCCAGCACTCTGGGAGGCTGAAGCAGGAGGACTGCTGCGAGTTCAAGGCCAGTCTGGACTACATAGTAAGTTGAAGGCCAGCTCTACAAGGCCTTGTCTCAAAAACATAATAAATTAAAAAGCAATTACAGGCAAGATCCATACCTCAACGCTTCTCATGGATAAAACTGAAGGACTAACAGGATATTGGCATGGTGTCAAAGTATGTCCCCCCAGAATCTCCTTCTATTATTGAGAGGAGTGGTGACTTTCCAGTGTAGAAAGTGGGCAGACACCATCTTAAGCAAGTCCTCTAGGTTAACATCACCAGGAATGGGCCCTGGGGACACCATGTGTCCCTGATGTGATCATTGATGAAGCACAAAAGAGGGCTCCTGTGGTGTCCTTACCCAAAATGTGGAACCCCAACCTCATCCTGAGAAAACACAAGACAGATGAACTGAGCAGCACCCAGTCAAAGTCTTGATGTCATGGAAGACAAGGGGAGACTGAGGGACTGTCCAGGTTGAAGGAGACAAAAGGGACAACAGCTGGATAATACGGGGCCCTGCACTGCATTCTGGAATAGAAAAAGAATGTCAGGGAAAACCTGGTGAAATCTGAACCAGGTTTACAGTTCAGTCAGTAATATTATACCGATGTTAACTTCCTGGTTTTGATAACTGTACTATAGTTTTATAACATGATAACATTAGTGTAAGATGAGTAAAGCGCATGCATGAATTCTACACTGGTTTTTGCAACTTTGTGAAGTCTGGAGTTATTTCAAAATAAAAAGATGGTAAGGCTGGGGTGTAGTTCCCGTATGAGACTTGCCTAGCCTATGTGAAGCACTGAGTTCAATTTTCAACTCTGGGGGAGTAGGGGAAGCTTGTTTTAAAAAGAAAAACATAGGGCCGGCCAAATAGCTCAGTGGATTAAAGCACCTGCAAGCAGGCATAGGGGACTGGGGTTCGATCCCCGGGCCTGCCATGCCGGCCTCACGCCCGGAATATGCTGAGACTGGGTGATTAAGACTGGGCGACTGGGCGTGGTGGCGCACACCTGTAATCCCAGCTCTTGTGAGGCTGTAAACAGGCAGATCACTATGAGTCCAATCTAGTAGTGAGACCCTGAACACCCTGTAGACTCTTCCCTAAGAAAAAAAAAAAAAAAAAAAAAAAAAAAACAGCTCCTTACACAAAGAATAAGTTTGGGTTATCCTGGTAAAGTGATTTCATTCCTTAAAATTAAGTATTGACCACTGAGTTCTGTCCCCAAACCCCCAGGTCTGGAACATAGGAGAAATCAGTTAGAATAAAACATTCCTTATCTGCAGCCACTTTTGAATCATATCATTTTTAAGCTATTTAATTGGGGCCCATAACTTTCATTTCTCTGATATTTTGGTAGAAACTTGGTGGAGGATAAAATTCTGGATACTCTGAGCAAATCCAGTCACCATCATTAAATTTAAGTGAGGGGGCTGGTGAGATAGCTCAGCAGATTAAGCACCTGCTTAGGCAAGCACAGGGACCCTAGTTCAATCCCCAGCACCACAGGCCCAACTGGCCTCCCCTCCCCCGGGCAAGCTGAGCTGGCCACCGAGACCAGGCATGGTGGCACACGCCTGTAATCCCAGCACCGGGGAGGCTGAAAACAGGGGGATCACTATGAGTCTGATCTAGTAGTGAGACCCTGCACTCCTTGTAGATCCTTCCCTAAAATATAAAAAAAAAAAAAAACCCTCACCAAAAAACCTCTCCCCAAAACAGTGATTAAGCTGTGGATAAAGGAATAGGAAACTCTTTAATTTTTTATCTTACACATTTTTGCACTTGAATTTGCATAACATTGATAGATTATTTTTAAACAAATTTTAAATA
>NW_004524879.1:0-481 GCF_000260255.1 Octodon degus
TTGCAGGTGCTTTAATCCCCTGAGCTATTTGGCTGGCCCTTCTTTTCTCTTATTCTTTACCATAATCTCCCTTCACACTCCTGTAGTCTGTTGATGTCTTCTTGTTTTTTACTTCTTCATATAATTAAAACATTTCATTATTAAATCAAATAGGATATTTTAGCATATAATTCTAAACTTCTGAATTCTGAAGCACTTTAGAGATTGTTGCTTATATTTCTTGGGGTGATATCCTTGGGATTTGTAGGCATTGCAGCTGTTTAATAAATTTTTGATGTAGTTGTCAAATCAGGGGTGTTTTAAATGACACTGAGAACAAAGTCTTCTCCTGATGTCTAGCAGTCCCTTCTGTGACTTTTAAAAAAGTATTGGGCCATCTAACTTCAACTCTCTGGAGAAATATGAGAGAAAATTTGCATTATTTTATAAAATCAAATATTGAGATACATCTCACAGTTTCCTCACTAACTACGACACACAC
>NW_004524879.1:1049-1969 GCF_000260255.1 Octodon degus
GTTTTTAAATAAATAATTAAACCAAAAATAATTAGGATAAATTAATACTCCAGATACTTGTAAAATAAATTGAAATTGGGTACAATTCAGTTTGCATATTTTTGTTGCTATTTTCAATTGTAGTTTTGTGATTTAAATTACTCATCCCGTACCATAAGATATCAACTTAGAACTTTTTAAGTATGTAAATAAGATTTTGGTTAAAGAAAGAGTGCTCATAACTGCCAAGTAAGAAAAAATAAATTTCAAAAAGAATTATGGTGTAGATTTAATGAGCTCTTCATCCCAGGTTACCGTATGAATTACAACGCTGATCTTAAGTATAGTAAATGTTTACCTTTTTAAAGAATTTATTATGCTAAGAAACACAGTTTTATGAATCCATCTCAATACACTGCACCTGTGTTACCCCCAGTTTGTCAGTGTTCTCAACCCTGTCTGAGTCAGTTCTGGATGTCCGTCCTGAGTGTTTCTAGGAAGTTAAGTCAATAACATGGTGCTCACTTCAAAAAAAAAAAAAAAAATGTAGGTAAGAGTGTGTTTCAGAGAAGAGGGAATATTTTGGGGGGGATTCAAGTCAGTGTGCTATTTCCTCTAATAAACCTTAAAAAGCTGAACATCCACCACTTTACCATCCTTCACGTGTATTCTCCGGCTGATCCTAACTTTTCATGCTCGGACCTAAAATAACATGGGTTTTATGAATTTCTTCATACCTTATGGTTTTAGCCAAGTGGTTATACTATAAGACCAAGGTCCTTACGACTTGTGTATGAACACCATACCTGTCCTCCTCCTGAACAACTACAGGGATTATAATCCTTTTGAGATTCATAATGTAATACAGTATTTCAGTGTTGTAGTCTGTATCAGCCAGGGTTATACTAGAGGAAGAGATATAATACAAAATATTCAAAAGT
>NW_004524879.1:2644-3570 GCF_000260255.1 Octodon degus
AATTTGTGTGAAGATTGAGAACAGTGGTTTATTTTGACAGTTGACACCAGACAACATGGAAGTAGTTTGACGGGTGTGTTCCTTAAGATTGGGGTGAATTTTTCTTATCTGATGTGAATGAAACCTGAGGCAGAACATCTTGCACCCCTCAGACATCCTAGGTGATAGAAATAGGCTCTCAGGTCCCTTTTCATGGCTCTCCATTATCACATGCAGGGCAGTGATGAGTCCCATTGATCTTTAAATGAAAGGTTTAGCCGAAAAGGCTATTGGATTTCTTTTTCTTATCTTTTTAACATTATCATAACCATTATCTACCTGCTTCAGCTCAGTAAAAAATTAAACAAAACAAAGAAAGATGACCATATTGATCAATCCTACATTTTGATTGCTCATAGAAGGACATTTTGCAAGATGCCACAGTTGTGAGACAGACTCGATCAGAGTACACCGCACTCTGAGGTTTTGAAATAGCTAAAGCAAGATCTTCCAATACCGTGGAAACTCAAACCACTTTTCTTGACAACTTAATTATTTTCATCTAGGAAGTAATCTGGTAGGAAACAGAGATGAAGAGCAAAAGATAAACTTAAAAAATATGGTTTATTTGTGGAGCAAAACAAATTTTTTTTTCTTTTTTCTATGTACTTAGTACAGGGTCTACAGGGTCTCATTACATAGATCAGACGCCTAGTGATCCTCTTGTTTTCAGCTCCCAAATGCTGAGATTACAGGCATGTGCCACCATATCCAATCTCAGTTCCATCTCAACACACCCTGGGGGTGGGGGCAGCACGACACACCGGGACTCCAACCTTGGTTCCTGCATCTGCCTAAGCAGGCCCTGTAATTCACTGAGCTGTCTGACTAGTCCAGAACAGTTTTAAATAAGCTGATTTCATTATGGGAAATAAAGACACACACAC
>NW_004524879.1:9963-10667 GCF_000260255.1 Octodon degus
TTGCCAGGGAAGCGCTTATTCCACTGAGCCATCTCCCCAACCCCCTAGTGTTTCTGTTCTAATATTTAAATCTTTGATCCATTTTGACTTCAGTTCCATGCCTGGTGTTCAACATGATTCTAGTTCTATTATTTGACAGATGGACAGCCAGGGTTTCTAGTACCACTTATTAAAGAGGCTGTTTTTCTTCCAGTCAGCATGTTTGGCCCCTTTGTCAATCATAAGATAGCTGAGCATGTTTGAAGTTGTGTCTGCATCTTCTAATCTATTTCAATGATCCTCAGGTCTGCTTTTCTTTTCCAGTACCATGCTGATTTTGTCAGAGTAGCTTTGTAGTATAGTTTCAAGTCAGGAATTATGAGGCCTCCTGCTTTTCCTTTGTTGTTATTGTTGGTGGGAGCGTAGACTGGTACAATTATTGTGGAAACAGTGTGGAGATTTCTTATAAACAGAATTAGAGGCATCAATTGACTCAACGCTTCTTCTGTGTATTTTACCACAGCATGTGAAAACAACATATCAAAGAAATACATTTGCATCTATGTTTATAGCAACACAATTTGTCATTGCTTAATCTTGGAAACAACCCAAAAGTTGATCAACCAAGGAATGGATAAAAAATGCTATTTTTATATAATTTATATGACTATAAACTCAAAGTTTTGACAGGTAAATGTATGTAAAGGGAGACCAGACTCAGAAAA
>NW_004524879.1:11067-24758 GCF_000260255.1 Octodon degus
AAAGAGACAGTAAGTGAAAGAATACCTAGGAGAGTGGGATGCATCTTCCCTGCCAATCACATGGATGGTCCTCCAAATAATCCCCGCCTCCAATCAGTCACAGCCTACCAAATTCTCTTTTATCTGCGGAGGAGCGTGGGAAGCATCTTTCCAGCCAATCACATGGGTGGTCCTCCAAATAAGCCCCGCCTCCAATCAGTCACCACCTATCGAATTCTCTTTTATCTGCTGAGGAGCGTGGGAAGCATCTTTCCAGCCAATCACATGGATCTTCCTCCAAATAAGCCCCTCCTCCAGCTAGGGACCAACTATCGAATTCTATTTTAGCTGCTGAACTATTGAGTGCATGAATCTGCTACTGAATACAGCTGGACAATGACTTGAATGCTTTCAAAACTACTGTTTCTCAACACAAGTGACATCGAAGGAGATCTTACGTCAAAATAATCACCAGATGCAGTGGATAATCAGATAATTTCATGCACAAAGTGTGTGTGTTGAAAAGTAAAATCTTTGCTTTGGAGTGCTTTGAAAGCGTTCTTTCAGAAGTTAAGGATGTGTTTTCTTAATGTTTTGACATTACGTGAAAAGGAAGGGCATTGTGTAATTATAAAAAGTGACTGGTTAGTACCTCATTGACAAACGGAAAACAGAAAATGCATGACAGGTGTGAAAAATACGTGTTTCACTCATGGAAAAATGACACAGATGTAACTAAACACAAGTGTGCATTTTAAAGCAATAAAGACATATAGGAAACTTAGAGTATGGAAAGACTCGGGTATTTCAAAGGTCATTCTAAGTTGGAGAAATATTCTATTTTCAGTGGAGCCATTTTCATTAATTGAAAGTGTTTTTCACAAGTGTAATGGCAAAACCTTATCTGAAACCTTTTGCGTTAGGCTCGTATATACGACAAATTTTAATTGGATGCTTATGCAGTGGGAATCAACATGGATGAAGACATAATGATGAGAGATGAAGTCACTAATTATCAGTGTTTTGAGGTTACGGTTAGAGAGAATATATACCGAGAAAGTATTTGGTTGGGTAGAAACAGTGGAGTAAGTGGTTATAAAAATGATTAGAAATATTTTAGAAATTGACTTCAAGTTGGCAGTTTAAAGTTCAACTACAGGCTAAGGTTTTACAGTTTTGATCAGGTAAGACGTTAATACCAAAAACAAAATTTTAAAATGATGTATCAGGGTTGGGGAGATAGCGTGGCAGTCTATACACAAGTCTGGCAAGGTCAAGGACCCGAGTACGATCCCCAGTACCGCATGCGGTACCAGCCCTTTGTGCTGAGCCAGCCACTGAAAACAGGCCTGGTGGTGCACACCTGTAATCCCAGCTCTGGGGAGGCTGAGACAGGAGGATCACTGTGAGTCTACGCTGCATAGTGAGACCGTGTACCAAATAAATAAATAAATAAACAAGATTTTTAAAATAATATATCATCTGAGGATATAATTCAGCAGCACAGCACCAGCTTGGCCAATATGAGGACATGAGTTTTATTCTGCCATGGATTTATTGGTGCATGAATTCATGGGTGAGTGTATCATGCCATGAGTCAAGCATCTTCTAAACTCATGAGACACTTTTGGCAGTTTTAGGTCTAAACTGTAACAGCGGGATAAATGAAAGATGGAAGAATATCAGTTTTCCGTGTATCCACTTACAGGACTTTCCTGGAGCTATATTCCTGGCTTCTCCCTGCTCGGCTCCTGTACGTTTATGAATTACGCAAGTGGAGGTAAGGAGGAAAAGGTACAAATCAAATCATAAGGAAAAAGCAAGGGAAGATACATGTAAAAGTTCATACAAATTATTCACAAAATATACTACTTTGATACTTTATTTATAGTAAGTCTACTACTTTGATAAATGTAACATAAACACAAGATACATTCTTCCAATAAAGATTTCATTTTGTGAATGACTTTTCAACTTACAAATTTTTCTTTACAATGGTGGTTTGCATATTCTGTTTTCGGTTGTTTTTTTTTTAGAATCGGGGATTGAACTCAGGTCTTTGTGTTTGCCAGGCAAGCTCTTATTCTACTGAGCTATCTCCCCATCTGCATATTCTTAATCAAAGTCTGGTAATGAAATGACTGAAGTAGCACTGTTAGGCACTTGTCCACGCCCGTTTAGCTTTGAGTGGATGGAATCATTGATGGAATCTTAGAAAAATTTCCTCTCCTAAAGCCGACTTCACAATGTGAAAAATTCTGGAGATGCTGAAGAAATTGTTTTGTTTATCTGGAAAATTAAATCCCAGACTAAAAGAGAGCTGAGAAAAGTTTTTCAAGGAAATTCATTGAAGTTTGCTGAGATGAACAGAACCTCGGTGTTCTTATGTGGGATTGCTACCGCCTCAGGAAGCCCAGCTATTCATGACAACCAGAAGACACTGCAAAAATGCAAGGAAAGATAAATTTGTCTCAGTAAATACACAGTTCCAGGAATCCTTCTCAGTTTTAGTACAGTAATCTCACTGGTCTTGCCTTCTTGTGAAATAGTTTTGGAAGTATTCATTCATGATTCAATTGTGGACATTTTAGACACGGCACCTGGGTACCATGAAGTGGAACACACACTGGTAAAAATATTAGGGTGCGTTCTCAATCACCTTATTCTCTTGATCTGGCTCCTCGATGCTTCTGGCTTTGCCCCAAATACACTGTGAATGTTTAAATACCTTTATAATGTCCTACAGCAAAGCACACATTGCAAGGAGTCATGAGCCAGGTTTTGCCTATCGCTTTGGAAGCGTTTATCCCCTTATAGTTGCCAGTGTCTGCGGCAGTTCTAGAAGTCTTATTTCAACACTGTCTTTAGCTGCCCTGTACTCAATCCTTCAATGTTCTGGGCTGATTCAAATTATCATGTTCTGATAGTTCTTTTGATTTGATGCCTTTCAGTGTTATCGTAGTTTTCAAAACAGCTCATAAGAGGACTCAGAAGAGAAGAATTGCAAATACATCCGTCAACATGGAGTATTCCATTTTTGACCAAAATAAATGGTACCAGTGGCCTTCGCTGTAATTCATTAACAGAGCAGGGAAACTGAGAAGTCTGTGTGTGTGTGTGTGTGTGTGTGTGTGTGTGTGTGTGTGTGTGTGTTTTTATACATCTCCCTACCTGTCACTCTAGTTTATTTGGATGCATTAGGTATAATTAGAACATGAACCCACACATGTCTTTATCCTTTAAACTCTAGCTGTGTCCCTTTTTGTGTTTTCTAACCTTTCATGGCTTTAGATCTAAAAGGCTAATACACCAAAACATAGCTTGGAATTTCTATCGTTCTTGAAGAGTTTTAAAAACACCTCCCAATTCCAGGTTTTATTTTTGAATCTGCGTCACTCTTAACTTTGTATAATTTTATACCGTGAGGAACAGAATCCTGTTTTTCTTAATAAGGTCTGACTATCTTTTCTTTCTGTGGAAATCAAGCTGCAATAATTATAATGTTTAGGTTTGGGAAAAACAAAAATATCCTCTGTGTTTCTTTCTTTGGGAATGGGGGGTTGAGACCAGGTCTTGCTATGCAATTGAGGCTGCCTTTGAACTCCCTACATAGCCCAGGCTAGCCTCCAGAGCACAGCAGTTCTCCTGCCTCAGCCTCCCAAGTAGTAGGAATTACAGGGCTGTGGCACCACTTCTGGCTGTCCCTTGTATTCATGATGGGAAATTTTCTTCACAGATGACAAAGGCCTGGCACACTGTTCTCATAAGCAGTGACAATCTAGAGATCATTGCGGAAGGTGAACCTCCCAGAAAGCACAAAATCATCTTTCATGTTTATAGATGAGCTACAAATCTCAGTCAACCGCAGGTAAATTCAGTCAATTCTGCTTCCAATGTCTTCTGCTGTGAGCAAAATCTTCCTCAACTGAAAGATGCAGAAATGACTCAGTCACACAGGTGATCTTGTTGCAAATGTAGATTAGAACAATTTGTGTTTTCAGAAAGCAAAAAAATAAACCTGCCATCTTCCATTTAGATCACGTGATTAGCTAGACTACAACCACTACATAATCCAGAACACATAGTGGAATCATGCCCTGATATGTATTTTCCCGCCACTGTTGCTTAATTTCCGCTGGATGAATTACGTCATTAGGTGTAAATTAGTGAAGCAAGACTCTTGTGCTGGAGACTGCAAAGGGAGTCAATGTCTATCATAAGTTAATAAGCTTGTGTAAACACCCTTTATGAGTCCAGACGCAATTACTGCATTTGTAGCTAAGGTTCACCCCAGTGAAAACTGTCACATCAACAGTGGCTACATGCTTGAAACTGGATGACCGACACTGATGCGCTAGTAACGTTTTCATCGCTGGATAAAAATGCCAACACTCACAGTTTGAAGCTGGGAACGTTTATTTGGGATCCTATTTTAGTTCCCTGATCAGGTACCTTCAAGTCTGAAATTATAAATTTCATTTCACACAGCTAATCTCATTCTAAGATGATTGACTAAAGAGTGAAGCACATCAGATAACTGGGATAAACTTGTGCGTTTTTAACAGCACACTTCTAAATCTTCAAATACACCTGTGTCAAGAAATGGTATTTAATTACTTGTGTCTCCTTTGTTAATTATTTTGTTCTTTTTCTCCTCTTAAAAACAAAAGAAAACGTGGTATTTACACAATGGAGTATTTCAGGGCCATGACAAAGGTTAAATTTGAGTAATTTGAAAAAAAAAAAAAAAAAAAAAGTGGATGCTGGCTGGGGAGATAGCTTGGCGGTCCAAGCATCTGCCTCGCGATGATAAGGACTAGAGTTTGATGCCCAGTTCTGTATGCTGTGCCCACCCCTAACATCATGTGTGTCATGCCAGCCACTGAAACTGGGGGTGGTTGGGCAGGCCTGTAATCCCAGGGCTGGAGGGGCTGAGACAGGAGGATCACTAGAGTCCAAGTCGCAGAGTCAGACCCCACACCAAGTAAATAAATAAATGATTTTTAAAAATCAAAAAAGAAAATAGGTGCACACAGACATCATGAGGTAAAGGAAACAAATCACTTGCACAAGCTTAAATATCCATATTTAATCTCGTAGGCAAAGACAGAAGAGGAGACAGGCAGGGATGTAGGCCATCACGTGGCTGATTCAGCAGAGGCTTGTCGGCATAACCACCAGCTTCCTGGACGAAGTGGCCCTTTATGAATCCTTTCAGGCATGCAAGCATGATTTTTCAGGACCAACTTCAACCCAGAAACAAAAGCTAAGATCCTGATTGACCTAAAATATACTAAAGAGTGAAACAGTTTTTGGGACCGATGGGCACCTATATGTATGACCAAAGACGATGTACCAGCTCGAGGAACTCATGGGAGCTCTTCCTAGGTTGCACCTTACCACTGGGTGGTGTGTTCCCACATTCTCAATATCATCAGAAAATGTCAGCTTCATACTACATAATTCTGCCTTCTTCCTTCTTTGCAGATTCAGCTTATGTGAGAAGCTTTTGGCTTGGAGTGTTTCTCACCTCACTCTTTGATTCTTTTTTTATTTTTTAAAGAGAGTACAAAATAGTCTTAAAAGGGAAAATTTACAGGTGATGCAGAATTTTGCTTAACAAAATAACACGATTGCACAGTATTTGTTGTAATGCACATGTTGTCTTCCAACTGGTTGTTCATATTACCACATATGTGCATGCAAAATTGGAAGAAAGAAAAAAAAAAGAAAGAGATAGATAAGAAATTAAGAAGAGAACAAAGGGAAAAAACATTAACAAAGGAAACACATCAAATTAAGCATGAGCTGCTCCTTTCTGTAGACCAGCAGAAATGCATAGTACAGTTGTCCAACCCATCCTGCTTACACACACACATAAATCTCTTTCCCCCTTTTCTGTCCTTCTCCTCAACTCACTAACACTTTCCTTTTGAATAAGTTCATTCCTTTTGCCCAGTATCTATTTTACCATTCTGATTTTGTTTTGTTTTGTTTTTTAGGTTCTCACACTAAGGAGACCATACGATGTTTCTATATGCAAGTCTGATTTATTTCACTTAATAGAATGGTCTCTAGTTGCATCTATTTACTGATTTAAAAAAAAAAAACACCTCAAATTTATCCTGTTTTATAGCTGAATAATACTCCCTTGTATAAAAATACCACAGCTTCCTATCTATTCCTCAGTTGAAGGACAGCTGGGTTGTTGTTTCCTGGATTTAGCTTTGACAAATTGCTCTGTTATAAACATGGTGAAATATGTATCACTGTGGTATGATGTTTTTATTTGTTGCAAAGGAAGGCACCCAAAGATGAATGATGTTTTCCTAGGAGAATCCTAGCATCCAACAAGTGAAACTATACTTGGGGATTATCCCAGATTACAAGGAAAGTCCATTGAAGTCCCCCCAAGAGGGTCAGCATGCCCAGCCTGGCTGGGAGGACACAGTGTTCTCTCTTTGTCCCCCTTACTGGGGAATCTTCCCATCATGAATATCATGAAATCCTTCTTGTGGGGCTTCTTGGTTTGAAGGTTACTCCCAAACAACTCAGTGGTGAGGCTGAGCCACTGCTGACCTAGTCTGTCCAAAGGCGTGCATGCTCATTTATCTGCTGAGCCTTAGTCACAAGAACCAGGAGTCTGAGTGAATCTCCACACATCTGTCACACCTCTCTGTGCAGAATCCTAAAGCTGTCTCTTTCTTCTCACTTCTGTCTTATAAAGGAGCAGCTTCAGATAATTTCTGGACCAGGATGCTGGCTTCAGCAAGCCCAGTTCAAATAAAGACTTCAGGAGGACACGTCTTCCAGATACCTTATAACTTCTCTCCCTCACAGGTAGTGACACATTATTAGGACACTTAGGGACTTTGAATGTCATCGGAGTAGAACTCTTAGGAAAGAGTTTCCTAAATCTACTACTTGTCCCTTCTGTCAGAACACCACTGAAAAACTGGTTTATTTAGACTCTTTACCCTCATTTAATCTAGACAGGAAAATTAGCTCACTTGGATTGCATTGGGCACCTGTTTTACTTTGTATCACCAGCTCTGGACACTTTGTTTAAAAACGGACTACAAAGATAGTATCAGAGAAACCCTTCCCTTGCTTCATTCTTAAGAGGATTTCCAAACCTGCCCCTCTTCAAATATCAGTAGTGGTCCAACCATCCCAGGCCTGATTTCAGGATGTGTGTCACCTCACACTGCCTACTTCTCCCTTCCTTCAGCCTTTGAGACCCTCCAAGATTTGGCCGGGGAGACCCTCTATTAGGAGCCATCAAAGAGAGAGCTTGTTTTAAAAACTACACAGATCTGAGACATGAAGGCAGTAGCTTTGTTTGGAAAAGGATAAAAATCTTGATCCTTCTTGAGGTTGGGACCAGGGAAACTGAGTCACAAGAAGTGTGTGCACAGGATTGGTGGGACACTACAGTCACAGTGATTCCTACAATTTTTTTTTTCAGTACCTGAGATTGAACACAGGAACCTGCGCTTGCCAGGCAAGCGCTTATACTAGTGAGCTATCTCCCCGGCCCTGATTCCTACAATTTCTCATGGATCTTCTTTCATTTACAAGAGGTCTTCACTCTTGTCTTCTACCCTTCTAGATTGTGCTTTTTGTTTGTATTTTGCTGTAATCCACACTTGTCTTCGTGCTTGAAAGACTACATGTTTTTTGCACGTGTGGTTCTTCCTGTTTTCCTTTACTGTAGCTAAGAGTAACCAGCAGCATGATATTCCCCACTCCACCAAACTTATTCAAAAGTTGTGTACATAGTGTTAGCAAGCTCCTGGCTTCTCACAAGCGACGATGCAAAGAATCTACCTTGCATACAAATTCAGGGAGATATATATGGTGTTTAAGTTTCTGTACTTGATTTGTCTCACTGAACATAATTTCTAAGTGTGGATATTTTCGTGTGGAGGCTTCCAAGTTGTTATTTTTAGATGAGATTGTACCGTAATAAGTGGATTCCAAATTTTAGCAATCTATGTGTTATCGTTTGTGTCTAGTTGTCACCCCAAAGCCTTATGCAGTCTTATGGTAGGGACTTCTAGAGCTTGAGATTGACTCATGATCCACTGGGATTATGGGCAATCCAAAACTGGGATTATGGGTCTGAGCACTGCTGGGATTATGGGAATGAGTGCTACACCCAGCCTGGGGCGGATAGCCTGAATGGAATTTAAGGGAGACAGACTTCCTCTCTGTAGCCGTTGTTGCTGCATCTGCTCCCATTTGCTCTTGCTCTTTGGCACCTCCATGAAAAGTTGCCCTCCGCCACGTGCCACTTGCCTTGGAGCCAGCTGAGACGTTCAGCAAAATCTTACTGAAATCCTCAGTAACCGTGAGCTGAACCAACTTGTCCCTCCTTCATTTTAGGTGTCGAGTATTTCTCCCAGCAGCAAGAGAAGAGTAACTGAGATAATATATTTTAAATATCAATTATGACAACAAAAACAAAAATAGAGAAAGGAAGTTTAAGTGAACAGAGGGGTAAGGGGAAAGGGATTATGAAAAAATAACTGACCTGTATTATGTACCTACTGCTCAAGATGATTGCAAACTGTGCATACTGTAATCATGTACCAGCATAATTCTTTTCTTTAATTCAGAGAAACATGCAAAGGAGGAATTTAGGAACGCACTGCCTCCAGTTTCTTCAAGATTCTTGCAAATATCTCCGTCCTTCTTTACAGGATTTCATTCTTTTCTGTCAGCACCCTTGATTTTACTTCAGATACCCTTCAAAAATATTCATTCCACTTTCACTGTAATTCAGACAATAGAAAGATGGGGGCTTGTGTTGGGCTTTATGTAATCCCAGCCCTGGAGCTCAAAGAAATAAGAGTCTCTTATTGGAAACACTCACAAGCTTTTACATTCTTTACCTATGCTTGGAATTTAAAAGTGTGAGCTCCTTAGTTCCCTGCATTGGTCTTCATTCCGTGGAGATTTAGATTTTTATGCCTTTTTGATTCTTATTATTTTCTTTCACTCTAGGTAAGTGTGAACAACCTGCAGTGTGATATTTCCCACGTGACAAACTTATTCAGTACAGCCGGCAAGACAGCTCAGCAGTCTCCGCGCCTGCTTGGGCAAGCGCCGGGACCAGGGTTCGATCTCGAGGACCACATGCCTCGCCGCTTAGTGAGACCCTACACCAAATATGCTAAAAAAGAAAAAAAAAAGTTTTGTAAATAGTGTAGCTGAATTCCTGGCTTCTCACAAGTGTCGAATTGGAGAGGTCAAATGCGTTCCTCTTGTGGATTAATTTAAATTCTTCCCACCATGAGCTCTTGGTACTCTGCATGAAATCAGAAGGTCGGCCTGTAGCAGCATTAAGCGTAATGAAAGCGGAGCAGCAACTCCAAGAAGCCTTAAATGCCCTACAGGAAGTCATGGTCAGGGTGCTGTGTACCTTGGGATGCTGAGGGCCGTGCAACCCACATCAGGTGGTACCGACGACCGGAGCAGAGCTGATAGGCTACCTGGGCTGTACATGCATTTGCAGCTTACAGTGACTCTCTGAAGAGAGAATTGGGCACCAACGCAAAGAGCTGGCTCTGTCTGCGGATGCATAAGTCCCAGTCAAGAGCTGAAGACCTGGGGCCGGCCAGATAGCTCAGTGGATTAAAGTGCCAGCTTAGGCTGACACGAGTGTCGGGGGTTCAATCCCAGGGTCCGTGTCAAAGCCTGGAGACAGACACCCAAAGTTGACGGGCACGTTAGAGCCCCTCAGAATAAGGAGAACTCACCTTTCCTGCCACTTTCTCTTTTAATCCAGGCAGGCTACAAGTCTGTGCACTGGTTTTTCCCAAAGCCCAGGGTGGGTCTTCGATTTGTGGTAAACTTATCCATGGATACACACGCAGAATTGTGTGAAGCCGATTCACTGGGCATTTCTCATTCAGATTGAAGCCACAGCTCAATATCCCATGTTGGAAAAAAATAACTGTTTACTCAACAGTTTGGGTTACATCTTTGGATAGATTTTCAGCATTGGTGTTACCAGATGATACACTAGTGAGCTTCTTAATATTTTCAGAAGTTGCCGTGTTATTTTTGATAATGACTATTTTTTTTAAATGTATTTGGTACAGGGTCTCACTGCATAGATTAGACTCATAATGATCCTCCTGTTTTCAGTCTCACCAGCACTGGGATTACAGGCACACGCCACCGCGCCCAGACTCGGTGGTTGGCTGGCTGCACCCGGGGGCAAGGCTGGCACAGCGTGTGGTGGCGGGAATAGAACCCCAGTCCCCGAGCTTGCCTAAGCAGGTGCTTAATCCGCTGAGCTATCTCGACGGCCCCATAATGGCTGTATTAATTCTTATTTCCAACAATCACATGCAGTAGTTCTTTCTTCTCCACATTGTTGAGGTTATTTGCTGTCTTCGGTCTTATTGATAATGCCCATTATTTTATGAGGTAAATTCCTATCATTATGGTTTTGATTTCATGGTCCACCTTATTATCAGGAAGGTAAATTTTCATGCAGTATCCAAATCAGGTCAAGCTTTGCGGTTGAGTTGTATCTATGTATGATTCATTTTATATTTTAATTGGGATTCTCTTTTTTTGTACTGAATTTTAAAAGTCCCTTGGATGTTCTGAATATTAATTCCTTTTAGTGCCCCTGCCACTTTGAGCTCATATCAGCACTCGCTAACAGAGAGTATGTTAGCTTCATTTGTGCCCAAGCGGATATTTAATTTTCACAATCTCATTGATGCTTAGCACTTTTTCGAACATCGCTGGAGTGTAGATGTGTTTCGAGGCTTATGTCCCCATGTGGTGTTCAGTTCCATTGCCCTCTCTGTCTGTTTTTAATTCCATGTCAGTTCTTAAAACTCTCCAGCTTTTCATTATGTTTTGAGATCAAGGAGCAGTGTGCTTGCTGTTTAAACCTGTTGCTGCTCGAAATGATTGATTGCACATGCTTGCATGGGTGTGCGTTGGTTCTACATAGGGATTCAAATGATGCAATTTTAATTTATTGAAGAGTAAATTAAAAATCTATTCTTAATAAATCTGAATAAATTAAAAATCTATTCTTAATAAATCTGAATAAATTAAAAATCTATTGTGAATAAATCAAAAGGCCAACTTAAAACTTTGGCCTTTTGAGGTGAACTTCAGGAGATTAGTGGACTGCCTTGGACAGTACAGACTGTCAAGTAATTTTGATTATAGCAGTCTATATAAATGATATAACTCACAAGATATTTTGCATTTAATTCATTATATATCATCAGTGCTGATGTTTTTTTATTGGGAAAGATATTCCATATGCGTTGTTAAGCTTACTCTTACATATCTAATATTTTAACTATTGCGACGGGAGTTGCCTTCTTATTTCTAGTTTGATTTCTTCTTTTCTATAGCAATGTTATTGATGTTCTGTGAGGACATTTTAATCCGGCTACTCTGCTAAACTCCTTCATTCATTACAATATCTTTATTGAGAGATGTCTCTGGATTTTTCTACAGGTAATATCCTACCATCTGATAACCAGCGTACTTTTAGTTTTTCCTTATTTTCACTAATGTTTCTGTCTTTTTCTTGCCTGTCACCGCTGGCTAATATTTCCAGGATTATTTTGAACAATTGTGAAGTTGGGCCTAGATTCCTTGCTGGATATCTTAGACTCAAACCTTCCTTGTCTTTTCTAGGGGATGCATGAATAACCATTACCCTATTAAAAATGATTTTCGTTATCCAGGTAAAATTAATACGTCCCCTGATTTTTATCATAAAATAATATTACATTTTGTCAAATGCCTTTTGTGCATCAGTTCAGAAGGCAGTAAATTTGAGTCATTTTCTCCTGCTGTAATGTCCCATATTCATTATTTTGTATATAATAAATGACCTTAAACTCCTAGGGACAGCTCTTACATGATCATAGGGAACAGTCTTTTTAATCGGGTGTAAGGGTTTGCTTTTCCAGTATTTTATTCATTCTTTTGATCTATATTCATCACAGATATTGGCCAGTCCTGCATTTTTTGATTATTTGTAGGCACATATCAAGATTTCATATTAATTTCTTTAGTTGATTTCATGCAAACTCTTGAATAACTGCATGACAATTGGTGGTTTTCCTTTTTAATGTTTTGTGGAATTTGGCCAAGGAACTACGCAGTCCAGGGGTTTGAATGCGGGGAGGTTTTCGGCACTGCTCCTGTCATAACCCAACAGGTATTCTTGTGTCTGAGTATTTGTCTATTTGTTCTTAATTGCCAACTTGTCACAAGTTGATCATAGGAATCGCTAGTGAATTTATTTTTTCTATATCTGTGGTGCCATGTATTTCTACTGTTTTCCTTTGCATTTCCAATTTCATATATTTGAGGATTTTCTATTTACTGCAGTCTCTCTATCTAATTATAATGCTGAAAAAAATAGAACTTATTTTATTGGTAGTTTTCCAGTTTACTTTCCTCTTCAGATTTTTTTCTGATCTATAATATGTCTTCCTTTCCTTAAATGTTTGGCTTGCTCTGTTTCTATTTTTCAGTATGTTCAGATATGATTTTATTTTATTTTTTTGATACAGGGAGTCACTACACAGCTCAGACTTGCAGTGACCCACCTGTCTCAGCCTCCCCAGCGCAGGGATTACAAGTCTGTACCATCCCGCCTGGGTTTGGAGCACAACCATCATTGATCATTCTAGTCTTTCTTCCTCATACCAATTTGGTGGATTCAATATGTATCTGTGTATTTCCACACATATAATTTGTGTAGAGAATCATTTTAAATTTCCATTTTATTTCTTTCTTCTACTCTATTAGCTTTTCAAGGAAAATTGCTTTTACATGTATGTGCCTGCAGTGCTCAAGGTAAATTTATGCTTCTTGCTATTGATTTGTCCCGCTATTTTATCTTTGCTCATAAAAGACCCTAAATAATATTTTCTTTTTATTTATTTAGGCCTGTTTAATGGCTCTCATAAAATCTATCCTAGATTATGTTATTGTGGTGATGCTCAAAATATGTAGCTGGGGTCAGGGAGATGGCTCATTGGCATAAGCCCCTGCCTGGCAAGGGCACAGTCCTGAGTTTGATCCCCAGTATTTTCTCCTTGTGTCCTCTTAGGTCTATTAATCGTTGTTTTATGTAGGAGAGTCTTGTAATACACTTATATACCACATATTGTATCATGTATTATATGCTAAACATTATGCATTACAATCGTTCAGCATATAATTTTATGGTGTATAAAATAAAATTTTATACAAGCCCAATCTCAAGACGGTGATTGAGATTGGGCATGGTGGTGCGTGCCTGTAATCCCAGTGTTTGGGAGACTGAAATTTATGGTTGTGTAACATTTTATAGAATCTATATATTATTTTGCTCTTCTGGTGAATTAACCATATCATTATTTTTTCATTTATTTTTATTTCTTTGGTGGAACCGGGGATTGAACTCAGGCCCTTGCGCTTGCCAGGGAGGCGCTTATTCTACTGAGCCATCTCCGTGGCCCCTGTATAGCAGGATTATATAATGATAATCTCTCTTGTCTTGAAAGTTTCTAAGATACATATACCTGTTAAGGTCCTGTGTCCACTTTTTTGGCCTTTCTTAGTCACGTAATATCTGATTTATCACTTTGTTTTCAGTGTATTTGTGTCCTTGGCAAAGAAGTAGGTCTCTTGGAAGCAGGGTATACTAAGGTCTATATATACATATA
>NW_004524879.1:25045-27617 GCF_000260255.1 Octodon degus
TTTTTTGGGGGGAGGGTCAAGTACTGATGTAGCCAGTACTTGACCCAAACGTAGACTAAACTGATACCTTTTAGAACTACTGTACCTCAGATTCAGAAAAAAAAAAATTCAATTTTCTTGAACACTTTCATGTTCAGATACTGATCTTTAAGAACTGAAAGACCAAGGTGAAGCAGGACCTATGCAACATCTTGTACAGCAATTAACCCCTAGGAAGAATGTATGCAATGTGTTAATTATTGAAACTGTCCTACCAATTTGAAACTGTCTCATTGCTATTTGTTTATCAAGAAAATTATGGAAAAAAATAAATAAATAATTCCTAAAATAAAATAAAGGGGGGAAAAAAAAGAACTGAAAGAAAACAAAAATATCTAAATCCAAGTTACAAACCGGGTTAGCGGTTCCGCCCAGTGGGGAGGGTTTGCCCAGCATGTGAAGGCCTGGGATTGGTACCCAGGACAAAAAAAGAAGTGAGAAGTTAACTCACATGGTTGACTCTTAGAAACAAACACCAAGCAGAGCTGAAGAACAAGAAAAAATACAGCAACACATTTCAGGGAGAAAATCAGGAGTGACCTCTGGTAGTAAACTCTCCACCCTCCTGCCTTAGTCTCGAAAGTACTGGGTTAGAGCTGGCCAGATAGCTCAGCAGATTAAAGCACCTGCTTAGGCAGAGCGCAGCTCCTGGGGTTCGATTCCCAGCATGCCGTGATGGTGACTGAGACTGGGCTTGGTGGCACGCACCTGTAATCCCAGCGCTTAGCAGACTGAAAACAGGAGGGTCACTATGAAGAGTCCAATCTGTGTAGTGACACCCCGTAGACCCTGCCCTAAATACATAAAAAAGAATTAAAAAAAAGAGAAAAGATTGGGTTATAGATGTACCCCACCACAGCTGGTTCGAAATGTTTATTTTTCATTTTAAGTTTAAATTTTGTTTGGTTTTGACACAGTTTCATTAGGTATTTCTGACTGGCCTCGAGACATAGAAATTGTCTTGTGTCAGCCTCCGGAGAGCTGGGATTACAGGCGTGCAGAGAGTTAGTTAGGTTTCAATTCTGGAAGGAAAGGCCAGCATCGGAATACCTCCAGCACAGGAATCCCGAGGGGCAGAGGTCAGGTTTGGTTTCATTTGCAAGCTAGTGATTCCTACTGGTCTGAGGCTGGGACAAAGCTGCGCATAATCCACTTGTCTCAGCCTCCGGAGTGCTGGGATTACAGGCATTCAGAGAGTTAGGTTTGAAACCATAAAACACAAGGCATAGGGCACCAGTGTGGCTTTGCTCCAGGAACTTTGCCCTTAGACAAAACGGCAGGGTCACAAAAGTGTAAATCAAGGGCTGGGGAGATGGCTCAGAGGAGCAAGTGCTTCCCTGCCAAGCACAAGGGCCTGAGTTCAATCCCCGGTTCTGCAAAAAAAAAAGAAAACGTAAATCAACCACTTTCTGAGCCATCTTAGGGACACTGTCCCTGTCCCTGGTCAGCTTGCCGGAGCCTTTGCAACAGGACCTACCCGTGCATGCTGTGCACGTCAGGGAGGCCCTCGGGGAGGGTGTGCAGTGGGGATGACTTCTTTCTGTTATAAAGAAAATCCTGAGTGCAAAAAGAGATTGCTGTACTTCACTCAGTTCCTGGATACAGCTTCCAGCCCCGTGTTAGTCGGATTGGTCTTCTTTTCCAAGTTGGCTCTTTCAGGAGAATTTGAAGGATCTGGCTGCTGGGTCTGCACAATGCTCCCTGGTGCAGTGTTTCCAGGGAAACAGAATCACCTAGGATACTGGAAGGGGGACTTTTAACTTCTTCAATAAGAGGGTTTTGGTTTTTGGTGTTTTTTGTTTTTTTTTTCCTTTTTGTTTTTTCTTTTTCCAGGTTTTGCACCCTGACTTGATGTTTGCTGCTAACAGGAGCTCTCTGTTTTGATGACAGAAACCTGGGGAGAAACTTTCAATTAAGTTTTGTTTTTTTTGTTTTTTTTCATTTGCTTTGTTTAATAAACCATTGAAAGTAGCATCTGCATTCTGGGTTTCATTAGATCTTAGTGAAGATGCTTATTTCAACGTGATTTCTCCAACAACAAAGCGATCAGGCTCTGAGGAAGGAAGAAATGCCGAATTAGGGGACTTTGGCTTGCGTACCAAAATGATTAACTGTTTGTCTGTCTCAAAACTTATGTCTTTTGATCTTTAATCGTTTTCTAAATAGCTCAGTGGACTAAAGCACCTGCAAGCAGGCGCAGGGGCCGGGGATTCGATCCCTGAGCCTGCCAATGCCAGCCCCGCCCCCGGGGTGTGCTTAGATGGAGATTGAGATTACGCGTGGTGGCGTGCTCCTGTAATCCCAGCTCTTGGGAGGCTGTTAAGAGGCAGATCACTAGAATCCCATGTAGTAGTGAGACAATGAATACTCTGTAGACCATTCCCTAAGATACAGGGGAAAAAAAAAGTCATTCTCTAATTGAATGTGCAGGATATTTGACGTTGAAGATGGAGTGACAGAATAGATCCAGATTATTTTGCAATTTTTAGAAGCCACGGCCTCTACCTGTGCTTTGCATGTCAGCCTACCTGCC
>NW_004524879.1:31952-36059 GCF_000260255.1 Octodon degus
CCACATTTCTAATCACCCAAGAAATAGATTTATTCTGGACAGGTCTCTGTGGAGGAAAGGCAAAGGAGGGGAAGAGACAAGCAAGACTTTGATGTTATTCTCTAGATCTAAGGAGTCTCAAGAACAGTTCAATAAAGTACAATTTTTGGAACAGTAGCTCAAAACCGAGGGTTATACTGATGCTCTCTACACTCAAATTGCATTTTCGTAGCATAGGAAGCAGAAAGATGACCTACACGCAGGGCGTGCAAGATAGCTCAGTGGGCCAAGCGCCTGCTTAGGCAAGCGCAGGGACCGGGGTTCGATCCTCCGCACCACATGCAGGGCGAGCCTCACCCCTGGGCATGCTGAGCCGGGCACTGAGACCAGGCCGAAGTGCCGTACGCCCCTGTAATCCCAGTGCTGGAGAGGCTGAAAACAGAAAGATCACTACAAATCTGAGATGCATAGTGAGACGTTGTACCCAATACATTTAAATAATAAGAATGCAAAAAGATGACTCTACCTGTTAGGACGATATTCCTCACGTTTTCCCTTGGGACGCCGTGTGCCTCAGCTGTCTCCTCAAAGCCCTGCTCTTCTGCAAGGGAAGACAAGGCAGAACACGGGGTGGAGGGTGCCACGGGGTGGAGGGTGCTTTCTGCTTTCTGTAGCAACATGTGGGCCACACTGTGTTGGTGTCACCTGAAAAATCCCACCAAAGCCACCCCCTCACCTCTCCAGGAGGGAAATCTTAAGTGACATTCAGGGAAGTCCAAAAAAAAGGAAGGTTGTCTGGGTTTTCAATCTAAAAACACAACTGAGGATGCTAAAGTTTATTCACACCATGAACCTCAGCATATGCAAACCCTGCACAATCTCAGAGCATGTGCAGGGCGAGGAGGCCGTTGTCCTTAAGAGCTGTAGATTGAATAATTTGGCTAAAGTAAGTGTTTATTTAAAAAAAAATGAATGACAGTTATGACAACAGGAGGCCGACTAACCCGCTGAATTAAACTTGAGCCTTCCTTCGATGGGTCAGACCAGTGTGGGGTCCGAGGCAACTGTACTCTACACAGTGTTGATTTTAGGTTAGTTTATAGCTTTGAAGAAACCTGCTTTACCAAGAATGCCGGAACAGTCGATACACAAAATGAAACTGAAAAGGAAACTTTGCAAAACCCAATGAAGCCTATTTTTAATCTTTTAATGTTTACTTATTTGTTTATTTGACACAGGGTCCCACCTCACAGCTCAGGCTCTCAGTGATCCTCCTGTCTCAGCTTCCCCAGGGCTGGGATTACAGGTGTACATCACCACGCCTGGCTTCTGGGCCAGCGAGGCATGCATTACCAGCAATCAAATTCGGGTCCCTGTGCTTGGCAGGCAGGCACTTACACTGCTCCCCGGCCCTTCTTTTTTATTTTAAAGAGAAAAAAGCAGGCAAAGAATGAAACAGGTAAGTAGGTTGTTACAACTGTTGACACATTAATTGTTATAATAGTTCATACACTTGGAGTTTGAACCAGATTAGTAGGACAGCTACAATAGTTGATACACTGAGTATTGTTGTCTCCTATTAGTTAATCAGATTACAAGAAATAGGCATGAGATCTGGTCTAAATATTGAATGCAAAACATATTAACACAAAACATTCTTTTAAAGAAGCAAAGAGAAATCATTGTCTTATCTGTCAGAAGTGATTTGTAAGCAATTGACATCAATTCCTTCTTTAACAATGATGGATTTCATAAATCTTCCTGGAATATTTACGAATCAGGTTTACTGGCTCCTGTGACAGGGACACCTTGTTGGTATTGTCATACTGACAAAGCAAGCATTTCCAACCACAGAAATTCATGGATAATTGCAAGCCACAAGATGTTTATGAGGGCAAAGTTCTTGGTTGGGGAATCTATGCCGGGATCACAGATTGAGGACTCTTCTGTTCCTTACCAACTCATCACTGTCTAATCTTAGGCAGTCAAGAATTTTATCACCGCAACGTCAAGCTCGGACAATATGTCACTATCGCCTCCTCATACACGCAAAAATAAATCATATTAACTGTAAAGTTAAGATACACTCGAAGCTTACAACCTTCTATTGTAGTTAATGAGAAAAACAGGTTCTAATAACATTGGTGAAAGAGTTGGGCATACAGGTTATGCCGTTGTAGTTTATCTATTTCTTACCACGGTCTCATCATATTTATGTGAATAAACGATTGTCTCAAACCTAGAATAAGAAGACCAGGTTGTACATTCTAGTGTCTGATGGCTTAGCAATAAAAGATTTCCTTTGGAAATTATTTCAAATTACAGACCTGGAAGACGGCATTATGGTAATGACATTGTGCTATACTATTACTTATTAAATGTTGAAATCATTTGCAACTCAAATAGCATAATTTTACGATTCTTGTAACTCTCATTGGAGACCTAATTAAATCAGAATATGCCTTATGAATGGTTTACCTCTTTAGGACCTTTTAACATTTAAATAATTTTCCAATGAAAGCATGTTGTGGTCATATCTGCCAAATAAGTAAAAACAAAATGGAAAAAACCCTGAATATTTCAATTAGCTTCAACTGTTTCTGCATGTCTGAAAAAAAAATATATGAAATACATTGTGTGTCTCTACCTATGAAACAGGTAACTGCGTCCAGTAGGATTTCTAATTTTAATGTTTTGATGGGTCGCTACATGGATTAAAATAGGGGTTGCAGTAGTTTGCATTCCTGTAGATAACACAGAAAGTTGTTTTTCCTTCAAATCCTCCTCTATTTTAGTTATTAGATTTCTGAACGATGGCCAGACATTGTGGGTAATATTGTACCCAAAAGTCATTTTCGTTTATGTTGTTCTGATATGAACTGATGTTAAAAATCTTTACACATAATTATTCGCCATTTGTATTTGTTCTGAGAAGTGCTGGTTCCTTACTACTGACCATTTATGGGTGCCTTTGTTGACTTGGGGAATTTATTTCAATTCATTGTATATTCAAAATTGAGGTCCTATATCAGAGAAATGGTTGGCTTTGTGTGTGTTTGTTTTTCTGTAGGTCATATCTTCATTTTGCTGCATATTTTCTTTCATAGAAAAGCTGCAGATAATTAACAAATAATCTATTTATTTGTTTGAAATATTTTCCTATACATGATAATGGATTCACTGATATGACTCATATCTTTTAGCTCCTTGACAAACTATTATGCTATCTATTTCTTTTTAGGAGGAGTGTTTTCCATCAGTTTTTACATTCACTACGTTGAAGCTAATGAGATACAATATATCAACTATTGCTTTTAGCTTATTTTAATGAAATTTTGTTCCTTTGTCTCATAAAATAAGAAATTCATGACCAAAAAATACTGTGAATGTTTAATTTATAAAGATTATTTTTGCAATGAAGTACGCATTGTCCTCAATTTCCACCAAAAACCTCTGCTCCTCTTCAGAGTAAAGGGATCATTTTTCCCACTTTCTGAAGCAATTCTGGATGTTGCCTTTACTATGGGTATTTATTAGGTATGGTTAGAAACACAGTGAATGATACGGACCCGCAGGAGGTCATAAGTATTTTTCAAGTACTTGGGATTATTTTCAGAAGGACTCGAGGCAATGTACCTCTTTCTGGAGTAAAAGCATAAAAACTTAATCCCACAAAATATATTGTAAGGACATCACATGTGTTTGTCGAGCCATCCAGTTGAGATTTCTACTAACATTTCAACATTATGGGCTGGGGAGATGGCTCAGTAGAATAAGCACTTTCCTGGCAAGCACAGGGGCCTGAGTTCTATCCCTGGTTCCGGAAAACAAAACACAAGGTTACATCTAAGAAAGCAAGAAGTTTACCGGATTATCTTTGATATTATGAATCCTTACAAGTGTCAGTAATGTTTGGAAGGCTACAACATGATTAGTATTAACCATTGTGTTAGAAACGAGGTGGCGCACGTTGTGGGGAGATCTAGGGCCCTGCACTTGTGTTCCTCAACCTCTGAGCCCTGCAAAGAACCTTCAGGGATCTCACAAACAATATGGTCCGTGTCATCTTTTGTTCATTTTATTTGTGAAACCAAGAATGGTTGGTACTCTTCAGTGACCCTGAAATAC
>NW_004524879.1:36813-46949 GCF_000260255.1 Octodon degus
AGGAGGAGGAGATGGAGGAGGAGGAGATGGAGGAGGAGGAGATGGAGGAGGAGGAGATGAAGGAGCAGATGGTGGAGGAGGAGATGGAGGAGGAGGAGATGGAGGAGGAGGAGATGGAGGAGGAGGAGATGGAGGAGGAGGAGATGGAGGAGGAGATGGAGGAGGAGATGGTGGAGGAAGAGAAGATGCAGGAGGAGGAGATGGAGGAGGAGGAGGTGGAGGAGTAGATGAGGAGGAAGAGGAGGAGGAGTAGATGGAGGAGTTGGAGATGGAGGAGGAGGAGCTGGAGGAGGAGGACGTGGAGGGGGAGTTTGAGGAGAAGGAGATGGAGAAAGAGTAGATGGAGGAGGAAGAGATGGAGGAGGAGATGGAGAAGGAGGAGATGGAGGAGGAGATGGAGTAGGAGGAAATGGAGAAGGAGTAGATGGAGGAGGAGGAGATGGAGGAGCAGATGGAGGAGGAGTAAATGGAGGAGGAGGAGGAGGAGGAGGAGGAGGAGGAGGAGGAAGGGAAGGGGATAAAGAGCAAAGAGAAGAGAAGAGACAAGGAGATGGAGAGAGTGACACACAGGGAGAGAGAAACAGAGACAGAGAAAGAGGGAAGGACACCTTATTCCGTAGCCTCATCTCACTTCCCTGGAGGCTCTGCAGCACTTGTAGCCTATTTAACACGGTGACAATAAGCTGTACACCTAGCTTCTCCCTGCTGCTAGGGTCTCACGGGCCTGTCTCAGGGCTGGCCACCTTTGCTGCCCATGCACTGTGGGGGAGCTGGTCGCCCTGCCTGCATTTCCTGGGCCTCGAACCTCAGCTCCTGCCCGTGCTCCTCACGTTCCCTACCTCCCATGCCAATCTGCAGGCTTGAGCACATAGCGTACGGTGCATCTGGGAAACAGGCAATCTCCCTTCACCAGGAGGCTTATGGCTACCTGGTTTTGATGTAACTTCACATCACTTCCCTAGAGGGCAATCTTCCGCCTATTCTACTGCTGGTGGCATTCATGTCTGAGTAATTCTTCAACCTGTTCTCTGAGTTATCCACCAAGAAGACTGCAATTGATTCAGATTCTAGTGTTAGCAGACATGTAAACAAAGATGCAGAGCCCTCAAATGGGCATGGATATGAAAACACAAGTATGTACAGTCGCATATCATGTTCAGATAGAATTACAATTTCAGAGTTGTATCGCCCATGTAGATAGACACTTTTTAAAAATGTAGTTAGTACAAGGTCTATGTGGTTGCACTACACAGATGAGATTTGTAGTGACCCTGTTGTGTTCAGCCTCCTAAGCACTGGGATTACAGGCGCATGCCACCACACCCAGTCTCAGGGGGCGGGACCAGCATGGCACACCAGGTATCGAACCCCGGCTGCTGCACACTGCCTAAGCAGGCGCTTTAGTCCGCTGAGCTATCTGGCCGCCCCTTAGATAGCTACTTTTGATTTCATTATTGTTCACTTTCTTTCTGGAAAGATTATGTCAGCAGTTGGGTTGTCTCTTTCCCTGCAATGGAGATGAATTTTGCCTCCTGGCTGAAAAAATCTGATGGAGGGCTTAGAATTCAACTCAAGACCCTGCACATGGTCCAGCTTGCCTCTCAGTTCTCCATTCTCCTCAGTCTTTAATCTTATGTACATTATCAGCTACTTTAAGAAAGTATATCTAATTGCCACCAAACTGTACTAGAAATATCACACTGGAGGGGCTACTAGATGGATACTTTCCTGGTAGTTCAGTAACTTCAACATAATCATCCAAGGGACAGTGAGATAGCTCAGCGGACTAGGCGCCGGCTTAGGCAAGCACAAGGACCAGGGTTTGATCCCCGGCACCACATCCTGCACGGGCTCTGACTCGAGCGCACTGAGTCAGCCCCCAAGACCCGATGTGGTCGCGCACACCCACAGTCCCAGCTCTAGGGAGCCTGAGAAGAGCAGGATCACTACAAAAGTTGTGTAGCTAGACCCTGTAAAAATACATTAAAAGGAGACTTTAAAGATACAAACATAATCATCCAATTACTTCACCTCAGCTGAAAACAAATGCACTTCACTGCATTTTTTAAAAATGAGTGCTAGGGTTAGAGTTAGATACTCATATGATGAAAAGTGTATTCATCAAGATTAGTTTAGGTTAGAAATATCAATATGCCAGGGTCGGGGAGATGGCTCAGTAGAATAACCACTTCGCTGGCAAGTGCATGGGCCTGAGTTCAATCCCCGATTCCACCAAAGAAAAAAAGAAAGAAAGAAAGAAAGAAAGAAAGAAAGAAAGAAAGAAAGAAAGAAAGAAAGAAAGAAAGAAAAATCAATATGCCTGACCCAGTAGGTTTATAAAATCTGACTTCAGATGAAAAATAAAGATTAATACACACACTCACACACACACACACACACACACACATGTATGCGTAGGCATGTGGTTATCACACCCAAGACTAGCTTATCTTTTCTATATTAATTTTATTGAGAAAGAAGTAGCAATGAGACAGTTTCAAAACAGGTCAGTAGGACAGTCACAATAACTAATGCATTGCATATTGTTGTCTTTGTAGTAGTTATTCAGAGTACAAGATGCAGACATGATATCTTGTCTAAACACTATTAGTTCAAAACTTTCTTCTCATTGAACTAAGAGAAAGTAGCTGTATAGCTATGCTATTTTGTGTATACAGATATATATATATATATATATATATATATTTTTTTTTTTTCCCTACAAAATAGGACCACTTAGTCTACCTTTTCAGAGTCCACTGGAGAGAGCAGAGGCTTTTGCATCCTGCTGGAGTTGCTCCAAAGGAGATCAGATGCTGAAAGAATCTGAGCTGTCATCCGTTTTATACCCCTGCTCTACTGGGGAGACCTGCATTGCACCAAGAGTTCCTCCTCTGACCTCATCCCTAATATTTCCTTGTTTTTCGCTTGGCAGTGCTGGGCCGTGTTTGATGTTCTCTTATCTTGTTAATGAGACTTGAGTCAATTGAAGTTGGAGTTGGCATGATAGTTGCTCTTTCTGCTGAATGAAAACTTGTATGACGCACAGGAGGAAATTCAAGGACGTAGTTGATGTTTTCTCTCCAACCCCAATTATTGATACTGAAGATGAAACATGAAATATGTGTGGTCCTATGGTACATTGTTGTCTGCCAAGGGGTCTCAGTTACTCTTCTCTTATGAAAGACCCAACATCCTGAATTAAGGAAGGAAAGGCTTATTTAGCTCAGTCGGTGGAGGTTTCAGTCCATACTCGGCTGGCTCCAAGGCAGAGCGGCACGTGGCAGAGGGCAGCAGTTCATGGTGCAGGAAACAGCAAAAGCAAAAGGAGAAGCAGCAGCTGGGGCACCTAGCAAGCCCCTCTCTCCCCTCCTTACAGTGCAATGCAGATTACCTGCCCAGGGTGGGTGTCACACTCATGACCGTAATCCCAGCATTGCATCATGAATTAATTACAATCTCCAGAAGCCCCATGACTGCTTGAGGCTTTGGGGCAACAGCTGGACACAAACCATAACACAAGGGTTTGTTTGCACTTATTTTTAAAATTCAAGATAGTTTGCACTTATATTACCACATTAGAATATAGCAGCCATTTCTTCATTCACATTAATCTAGAGGTATCTTAGAGTAATCACTGGGTACATTTAAGAAAACATGCATATATTTAAGTTGGCCTTTGTGAAATATACTTGAATTACTGTCATTCTAGAAAACTGAAACACATAAATCACAGATTCTGGACTAGCCTAGGGCAATTATTGAATTGGTGTTCAGCATGATTTTTTTTTTTTTTTTTTTTTGCATTTTAGGGAAGGGTCTACAGGGCGTTGAGGGTCTCACTACTAGAGCGGTCTCATAGTGATCCTGCTGTTTACAGCCTCCCAAGAGCTGCGATTAGAGGCACGTGCCACCACACCCAGTCTCAATTGCAGTTTCAGTGCGACCCAGGGGTGGGGATCGAACCCCCGACCCCTGTGCCTGCTTGCATGTGTTTTAAACTGCTGAGCTATTTAGCCGGCCCCAGCATCAAATTTTTAAAAAGTAAAATAAATATTCTGAGTACACAGCTTTATGTTAAGCGCCTGAGCTCAATGGGAAGTACTTCACTAAAAATAAACAACATATAAAATGGAAAAACCAAGTTTGCTGAAAGATAGAAGAGGTGTAGGCAAAGATTTCATGACCAAACACCCAAATGGATGGAAACTTTCACAAACTAGCAAGAACTGGGATCTAATTAAAGAAAAAAAAAACAAAACTTTTCTAAAGCAAAATAAATCACCAGAACAATAAAAAGACATTCCTAAAGTATGGGGAAAATATGCTAGTTGGTTTTAAGATAAATAAATACTATCAAGAACATATAAATATATTTTAAAAATCATATAATGAAAATTCAAAGCTGTGATGTCAAAATATCTCCTGGGATGAATACACTCTTCTCAGAAAAAAAAAGTAAAAATGGAAAATATTTATAAGGAAAAATGGTCCAGGTCATCCTTCTCTCTTATTTTACAAAATAATTTTATTGAGAAACAAATGACCATGAGACAGTTTCAAAGCCAGTTAGTAGGGCAGTTTTAATAAAATCATTTTTTTCAAGAAATGGAAATTAAGGTAGTGCTGTGATTTCATCTCATTTCAGGAACCCTTCTTGGGGCCAGGGGGATGGCTCAGTGGAATAAGCACTTCCCAGGCAAGTGCAAGGGCCTGAGTTCAATCCCCAGTTCCGCAAAAATCAAACAAACAAACAACCCTTCTCTTCTCCCCTGCTGGAGGGAGACCAGCCCGGCACAACCACTGTGCAAGTCAGTGTGGAGTTTCCTCGCAAAACTAGGACTAGAGGTCCCATCTAGCCCAGCTATTTCCTGTCTGCATGTCTTTGCAGAGGAATTAAAAGCATCGTACCTTGGGGATATATGTGCACTCATGTTCATATCAGCACCATTTGCAATAGCTAAAAACTGGAAGCAGCCCAAATGCCCATCAATCGAGGAACAGATAAAAATTATATGACTTTTTTTGAAGCATAATTGAGCGTTACTCAGCAAAAGATTGAGATGTCTGTTGCTAACTGGATGGACCATGGGACAGCAATCATAAATAAAATGAATTAGGCACATGTGTGTAAACCTCGCATTGTGTTCTTGAAGTGAGAACTGAAAGTTTAAATAAGAACAAGCAATGTGCAATAGATAGTGTGGAATAAAAAGAAAAAGGGGGATTGGGGGGAGGAATGGAGAGAAAAACTGAGAACAGAAGCAAAAAAATGAAAACAGCGCTTTGTGGACGGGGAGGGCAACTGAGTTTGAAAGGAGGGAATAGGCCTGAAAAAAAAAAAAAAACTCTAAGTGTATCAGGTACAGATAGAAATTTTCTACAAGGAATACAATCATTACATATACCTAAATGGTAGCAGCAAACATCAATAAACTAAAAACAAACACGAAAAATACAAAGGCAGAAAATAAAGCAAGTTGTAAAACTAGCAATTCTTCCTTTTTTTTCTTTTTTCCTTCCGTATTGAAAGCCTTTCCTTTTGGTACTGAGATTCAATCTTATTTACGCCTTCCAGTTAAACTGGAATATTCAGTCAAACAATGTTAGAGAAACCAAAGACAGTGATTCTCAGAATAAGTCAAAGAAGTTGTGATATGCAGGGTGTACCAGATACAGGAGGAAGCATTATATTTGAAATAAATGAAGGTAGGATTGGAGGTGCTGTTCAACCCAGCTATCCCATCCTGGGTATTTTCCAACAAGAACTGAAATCATCAACCCTAGTAATACATATGCACTTGCAATTATAACAGTGTGATTTGTCCTAGGTAAATCTTGGAAGCAACCCAACTGTCTAGCCACTGAAGAAAGGACAAAGATGATGTGGTATGTTTACATGATGAAGTATTATTCAGCTATGAAAAAGGATAAGTTTGATGCAACTAGAGACCATATTATGAAATGAGATGAACCAGACCTGTATGAGTAAACATGTGTTGCCTCCTTAGTGTGAGAACCTGAAAGAGAAAAATGGAATCGGAAGGGTACAAGAGATCCTGGGAAAAGGGAATGAACTTATTCAAAAGGAAAGAGTTATTGAGTTGAGAAGGACAGGAGAGGCAGTGGGCAAAGGAGATTTATCTATGTGTGTAAGCAGGATGCTTAGTCAAAGCTGTACTGTTGATTTCTCCTGGTCTGTGGAAAGGAGCAGTTCATGCTTAAATTCTTTTGTCTCCTGATTTCAATTCTTTTTCTTTTATCTCTTCTTAATTACATATATAATATATATATGTATATATATATATATATATACTTTTTTCTTTCTTCCAATTTTGTGTGTATATTCCTAGTAATATGTGAACAACTAACTTGAAGAGAACAAAAGGCATTGCAAAAATACTGTAAAATTCATATTATTAGTGAAATTCTGTGTCATTTGTAATTTTTGAACTTTTTTTTGCATTTAGTACAGAATGTAGAGGGTCTACAGGATCTCGCTATGTAGGTTGGACTCAGAGTGATCCTCCTGTTTCAGTCACCCAAGTGCTGGGATTATAGGAGTGTGCCCAGTCTCACTTGCCGTCTCAGCGTGCCCCAGGGCGTTCTGGGGATCGAACCCCCACCACTGCACTCTGCCTAAGTGGGCACTTTAGTCCACTGGCTAGCCCTGTACTTTTTGTTTTAATTCTATTTTGTACTCTCCTTAAGAAATAATAAATAAATAAATAAATAAATATCCAAATAAATAAATAAATATCCAAGTAATAGAAACATATTGATTCTGGTTATAAAAACCAAGGTTTTCTCACAAAACTAACCAAAAAGGGGGATACAAATGAATGACCATTTTGTATCTGTATACTCAAAATAGTTAGGATAGATATACAGCTGCATTAATTCAGGGAATAGAGAGATTTGTTCTAATAGTGTTTGGGGACAGGATATCACGTCTGCGTCTTGTACAATAAATAACCACTAAGACAACAATATGCAATGTGTTAATTAGCGAAACTGTGCTAGTAATCTGTTTTGGAACTGTCTCGTTGCTATTTGTCTCTTAATAAAATTATTAAAAATAAAATGTAATTGTTAAATAAACTCTTCTGAAAATAATGAAAATAAATGAAAAACCAAGGTTTTGTATTTCTTCTGGATAAATCATTTGAGCTCTTTCCTGCAGCTCCATGTCTGCATGTAATCCTGAGGTTTTTGAAGGTATTAACTGGGACACAAATGATATGAAACAATCGTCCGCACAACATGGTTTCCTTTTTGGAGATCCGCATAGGTGGATGTAGAGGCATATGAAAATCGCGTCATGGTGTTGTGTCTAACTGTCATTCCTTGTAATTTAAACTGGTAGCATATTCAGAATGATACTGAGAATACAATATGTGGTTGTGGAAACAAGCGGAATTACTATCTAGAAAATAATCTGCATATCACGAGTAAAATAACTACGTGATGAATTTCATTGTTTTCATCTGATAAGATGCTGATACTGAGACATTAACACGAACAAGTAGCACATCATGCCCGAACTACAGGATCAAAGTCAGCAGTAGGAGATATACTGTGAGTTCTAAGACTAAGGTGTCCGTAGGGGACATTTACCAATCACACTGAATTATAAAGATTGTTCATAAATAGGGACTTTGGATCCAGGTCTTTGTCCCTATTTCTCTATCATAATTGGGCTCAGACTCTTTAACAGCCTTTTTTTTTGTATTTTTGGTGCAGGGTCTACAGGGTCTCACTACGTAGATGGGACTTGCAGTGATCTGCCTGTCTTCAGCCTCCCAAGAGCTGGGATTACAGGCGCACGGCACCACACCCATTCTCTCCTTCATACACTTTTAGTATGTAGTTCTTCCCTAAAGCAGAAAAAGGTGAAAAGTACCTTAGAGAGTGGAGACTTCTGATGTTTAGGGGTAGGAGAATGCACAGAAAGACAGAGAATGATTTTTAGGGCACTGTAAGAAGTAATAGCAGAGGGCCGCTGAGATAGCTCAGCAGACTGGGCGCCTGCTTAGGCAAACGCAGGGACCTGGGTTCAATCCCTGGCACCACACGCCGTGCCAGCCCTGCCCCCGGGCAGGCTGATCCAGAGACTGAGTCCGGGTGTGGTGGGGCGTGCCTGTAATCCCAGCACTCGGGAGGCTGAAAGCAGGAGGATCACCACGAGTCTGATCTGTGTAGTGAAGACCCTGCACAATAAATATGTAAACAAATAAATAAATATTTTTGGTACCCGAGGAGCTGCGCAAACTCCCCCCAATTTCACAACTGGAGGTGGACCCAAGAGTATATGGCGGGTGCCCACAGGTGACACAGACCGAATACCAGGAATGCCAGGAAGCCAGGGCTGTCCCCAAAGGACAAATAGGTAAACAGTGAACAGTTGGCACGTGACCCACCTGCAACAGAGTGAAGGGTCTGCAAAGAAAGCACGAGGTGAAATCGGTGTAAAAGCAAAGCTATCTGTCGTGTTCCGCCCCTGTGATCTGTCGTCACTGCTTCGGCTGGTTGAGCCAGTTGTGCAAACACGGCAAGGTGGATTAGGAAGGAGGACTTCTGTGTTTGCTTTTACGGTTGAATGGGGCGTTCCAGCACCACGGTCACAGGCACACAAACAGAAAATATATTTGCAGTACAGATGGTGAGCCTGGCATCTTTTGGGGTGAGCGCATGACACTGAACAGTGCTGTGCAAACAAATTGAGAGTCTTCGCTCAGTTTCCCAGACCTGGATATCTGAGCTCTAGATCGAACCCTGCTACTACTTATTCATGATATCTGCGAGTGAATCCCAGGAGTTATGTCACATCTATTTCTCTTCCATGAAGTCTAAGGAAAGGGAATGAACTGATTCAAAAGGAAAAAAAGTTACTGACTTGAGAAGGAGGACAGGAGAGGGAGTGGAGGAAGGCGATTTGTCTATCTACATAAGCAGGATGGTTTGGACAACTGTACTGTGCGTTTCTGCCCGTCTGTGGAAAGGAGCAGATAACACTTATTTTGTTTTGTTTCCTTTCTTCAGTTGATTGTCCTTTTTCTCTTCTTTCTTATCTTTTTTAAAAATTTTATTTATTTGTGCGTGTGTGTGTGTGTGTGTGTGTGTGTGTGTGGCCAGCTCAGCCCACCAGGGGGCGGGGCTGGCTGGCATGTGGTGCTGGGGGATTGAACCGCGGTCCCTGTGCTTTGCTAAACTTGTTCCTAAGTAGGAGGTGCTTTAGACCACTGAGCCATCTCACCAGGCCCTCTTCTTTCTTATCTATTTTCTTATTTTTCTTCCAATTTTGCATACACATATCTGGTGATATGAAGAACTTTTTGGAAGAAACTATGTATTACAATGAACATTAACAAATGCATATTACTTTGTTAAGTGAAATTTTGTATCACCTGTAATTTTTCTGTTTTAATACTATTTTGTACTCTCTAAAATCAAAGAGAAGGAGAACGTGAAGTCAACTTAGTGGATCCTGCAAAACATATTTAAATATTTATTTTATTTTTCTTATGTAAATAACATAATTACACTTGCAGTTTATTTGGTGCACAATTTAATTGTTCCCTTTTTATTTTCTAAAGAGAATAAAAAATAGATTAAATATAGCATTAGAAATGATACAGAATTTCCCTAAAAAACATGATAGGCATTCAACAGTGGTAGTCGCATTACGCATTGTTGTCTTCAAAATGTTTAAATGCCAGATTTGGATAGTTCACGGATAAACCACTAATGAAGTATGGTTTAACTCAATTAAATCCCAAGAGTAAGAATAGGACAAGATGACACTTGGGTACATATTCCACTGTAGTATAGGATACGGTGGAGTGGGCTTCCAAAGAGGGAGGAGGACATCACAAAACTATGTTTCCACCACCTAACATCAGGTCAGAGTGTTAGTCTCTTCAGTCGCTGGAAATTTCCACCAGATCTCATCAAATATTATAATACATGACAATATTATAATATGTCATAGTAAATTTAATGCTAGCATGTATCTATTTTTAGGTAGGTAGGTAAGTAGGTAGGTAGGTAGGTTGATAGATAGATAGATAGATAGATAGATAGATAGATAGATAGATGGATGGATGGATGGATGGATGGATGGATGGATGGATGGG
>NW_004524879.1:48030-49063 GCF_000260255.1 Octodon degus
TGAGTGGGTGGGTGGGTGGATGGATGAGTGGGTGGGTGGACAGACGGACAGGCAGATAGGCAGGTGGGCAGGCAGACAGATATAACACTTCTTTTTCCTTTCCCTTTCCTTTTATTCTCATCTACCCCATCTCAATTTCTTTTTCGTTTTGAGCAGTTTCTTTCCCTTTGTCTGTATCTATGATACCTTTTGTATTACATTTACCCTTTCAGATTCTTATGCTCGGGACACAACGTGATGGTTACACACGCAAGTGCAAATTATTTCGCTTATGAGTATGGTCTCAAGTAGCTCCAACATTATTCCTCTGTACAGCTGACTAATACTCTGTTATATAAAAATATCACACCCATTTATCATTCCCCAGTTGATGGGCTTTTGGGTTGTTCCCAAGAGTTAACTATTATAAATCTTGTTGTTTTCACTGGCATCTTGCAAATGAACAATGACATTGAACCTTTTTATGTATTTATTTGCCATTTGTATTTCTTCATCATAGAATTTTGTATTTATCCCTGATATCCATTTTTGGATTGGGTCTTTGAGTTTTGGTGGCCTGATTTTTTAAAAATTCTTTTTATGTTCTAGATATAAGTCCTTTGTCTAAAGCACAATTAATTAAAAAATTTTCCCACTGAGTGGACTGTCTTTTCTGTCCGTTTTTCATTTATTTTGATGTGCAAAAGTTTATTTGTTTCTTTTCTTAATTAAGGTGAGATCCCAGTTATTGATTTTTTTGAAGTATTTGTAAGCAATTTTGGTTTTCTTCATAAATTTTCAATTTATAAATATATCTTAGGGTCAGTCAAATAGCCCAGCAAATTAAAGCACCTGCTAGCAGGCACAGGGTTTGGAGGTTCGATCCCTGGGCCTGACGTGCCAGCCCCGCCCCCGGGGCATGCTGATCCGGGATTGAGACTGTGCTTGGTGGCACAATCCTGTAATCCCAGCTCTTGGGAGGCTGTAAACAGGAGGATCACTAGGAGTCCAATCTAATAGTGAGACTCTGAACACCCTGTAGACCCTTCCCTAA
>NW_004524879.1:53328-56427 GCF_000260255.1 Octodon degus
CTTATTTTATAGGATCACAGCACACCATAACAAACTCTCGAGAGCGGAGAAGACATCCATCAGTGGATGAACGGTTGACGGACATGTACTGCTAAGACACATGGCAGTACTACTTTCCAGCGAAAGAGGATTTACTTGAGACAGCGATGTTACTGGAAGTAAAGCACACCCACAAGCGTCCCTACCTGAGAAACTGAAGGTATAAATAGAGACCAAAATAAAAGACATGTCATACGAAGTCAGTTCTTAGATGCTTGCGAATTGTAGGGGAGCAAAACAATGCCGAGAAGGCAAACGAAAGAGGTGATGAAAGAAGAGCGATGTGTCGTGGTGCATTTCCCAACTCCACGACCATTGTCGTCAGGGCAATGCACGTAAGTACAAAACAGAACGATGGAAATTGGAAATCAGTTAGAAATCCAATGTTTGAAAAAGGAACTTGGGCTAGCTAAGGTTCTCACACTGGGTTGATAGTAGGGGCAATTATATGTCTGTCTTGATCCATTTATTCCACTAATAATTATGTTGTCAAGCAATGTGACATTCTAGGTCTTTATAACTAATAGAAATTAATGTTGAGTTTTGTTGAAGGTAGTCTACATTTTGAAAAATAAAATCCCCCCCATCTTTACGTATATAATTGTACAAAAATTTTATGTAGCCCAAAGAAGGCACTTGACTTTTTGGAGAACTCTCACAACTGCACCATAAAAAGATATAATAATGACTAGTCAGAGACACAAAGAAATTTATGCATATGCTTTTAAAGTTTAAGATTGCAAAATTCGGGATGGGGAGATAGCTTGGCAGTCTAAGTGCCTGCCTGGCAAGCGCAAGGACCCAGGTTCGATCCCTTGTACCACATGCCATGCTGGGCCTGGAATTCCACTTGCACTGTGATGGCCACTAAAACCGGGCATAGTGGCACCTGCCTGTAATCCCAGCACTGGGGACGCTGAGACAGGAAGGCTAAGGCCCTATACCAAATAAATAAATAAAAGATTTTAAAAAATAATTTAAAAGATGGCAAAATTCCCCAGAATGCCAAAATTTCAATACCCTCATAAAACATAAAATCATATTCTTCCAATAGGAAGAAGGAGAAAGGGGAAAATACATTTTGAAAATCCAATAAAACGTTGGTTTGTGAGCAAACATCACAAAGCAGTTTGTAGCCTTGAGTAAATCTCGCCATCAGAAGTAAAGTAAACTCGGGTAAGCCATTCCTCAGTCCAAAAATATTCTCACAAAAAATCTTGACAGTCGTGTCCTATAATACAAAAATGATAAAATTCAAAAATAACAAAGAGTATACAAGTTGAGCTGGGCTTGCCTTTGTGTACCTTTGTGGCTGGGGTGAAGGAGAAAACAGAGGGGGGATACTGTCACGGAAGGCATTTCTGCTAGCGATGGGCTCAGTGGAAATTCTCCCCAGACAACCAACGGCTCCTGCTCATGAGGAAGATCTGCTGAGTTATGTCCAAGACTACAGTTTTCTCCAAGCAGGATTGAGGATTTTCTTAGTGTCCCCATGGCACGGTTTAAGCGTACCCTTCAGACAGTTGATGATGTGGAATGAATCTTTCGTACCTCTCTGAAGGTGAGATTATTTTCCTCAATAAGCTGAAAGCATCACTGAAATAGAGCTTCGGTGTACCTGCTCCTATGGATGCTGAGTATTGTACAGTAATTATTAAAGTCTTATGGACTTTTAGTGAAACTGATCATAAAGCAGCAGAGGAACGGGTCTATATGTGGAAGGCCACCAGACCTGGAATAAAGAAAGCATTCCTAAGCTTCTGTTTGTTCTTTTGGAGTTTATTCTTCTAGAGAAAAGGAAGCAAGTAGCCTCACTGATTTGAGGTGGCAAAATACCATAGTGGCAGTTGGGGGAACCTTCTAAAATTCTAAGAAAATTCCTAATTTCAGCTGAAAACGATGGCCTGAGATCAGATATCTGAGCATGGCAGATAACCACTGTCAATGCAGGGGGAGAGAGAGAGAGAGAGAGAGAGAGAGAGAGAGAGAGAGAGAGAGAGAGAGAGAGAGAGCGCCACTGGACCAGCTGTGCTTGTGGAATATTGAACATCAGCCCTAGTGGAGCTCCTAGCTCATTAATCAAGTTAAAACCCATCCCAAGGTTTTCCCCACCTTGTGGCACATTCACAGAATGAAACTCTTGCAACCCAAAGCTTTACTGTAAAAATAGAATTCTCAGGATGCTGGAAGGAGAAAAATTCTCAGTTTTGGAAGCTTGAGTGCTTATTAATGTTGAGCTTTGGCAATTTGCAGTGGATCCTTGCAATGTCTCTGAAGGTTCTCAACACTCGTGACTCAGTGGAATAACAGAATGGAATTACACAGTTGAAATCATTCATGGAGTTTCAGTGGAATGTCTGACCTATTTTCCTACCAGGTATTGCTGCATATTCACTTCGTTGTTTTTTGTTTGGGTATGTGCTTGTTTTGCTCCGATAGATTTCATCCATATAATTGATAATATAAGTGTTATAGCATACTGTATGGTTGCTTGGAAATTACTGTAAAAATATTCATCATTTCTTGAGTTTGATATAGATGAAAAATATAAGGAAATGAGTTTCTATTACATGGGTGTCAGTACCAGCAACTACTAAAAGTAGTAAGTCTCCTATTTCATACTTAATGTAATTACAATCAGTTTGCAAAATTTCAGATATTACTCATTTGGCATGAGAAAAATATTACTGGTGCACTTGGGAGAGATTCCTCTATACAAAATGATTTTTTTTTGTCCCATCAAACGAACTCAGGACCTTGCACTTGCCAGGCAGGAGTTAATGTCACTGAGCTCTCTCCCCAGTCGTAGAATGTGCCCTGACAAAGTGTTTTTCTCAGGATTTGTTTTCACGTTTTAATGTAGACGCCACTGTGCTCATTTTGATAATAAGGTTTTATTATAATGACTCATGCAGTCAATTTTTGTCGAAGTAGGCTGCACCTACTTTTACAGAGTAAGTTTAAGGTTATCCGCCTGAGAACTAGGAGTCCAACTTCACTTCAAAGCCTCTAGGCAAGAGAAAGCAAAGACTGAACTGCATAGCGAGACTGTGTACCAAA
>NW_004524879.1:57007-65901 GCF_000260255.1 Octodon degus
TTTTTTTTTTTTTTCTAGAACCGGGAATTGAACTCAGGCCCTTGCACTTGCCAGACAAACACTTATTCTACTGAGCTGTATCCCCGGACCATCCGATATAATATTGTCATAGTACATGACAATTAGAGAAGATAAACAAGGAAAGGGCCTTCAAAAATTGCAGATGTAGTATTAATCTTTTTATTCTTTTCTCTATTTCTACACAGTAGAATTCGGCAAAATGTTCTTCACAGCTGTGTGCCACCTGATTCAAATTTGCCTCACGAAAAAGCAAAATAAATCTTTATTCTGACATGGGGCACGACCTCAAGCGTCCAAAAAGAGATGGAGGTAAATGATGGACACGAATGATAAAGAGAAAAGCATGCAAATGTACTGGAAATTTCTGCGCACATTGCTCTCAAAATCTAAAACTTCCTTGGATACTAATTTGATTAATGAGACATAATAAACGTAAGATACTTACAGTAACATCCTCTTCGTGTGTACTGAATTCCTAAATTTCTAGCAGCAAAAATAATAATAATAAAATATATTCTTTACTACGGTGACCTGTATTTTCACAATCAATCTCTTCCTAAGAAATGATTTAAGCAGCTACTTTAGTTGTCTGCCAAATTTTGCTTTTCGATGACAGAATCGTTGATTAGGAGCTGAGAAAAATTTTTCCCTCCAACGGACAATTGTCAAATGCTCGAAATCATGGAATTATCAAATACAATCCTTGGCTCATCTAGAAAAAGTGAAAATTAATCCACTGTCTATGAGAAGTGAGAATGTCTGCTCTGGTTTGGTTCTTGAGGAATAGTTTCATTACCACAGTCTCGTAGTACGATGAAGTTAAATGTGTAAAGAAACAACACAAGCATTATCATGGTAAAAGACATGTTACTAGAAAGCCTCCTCAAAATAATACCATTCAAGTTGAGCACATTTATCTCATTTTTCTCTCTATTTGTGAAATAGTTTTGAAAGTTTTTATTCAAGAGGGACATTTAAATTGTGAGCCAAAATTTAGGAAATCTTCCCAGTTAGAATTACCCAATGAAGGGGCTGAGGAGATGGCTCGGTAGAATAAGCGCTTCCCTGGTAAGCACAAGGGCTTGAGTTCAATCCCCAGTATACCCCCCAAAAATCCCCAGTTCCACCAAAAATAAATAAATAAAATAAATAGAATTACCCAGTGAAAAGACAGGCTCGCTAAAACATCAGCATTGTAATCCCACATAGACAGAGCATCTAAAATTTTCTTGCATGTTTCATATGTTCTTAGGACCTGCTAATCTAGTTTACAATCTGTATGTACGATAGTTAATTGTATCATGTCTTATAAGATAAATGAATCTGACTCTGGAAAAATAAAAGAGAATGGAGAGAAAGGAAAGAATTCCTTAAAATATTTTCCTTCCAGGCACCACTTCTGTATAACAAAGACCATCGGCATGTACAACACACATGGAATAATACAAGTAAAACATCCAGGAGGGCCCCCAAGCAATAGAGTCATTGGATCTGGCTCTATATAATTTATGACTTTTCACTCATCTTATTTAAATATTTAAATATTTTTTAAAAAATGTATCAGAGTAATAGACTCGTAGTCAAGAATACAATTCAAAATCCTCAGGCGTGTAGCAGAGAAATTTTTCATAGCAAACTCTTGGAAACAACCCAAATGCTCATCAACTGAGAAATGGTTAAAAAGAAGAAGTATTTTTATACAAGGAAGTATTACTCAGCTATAAAAAAGATGGACTGGAGGCTTTTATAGGTAAATAAATGCGACTGGAGACCATCATAAGTCAAATAAATCAGACACACAAGGGCAAATATTGTATTGTCTCCCTTGTGTAAGAATGTAAGAGTAAATAAAATCCTAAAAGTATAATAGATGCTGTAAAAAGGGAAGAAACTGCTCAAAGAGAAGGAACAGCTGAGATGACAGAAAGGAGAAAAGAAACAAAGAATTGGAAAATATATATGTGTGCATACATAGGCTACCTTGGATAATTTCATTGCTGATTTCTGCTGGTGTACTGAAAGAAACAGTTAATTTCTTTTCTTTTTAATTATTTTGAGTAAATTTTCACTTCTATATCTGCTGATCTGAACAGCTAAATTGAAGACAGCACTATGCGATATAACAACCGTTGATGAAGTCCTACCATTTTGCTTAGCAAACTTCTGCATCTTTTCTAATTTTTTACTATCTTTTATTGTTATTTTTAAAAAATTAAATGTAATTTTTTTTGTTTGTTTTAGGAGGTACATGAGGACAGCAGGGCAGATCAATGGTAGCATTCTTTTTTTCTTTTTTCTTTAATGCATTTAGTACAGGGTCTCACTACGCAGCTGAGACGCGTAGTGATCCTCCTGTTTTCAGCCTCCCCAGCGCTGGGATTACAGGCACGAGCCACCACGCCCAGACTCGGTCCCCATCTCAGCGTGCCTAGGGGCGGGGCCAGCTCGGATTGGGGTACTGGGGATCCAACCCCTGTCCCTGAGCTTGCATAAGCAGGCGCTTAGTCCACTGAGCTATCTCACTGGCCCTGTTGGTAGCATTCTTGCTTAGACTTCTTGCAAGCCTCACTAATGAACAAAAAGGCAACATGATACTGTCGGATGAACTGTCTCTTTTTGAGATATTTGCAGTGTAGAAAGTCAGAGGAGTCCGCCCCTCCCTGCCGACATCCTTCACTGTGTCTTCACATGCCTTGCCCTATCCAGGGGATGGCTTATTCTTCAAGCCTTGTGCTTTGGAAAAATTATAACTTGCAGTCTGGGCCACATTTCCATGAGCGGATATGTAATACATATTTTTAACCAAAAAACAAAAATAAAAATAAAAATCTCCCGCTCACGTTGAAGATGCTAATACCATTGTATCTGCTCATTTCTGCTGAAACTCTGGAGTCCTCTTGCCAGAGAATTTCATCAGCAGTCTTCTGTCCATACTGATGCCCTGAATTGCTTCTCAATGTTGTCCGCTTGTGGTCATCTTGACTTTAAGGAAAATTCAGTACTTAGAGGTTCAGTTTCCAATCAACACAGAGAAGGAGAACACGGAGTTATGTTATATGGTTCTGCTCTTCAGCTTATTAACACTAGAGCATAGCATTCAGGTATCTTTATAGAAAAATCATAAAACTATGCATGAAAAAGGGACTTACAGTCAATTCTTTGTATATTGACTATTACCAACTTTTAAAAAAATTATATTGTTAGACTTTGGAGAGCTTCCTAAACAGAGGCAAGTTAGAATGCTTTACCGCTTCACTGAGACCCTTTCTATTACACGGAAAAATGTCTTCTCCACATTTTTTGTCAAGTAAGAAAAACTGAGCTCAATGAGAAGCAAGAAAACTAGTTATGTCTGATACGTTAATCCAGCCTCAGCTACATAAAAGCATTTCGGTTTTGTGGGAAGAACTGGATTTTCAGTGCTAATCTGCAGTCCCCTGTGCTTTCTTGGGTCCCCTGTCATCAGGAACACACTCTGGGAGCCCCTGAAGTGTTTTCTCAGAGGGCTGGCAGTCGAGTTGTTCTAGTTGAATTATTACGTTATTCCTTTCAGAGGCACCCAAACAGTAGAGAAATTATATACTCTTGGAGGCTTGAGATTTCTTCCACTGGCTGTGAGGTACAAAGATCCTGACTTGGTGTTTGCCTAGGTTTTATGTCCACTGCAAAGAGGTAATATACAGGTTCACTTGAAGACACACGGCAGTGAAAAGTGTTACACGAGGAATAATCATTCACTTTAAACTCTTTTGCCCGGTGGTATCTTAGTCAATTTTTTTTTCTGCTGACACAAAGTATGTAACAATATTTAGAATGAAGCCTGAAGGAGACAAGATTTATTGGCCTCCTAGATCGGTCTGTGATTAGCTGGCTTCCTATGAGCCTGGTGAAAGGTTTGGGGGTAGCGAAAGCTGCTTCCAGCACTGCTAGCTCTGGACTCCCCTGGGGATTAATCCAGGATGATTACAGCTCTGCTGTAATCTGGTCACATTGCAAGAGCCCTGTCTCTGAGCACAAGGTATTCTGGTGTACCTTGTAGACCTAAAGTGCAACAGGTCGCAATTGACAAATCAATATTTCCACGCAGCAAATAGACATTTTTTTGGAGAATTCAGATCAATAGAGGCATTGATCATGTGGATAATAGAACATTCTCTCTCTCTCTCTCTCTCTCTCTCTCTCTCTCTCTCTCTCTCTCTCTCTCTCTCTCTCTCTCTCTCTCTCTCTCTCTCTCTCTCTCTCCCTTCTTTTTTTTTTTTTAGTACCAGGGATTAAACTCAGGACCCTACGCTTGCCAGGCAGGCACTTCTTCTACTGAGCTAACTCCCCTGCCCTAGAACATCTTCTTTTTATGCTTTGTGCAGGTGACTGGCACATACATTAGCAAAATATTATTGTCCTAGAAATCCATGCATAACTGAAGATCTATGCTAAGGAAAGAAAGAAAAAAAATGTTTCATGTACAAACAATAACATTTATATCATGTCATAGGTTCAAAGCTGCAAATCCAAAAAGAGAGAAATGCCGCAGGAAGGTTCTAATGTATCACTGCCACTTCCATGGGAGGGGTTGCACATTTTCCGTGGAGTTCTATTTTGTGATTAGGAAAATGATTTCCACACATTGTGGTGGGAAAACAAATGTAAGACCGTCTGGTGAAAGATTTTGTATGTGTGACACAGGAATTGTGTAGTACTCCAGTGAGAAATCAGCCTGGGTATAATCATCAAAATAAGAGATTGTCACCATTTACTTTATGCCTAATTATTAGTTCTCTAAAGTTAATGGGATAAAAAGGGTTTTTCAGGAAACAATTTGGAGGAATATTAATAATAGATGCTTACAGAAAAGATTGGAATTGTCTTATTTTTGGAAAAGTCAGAGAAATAGAGAGTAGGGGAGGAAGGCAGGAACAGAGAAGAGAAAAAATAATTGTGATGTGTTTTCTGCAGGTAGCGAATGCACATGCTAGACGTAATCATTTTGCACCACAACCATGGGCTGATTAATATACACAGAAAATAGAAGTCGCACCCCAGGAGTTTAATCAGCAAATAAATGAAGACATTTTAACATTTTCATGTAGTAGGATGTTGATATTAAATTTAAAAAGTCGAAAATAGTGCATTATGCCTAAAATGTGCTATTAAATTTGAGTAGGATCTATGAGAATACGGAGGTGTCAAAAATCAATGTGCTATTTACATCTGAGTATACACTGTGATTACCAACATGTAGGTTTATACATCTTCATGCCCATTTTCCTGCCAAAATTGTGATCTGGGTTATTTTAACGTTTTTAAGGAATGATCATCACAGGAATTAGCAGCAGATGAAATATTTCGTAGAGAAGAAGGATGGCTAATAAATACATAATGAGTGAAATGTTACTCAGAGTACAAGCTATAGACAGAAAGGATTCTCTTGTCTACAAAGGAAACAATCAAAGAAAGAACCAAACTTTTCTATATGCTGAACCAAAGAAAAACATACTAGTACAAATGAAAAAACATCATACTACTCCACAATAAAAACAGAAAAACTCAAGGCTTTCATGGGTAAATGGATGCAACAAAAGATCATACTCATGAGAGTGATAAATCAGACTTGTGTGTGAAAGGATAGCATTGTCTCCCTGGTGTGAAAAATGCAAAGAGCAAATAAGGCAAAAGATGTACCACAGGAGCTGGGGAGATAGCTCAGTGGCTTAAGCCCCGGCCTGAGAAGTGCAAGGACCTGGGTTTGATCCCCTGTACCACATGCTGTACAGGCCACTGAAACCAGGTGTGGCGACACATGCCTATAATCCTAGCATTTCCAAATACACCTGCATGGAAGGGTGGGTGAGAACCAAGAATTCTTGTTTGTTTTAAGTTTGAGTGGGAGATTTCAAAACTGGACAGTCGTGGAAACAAAACCAGGAACTAATATTTACACTGTACATACCCTGAACCATGAGAAATACACACCTTCGTGGTCTTACATATTTCCTGCATTTCCAGTCAGCTGGACTCTAGAGGAATTTCTGCTACAGATTACTGAATCAGCTCAGCAAAAGCAAAGGAAACCTCCAAGCTTTCATAATGTCATACAACATCAGAAACATTTACACCTCACCTTAGTTTCACGCTCAGAATATTAGTGAACAAGACAGTAAACAGTGCACTAATTGTACTTTCCTACTTTATGGTTATAGAATTTCATTTATTTTTCATAGAACAATCAGCAAGTACCGTAGACTTTTGAACCTATAAAGTAAGATGTAAAAAATCTGCAGGCATTGATTTTCTAATATCAATTAAACACATAGGTAGAAGTTACATTATGTAGGGAACAATATGATGTACATTTGTCATGTGTATCTTGGCCTTTTTCAAAATTTACATATAAACTATATCTAGAATAAAATTCCAAAACACTCACATAAATATAAATAATGCATATTATTATTAATATATACATGTGGAATAGTATATTATATATGGAATAATATAACATATATGTGGCCTGAAATTGCAAAACATGCATGACCAATGTTTTCCAGTAGTACCATTAGTAACTCCTGTTTTCTGTACCATTAGAAAATGATGAATTTGGGCATGTGGGAAGTTCCAGTGATCCATAATTTAGCTACTTGTGTTTGAGGCTGGCAGGCGTCAAAAATCGCCTGTTTGCTAAGCAGTTGTCATCCTCAGAGCTGACACCAGCTCCTGAGCTTCTTCCCCACGTGGCTTTCAATAATTGCAGCCCATGATAATGCTGCTGCAGAATTCCCGAGCATCTGATGTCCCCCAGGCGTCAGCTCACGGAGGAAACCACGTGGTCTCCAGCTGGCAAAGCGGTCCGTGTGGTGCAACCCAAGAGCCTTGGAGCCAAGGGTGTCCCAAGACACCTGCCATGGAGTGTGAGATTTCATAGTTACCTGCTTTGTTTTGAGTCTGTCTCTACCTCCTGTTTTGTGCATCATCTTTTGCAGCAAGAAGGCCGGTTGGGCATCTTTGTCAAGCATGGGATTATGCACAGCTTAAATTCGATCATTCTACTATCGAGTCATTTCGAGAAGAAGGATCATGTTCTTGCTCTAGGCAGAGTTGTGGCTCCATCCACATTTTCTTGATGAAATTTTAGTCTCTCAAGTGGGCAGGCCAGGTCTGCATTTGGAAGTAGAGTTCAAAGCTCATGAATTTAAATTAAGGGAATAACTGTTGCATCCTAATCTGACACAATAGAGTCCCTGTGAAAAGGGAAAAAAAGTATACCAAGAGACAAACAGGATCAGGGAAATTGAAGAATGCACAGAAAATTAGGTGGAGATAAAGTGTGAACGAAAGTATCCACAAGCTGAGGAGAGGGCTGCAGGAGTCACCAACGCGGTCCACTCCTCCATGAAAGATGGTCAGTCTCCAAAATGTGGATGAATACATCTATTGTTCAAGAGATAGAGTATGTAGTGCCTTATGGTCTCAGCTTTACAAGCTGATATCTGCTGAAAAAGAGCATACAGGGAAACCCGAGGGAATATCTAATTTGAGTATGAAGATCATCCAGTTCCTATGGGACATTGTATTTGCAGACTAACTTACCAAAACAATATATTAAGAATATTCACTCCTTCAGATTCTTACGCTAGGGATACAAAATGATATTTACACGTGCAGGTCTGATTTATTTCACTTATGATAAGATGGTCTCTAGTTGCATCCATTTACCTGTGAAAGCCTCAAAGTTTTCCTTTTGTAGCTGAGTAATACTGCATCGTGTAAAAATGCCATATGTTTTTATCCATTCCTCAGAGTTAAAGAAGCTGTTCAAAGGGAAGAAACAACTGCAATGAGGGAAAGGAGAAAAATAATAGAAGAAGGAATTATACACACACATACGCAGGGTAGCTTAGGTAATTGTGCTGCTGATTTCTCTCTTTTTATTTACTTTTTTAAATTTTTTGTACTGTTGATTTCTGCTGGTCTATTGAATGGAACAGTGAATGCTTTTGTTTTCTTTTTATTCTTTGAGCCATTTTTCATACTTTATCTGATAAACTGAACAACTAATTGGATGCCTGCAATATGCAATATAATAACCATTGTTGAATTCCTGGGGTTTTGTTTAGTGAAATTCTGTACATTTTTTTTTACTATTTTTATTCTCTTTTAAGAAAAGAATATTTATACCCATAAATAGTTGTTTTATATCTGCAGTGATTTGGGAAATTGCAAATACAGCTGCCTTTTTTTATTACCATATGCTTACAGTACAGAGTCCTTACATTCGTGACAGGGAATCAGAACACCATGCAGGCAATGCTGGGCAGGTAGCTCCTGCTGTCGTTAAAGAGTATCAGCAGATGATCTTCAGTGAAGAACGTGACAAGGAAGAGCACAAAATTATCAGAAAATAAAGGCATGTTTTCCTTTAAGAAAGGAAATAAAATCCAATGCAACTGCCATCAATCCACTCACACAGCCTGCTTTTTATAGTATTCAAAATGGAAATCCCAAGGTAAGCTGAGCATTAATGTAATGTATAGCATATGCTCATGTGGTCATGGTGAGAATAAACATTCTGTAAGAGATGGATGTGAAAATTCCTCCCACGAGGATGTGCTCGAGAGTGAGGAGCACAGAGCTCTTGGCAAGGTTTGGTTCAGAAGTGTTTCACCTTGTTTAGTTTTGGTTCAGGAATGTTTCACCTTGTCTAGGTTTGGTTCAAGAGTGTTTCACCTTGTCTAGGCTTGGTTCAGGTGTGTTTCACCTTGTTTAGGCTTGGTTCAGGAGTGTTTCACATTGTTTAGGTTTGGTTCAGGAGTGTTTCACCTTGTTTAGGTTTGGTTCAGGAGTGTTTCACCTTGTTTAGGTTTGGTTCAGGAGTGTTT
>NW_004524879.1:66001-74000 GCF_000260255.1 Octodon degus
TTGTTTAGGTTTGGTTCAGGAGTGTTTCACCTTGTTTAGGTTTGGTTCAGGAGTGTTTCACCTTGTTTAGGTTTGGTTCAGGAGTGTTTTACCTTGTTTAATATTGGAATGGCAGGGGAAAAATATTGGAAAGTTGGAGTAGCTTATATGTCAATGTTTAGCTGGACAGAAATATGATATGACCTTATTCCAATGCTCAGAGATAAATAGAAATGAGACATGCATTCCACTATTTAGATGGATATAAAAATATTTAGGAGAGATGAATGAAATTTGGAACAAATAATCTCATACACAATATATTTCCAGCCTTATAATATTCCACATCAAAGCATGTCAGCAGTGTCCCGATAACCGCAGTCCGCCTCACTGAGTTACACAAGAGGGACTGTGAAACTGGATTTGGATAGAAATGTACATGGTGGTCCCTCGGGAAAATGCCTTATGGTTGCTCATGTCTGTCAAAAACAATTGATCAATCACTTTTTTATTTTTATTAATCTTAATGAGAAAGAAATACCAAAGAGACAGTTCCAAAACAGGTTCGTAGGACAGTTATAATAATTAATATATTGCATATTGTTGTCCTCATATTAGTTATTCTGAGTACAAGATGCAGATATAAGATCTTGTCTAAACACTATTTGTACAAATCTTTCTTCTCATTGAACTCAGAGAAATTAGCTGTATAGCAATCCTAACTATTTTGTATATACATATATAGATTTTTTTTTAACTACAAAATGATCCTCCATTATTATTCCTGCTTTTTGCTTAGTTTGTCAGAGATGGGTATTCCATTGCCATTCAAATATTGTAGGTGCATGATCAATGATGTAGAGTGTGCCTAAGGAGAGTCACCTAGAGAGAAAACATGCTTTCAGGGTTTCACAGAGAGCAAATTGGTCAAGCAATGGCCGTGACTCATCCACATGGCTGATACTGACAAAAGATCTACAAACTGCAGTGCAACATTTCAGGATAAATCCTGAGGGGATTTGACTGACCTTGTCAGATAAAAAAGTTACATTTCTTGTTATATAGGTCTTGCTTTATTTTAGTCTTAACCATCCAGCAGAAAAGTATAAAAAGGAGGTAGAAAAAGTAAAGCCATATTAATATGCTGAGCTGTAAAAGGCTCAAGTCAACAACTTCTGACATTGCCAGTCCTGTAGGTAGCCCATTACTATTATGGACTATATTGGGTTATTTTGCTGAATGCACACACCTGCAATATTTGAATGGCAATGGGACACCCATCCCTGACAAAAGAAAACCAAAAAGGGGGATATAAATGAAGGACCAGTGTGTAGTAATCATTCACTTTTAATTGTGGATACTTTCTCCCTTTTCACTGCTATTTCAGTTTGGACTTTTTGAAACATAAAATCAGTCTAGTAAATCTTAGGGTTAAGCTGAATGATAAAGTGTGAGCTCAATTTCTGCATGTAATTTTGTATCTTGAGACAACAGTTTTAAAACAAATTGGTTGTTGCTGTTTGTGTACTAGCATGATTCTCACGTGTTGACTGGAAGGTAGCTGACAGCAGCTTTTCCCACTCCGTGATCGTCCATGTTCCATTTTAGTTGGCTGAAGCGGAAGACTTCAAGGGACTGGAAAGACCAAACAGGGGCATTAATATCAGAGTTTGCAAGCAAACAAGAAATCTCAAACATTGAAATGAGAGAACAATCTACCCAAACCTGTATGCTGTGACGCATTTGGCAAAGTGCACATGTTAGCAAACCCACAAGAGAACATCAAAACTAGGGGCAAAGGTAAGGGCATTTTCTTGGGGAAGTATTTAATTACATGTGTCAGGGCCTCTGTGGAACACAGTGGCAAATAGAGTTCATGGTACAGATTCAAGACCCTCCTGCTGTTGAGGGACAGTACCTGCTACTGGCTACTGGATGATTTCACATGCTACTGGCTCTGGATGATTTCATGTGAATGAAGTTATACAGAGAGTGGAGGTGAACAATCTGTGCTTCCTCTCAGGAGATAGGAGATGATAAAAGAAAGAAAGAAAAAGCACAGTACAGTGGTTTAAGTACTGGCTATTGGTGGTGTTTTGTCATGTACCTGAAGATCAAATAGCACGCTCAATTTAAGCTTCATGTATGAGTAATCTCTTTAGTCCAGTAAGATATGCTCAAACACAGTTCATCCCAGCCAAGCACAATATGTACAGCATAATTAATCGAGGTCTTGGAATTTACGATGGTTTATTCCATGTTGGGCCAAGAGAAGAGTATTATAAAAAGAGCCACCAGCTCAGAAATCTCCAAAAGCCATCCATCCTATTTGACCTCCTGAAGAAGAGGGAAGACAAAAAGCAGCCACCCAGAGGATGCGTATTCTACTGTTCATGTTGGTCTTCTGGCTGGTTGATGGTAGTGATTTGCCTGAAGCTGTGCAAGTTGACAAGGTACCATACACAGGTTGCTCTGAAGGAAAGTCCTATGTGTATCTGTGTGTGTGTTCATGCGTATTTTACAAGCGCATTTGTGCATGTATTTACACATTTGTTAATGCTCTTGTATTTGAAATCTTTCTCGTGCCCTCTAATTTCTCTCTCAACATAAAGCATTGCAGTTAAAATAGGTGTCTTGAGTTTTCATGGTATTCAATGCTGTTGATTTAGCTTTTTGAAAAACGTACTGCATCCTGTGTTTATATGCGAAGCTATGTCATTATTTCATCCTGTGAGGCTTTCTCGGCTCTGAAATATCAAAGACAGGTGAAGTGGGTGTAACAGGAGTGGTGGATAGAGGAGAAGAGACACCCATGAACTCTGCTAATGCAAACTTTCCTGTAATCTGTCTAGATTACAGGGCATTGGCGTACAATTGCCATGGCAGCAGACAACGTAACGGGGATAGAAGGCAACGGACTACTAAGAGCTTATTTCCGTACAGTGCATTGCGAGAACGGGTGTGACACTATCCGTTTTCGTCTCTACACCAAGTAAGCAATTTGCTTATTTCGAAAGGAATGACAGGGTTCACTTCTAAAACGGAGTCCAGGCTCAAATTTTCCTGGGAGCTTCGTAGGAAAAATGTGCACCTGAATTTTGGCTTAGTGAGGGTTCTCCAGGGGGATTAGAATTAGTAGGAAAAGATGTTTATGATTATTCTTATGCAAGGATTTTTAAAAGGCGCGCTTTCATTTTTCTCCTTTTTGTCCCACCTGGGCCACCAGACCTATTGGTTGGTTCCACCCACATCTTGAGTGAGTCTTCCCTCCTCAGTTTGCTGGGATACTTGTCAATCATCCGCGGACATGCTCAGAGCTGTCTTTTCCTTAATGAGCTAGGCATCCGTAATTCACTCAAGTTGATGTGCAATGGTCAGTGGTCATAAACTTTATTCATAAACTTAATTCATTAAACTTTATTCATAACTTATTATTAGTTATGCTTTGTGGTATTTTATACGCATATTTTATATTCTTTATTTTTTATATTCTTCTGCCTAGTGAAAATGTCTCATTTTTTTTTTTTAGATCACAGGAGTTTGACAGATACTTTGTGATGATATTAAAAACCAAGACCCAATATGGCTAGGAAAAAAAAAAAAAACAAAACTTTGTTTGACAATTTGAAATACATGTTTATGGCTGTCCAAGGAAAGGATCTGAGTTTGTTTTTCTCACTGTTTCTACATATACTGAAAGAGATTATTTAAAGTACCTTTGAATGTCCACTTTAAAATACTTTGGCGAAGGTTCAAGGTATTCTAACTGACACGTTTCTATCAGCCAATAAATGAATCCGTGAAATGGGCAACCATGGGTAGAATGCTTAAAGGAGCTACAGGCTAACAAGTGATCGAAAGATGATAAGTTGAAAAAGGGCGCGTGGCTCATGCGGTTTCAGACAGCTCAAACTCAATCAATAGTTCAAAATTTAAACAATAGCTTTGAAAAATTCTTATGATAAATGCTACACCAAAGAACTGATCATTGAAGAATTTTTGGAGTTTTTGAGAGAGAAAATTTATGAACGATTGTAATTTTTCAGCGTTTAGAAGCAAGTAAGACTTTTAAAACCTAGGATCAGACCAAATGTCCATTATCTGAGGAATGGATAAAAATCAGATGTGGTATTTTTACTCAGGTATAAAAGAAGATGAACCTGAGCCCTTTCATTTGCAGATGAATGAAACTAGAGACCATACTCGAAAATGAAATAAATCAGGCCTGTGTGTGTAAGCATCTTATTGTATCCCTCGTATAAGAACCTGCAAGAATAAATAAAATCTGAACTGTACAGTTCATACTCTGAAAGGGAAATAATCTTTTCAATGGGAAGAAACAACTAGGAAGAGGAAAAGAGGAAAGAAAGAAGAATGGGGAAAAGATATATTTATGTATATAGACAACATAGCTTGCATAGTTGTATTGCTGATTTCTGCTGGTCTATTGAAAGGAATAGCTAATGTTTAATTTTTTTCTCCTTTGTAATTCTTATCACTTTCTTCACCAGTTTTGGTGCTTCAATCTGATAATCTGAAAAACTAATCTGAAGAGAACAATGTGCAATCCAACCATTGTTGAATCCTTTCCATTTTAAGTAAAATTCTGTATCATTTATTTTTACTATTTTTATTCTCCTTAAAAATAAAAAATATTATTAATAATAGAAATCAGAAAACTATTCTTTGTAGAATCAATTATGCCAAATACTGTCCTGGGTCTAGGAAATGTTGACTTAACCGTGTGATCATGCTTCACGTATTTTGTTTTGCGGAACCGGGGATTGAACTCAGGCCCTTGCGCTTGCCAGGCAGGCACTTATTCTACTGAGCCATCTCCCTGGCCCTGCTTCACGTATTTGAAATGAGTACAATACGAGAACTTGGAAAACAAAGCAGGAATGAACTGGAAAAATTTTATTTAAAAACATTGGTTTTATGTTCAGCATGCTGAAAATTAACATAGACTTAGCTGGTAAGGTAAGAGAGGGGTATCGTGTTTTGTTTTGTTTTGTTTTGTTTTGTTTTGTTTTGTTTTGTTTTTTCCCGCATCAACAGAGAAGATGCCGTGTGGTGGAGATTGTTATTAAGGAGTGTTTTGGAAGGATTTCACTCATGCAATGCACAGAGCTGGTACTGAGTAAAGCTATCATTGTAAGACATTGTTTTATCATCGAACAAGACAGAGGTTTTCAATTCCATTCTTACCTTTTAGCTCCTCTTTGTGTTCATAAGGTGATACTACAAAAAGGCAAATGATGGAAGAATAAATCATGTGCAGAAAACAGTCATTAAAAGTAAGGGAATGCTGAGCTGTGTGTTTGGGATATTAGTGGCAGTTATAGAGAGGTGGAGTGACCACGGATGTGTTTGTGTGCACATCAGCACGCCTAGAACTGTCACTAGACTACCAACATCCACCTCTGTTTGGAACTTCTTGTTCATTATTATCAAAAGTGGGAGCCACATAAGGATTTCCTTAAAGGGCAACTACTCTAGTATCTATAGGAGAGGCTGCGGTCATGGGAGAAGCTGAAGAATGCTTTCCAGGACAGTGAAACAAGGCACAAATACTACAATGACAAAGCTGAGTGTGATGAAGCTTTTCTATCTAATACCTCTGGCTGTGAGCCCTAGAGGGCACACATTTTTGGTTGCCTCAGTCAGAGTTAGAAGCAAAGAACATCTAAGTTGTTAGACACAGTATTCTCCCCACCAAAATCCAGTTCTTTTTGAGAATGAGAATCATTGAAATGGGGTGATAAACATACCCAATGCTATGGAGAAATCAAAAGAGCATGGAAATAAAAACAAATATTTTGAGTACTTGAAATATACAGTGGTACCCTGTTCCATGAGCTTAATCTTTTCCACAAATCTCAGGAAGACGGCCAGGTCCTAGTCCTAGTCTTAATCCAATATGAAGTTCGTGACCAAAAACAACATGTTTCAATGGTACTTTTTGCAATTAATTGTTTGTGAACCTAGGTGTTACTCTACTGTAGGGTTGGTGGTGTAGATTATTTGTAGAGTGTGTGCTTACTTTGGACTTAATTTGTAGACATTCTCAGAGCATTGTAGTTCTTGTGGCTTCTCTGGTTAAATACAGAAGGGTGGAAGGTTGTAAGAGAGTCTAGGAGTGTTTTATTGTTTTGTTTTTAAGACCCAAAGGAGAATGCAAACTCTTGGTTGCAAATGCCAGTGCTGGTGGAGCATCTGGACTGTACAAAGCAGATGGTGAGTCCCTGATCTATGATGATGACTGTGTGGCTCGGCCCCAGGTTGCACTCAAAGTTGTGCATTTGTTCTCTTTCACATACCTAGCGATTTGTATTCTAGAAGAATTTGTCTTGCTGTTGACAAACAGCATTGGACAAGCCACTTCAATTTCCAAAGCCTTCTCTTTGTCTCAGCTGGCCAAGGTAAATTGTTTGTCATCTGGGTTTCTAGGCTTGAAACAGTACCCTGAATAAATCCTGGAGCAAGGTCTATTACGGCCATGTAGGGCTCTTGGAGAAGGAAAAGCCATCAAAACTACTTAAACGCGTAATTATTTTTCCTAAACCCAGTGATGCCAGAGTACAGAAACCATTCTGGTCACAAATCAAATTGGAAGAGCACTGTATCAATTTTCTCCATAAGCCCAACATTGATGCTAACCACTGAATTGGATTCAATTCTCATCCATATCGTGCAAAGAATTAAATGCATGACCCAAGGGACTCCTTCTCTTGGAGCAACCTGAGTAAAAATTGGCCATCAAAGTATTACACACTTAAGCATCAAGAGTTGTATAATGTAAATTTTTGTGATGAAATAGCCCAATCAAATAAATGACTAAAATGAGGGTGAGAATTGTTGGATGAGAGTTGCCTCTAATTTATAGCAAGTGCGAATAATTTACGATCACATAATAGTGAATGTGTTGACACGTGAAATTGACATTCTCTGTGAAAGAATGTTCAGTGTTTGGGGCTCATGTTCTTTTGATGGGAACTGTGTTTTTTATTTCCCCAGCCCTCAGCAGTAACTGGTCCAAATGGAGTGCACCGTACCTGGCCTTCACTGTAGCATCGTTGCAACCCCTTTTCCTATATTCTGCTGTGTTCTATTAATGCATGATTATACACTATGCATTTCCTCTAAATTTGGCAACATTTATCTAAGTTTACATTTGTGAAATAGCTTTCTACTAACAGCTACACTTGTTGCTTGGACCACTAAATTCCTGGCTTCAGGAGACTGGCGTTGTCAACCCATAACATACATACAAATCCTGCAGAAAAGAATGTTTCTATTATGAGCCAAAATTTGTTCTGTGAAGATTTCGGTCATTTTGGAGAACTAAGAAAAGACTTTACCCTGATCAGCTGGGATTTAGAATTATTCCCCTAATCCAATTAATTCTAATAACTGATCCTAGCACCCTGGAGGGAGGAAACTTAGTGAAACAGATGTTGTAATTCAAGGAAAGTTCAATCCTTGCATGTTACAAACAAGCCAGGTCAGATATACAATGTGAACGAGCCTGTTACATTGAGATTTGAATATGTTTTGTGCTACAATAGTTCCAGGTGGCAATATCTTCAAAATCATTTACAAATCCAGCAGCCTCATGGTGATTTACGCCGTCTACGTGGAGGAGGAAGACTCTATGGATAACACACACCTCACTCTAGCACTTGGCAAGTACTACCTTTCCTTCTGCGCATGACAAAGCCTTTTAATGTCAGCTCTGCCTGTATTTTATTAAAAATATACGTGTGGGCAATGTTTTATTGGGTTCCCCTGGGGAGAAACGGCATTATGTTATGTCCAGGACGTTAAATTTCAGCTTAATTAAGTTTAAAATGCCTGTAATGTTGGCCGCTCAAAATAAAGAGGAACATCCAGTGCCTCTCCTGGAAGAAACTCTTAATGATCACATGAAGTTATTCTATTAGAACTTTTATTGAATGAGTGCATATTTGCAGGGCGTAGTGCGTACTCTCACGGTAGCACTGCATGACACTCCTGATTT
>NW_004524879.1:74810-76758 GCF_000260255.1 Octodon degus
TCCACTGAGCCATCTCCCCAGCCCTGCACAGGGTTAATTATAGATACATTTGAACATTTCTGGTAGTACCTCTACATGTAAGATGGCTGCAACTTGTTGTGTTAATCACAGAGTAAGAGTCATTGAATATTTCTTCTGATTGATTGGTTGATTTTGCTCTCCTCAGAGATGCTAAAGCTAGTATGCTTCATGAGAAATCCGCATCATTTTTTATCCTCTTTTGACTATGTTACGGGAACAGGAGGGAAAGGATGCTAGGGGGTTCATGAACACCCAAGAATGCAAATACACAGTGTGGAAGGATTTCTAAATTTCAGTTCAATAGTCATATCCTAGATGTGATTTCTGAGGTGTACTGGGGATCAAACTTGGGACCTGGCACTTGTCAGGCCAGCACTTAGACTGCTTAGCTATCTTCCTGGGCCCCCAGATGATATGGAGGTCATAAAAGACTTGAAGATAACGCTGGGTGTGGTGGCACACACCTGTAATCCCAGCACTCAGGAAGCTGAAGCAGGAGATGCAGTGTGAGTCTGAGGCCAGCCTGGGCTACAGTGAGCTCAAGCCAGCCTGAACTGCATGGTGAGACTATCTGAAAACAAGCAAACCAAAAACAACTTGAGGATGAGTTCTACACTGTGGAAAGAGGCAGTATGAGAAGCTGCTTTAAGCAGTAAATCCGAATTTCAGATCCAAGCATCACCTTGACCTGGATGATTTTTTTTTTTGCTTCTTTTGTGGCCCACTCAGCCCACCCTGGAGGCAGGGCTGGTGCAGCTCATGGTGCTGGGAACTGAACGTCGGTCCCTCTGCTTGCCTAAGCAGGTGCTTCAGTCTGCTGACCTATCTTGCTGGCCCTGACTTGGATATTTTTGAGGATGCAAAAAATCTGAATGTATTGAAGGCCACGCCAAAGAGTCTGTCACTGCCTTCTGTGGTCCCAAAAAGGAAAAAAATAAAGAGAGGTTGCTGAACATTAATATTTGATCAGCCTCTCTCATCTAACTGGATGACAATTGTAGGAGCACACACGTTTTCTGGAAGGGAAGGAGGGTAACACCAGTGACATTTAAATGGTGACCAGGGGACACTTTAGAAATTATATAACCCTCTCCTGGCTGTCTCTCCACCTGATGCTTTGTCCGTGAACTGCAGGGCAAGGAAAAAGTCTGAGTGAGGAAGAAAAGGAGAAGTTCGAAGAGCTCACTACCTTCTGCAACATTTCACGGAAAAACATAAGATATTTCAGTGGACAAGGTAGAGTCCCAGCCCTTATGATACAATATTTAAAAAAAAAAAAATTAAAAAACCCAACTTTTTCTGAATGGAAAACACATCATGGCCATGTAAGGCAACGATTTCCTGCTTTGCATTTTTAGAATAATGGCTGCTAAACTGGAATTACAACTCTTTATGCATATTGACAATTTCTAATATTTTTTTTTAATTTCTTCTCTTTACTTTCTTTGCAGATACCTGTCCTGAATAAAACCATTGCTATGGTGAGTAAAAACAAATACAGAGCACTCCTTGCATTTTAATTCTCAAGAACCTTTCTTCCTGTGAGGATATTTGGGGTTTTACTAACCAAATATTCATTCTTGGGCTGGGGAGATAGCTCACCGGTCTAAGCACCTGTCTAGCAAGTGCAGAGATCCGAGGTCAATCCCTGGTACTGCATGACAACAACGCCACTGCCTAGCGAGACCCTGTACCAAATACATAAATGAATCCATCAATCAACAAATAAATGATTTTTTAAAAATATTAATTCTTAGAGTGATTTGTTCTAATGGTGTTTGTAAATAGGATATCATGTCCGCATCTTGTACAGCAATTAAACACTAGGAAGAATGTATGCAATGTGTTAAATATTGAAACTGTCCTACCAATTTGATTTGAAACTGTCTCATTGCTATTTGTTTATCAATAAAATTATGGAAAAAAA
>NW_004524879.1:77778-78586 GCF_000260255.1 Octodon degus
GGTGGGTGACCGCCCCTGCCAGGGTCCCTTGGCATGGATGACCATTGCTCTCAGGGATCCTTGTGCCAGCACCACCTCATTAACGTCACCTCAGCTGCACCACAATGTCATCTGCATCCTAGCAGCTGAGGATGAGCCGGACATATATTTATCGTCACCTTCTGTGTGGCAGCAAAATCATCCACGTGGAGAAGAAACAGGCTTCGCCCTTCCCGGGATTCCGTGGACTCTGCCTAATGGCTCTCCTTCCCCACCTCACCTCTGTCCTCCTTAATGTTTCTGTCCTCCATAATTGATTAAATACTCTGGTATACACACATGTGTCTCTCTGAAGAAAGGTGCCCAACTTGCAGTACACAGAGATGCCTCATTGAAGGCAGCTGTTGACGAAACTGTGTGCTGTAAGGAATCCGAGATAATCCTTGTCAATTCCTGAAGGTGTCACCTTTGGCGGGAAAATGTGGACTATTGTATGACTTCCTCATCAAAGCCAATACTTTTGTACATGAACAAAAAGAAGAATAAGAGAAAGGAACATATTTTAACTTTAGTGGCTGAGAAAAACCTCCCAAGTCGAATGCAAAATATGTCCACTGCCACATGCCTCAAGAAGCAGTAATTAAGAAAAAGCAGGAAGGCAGGATTAAAGCCATCAGGCACAAGTCAGGCTACGTTTTCACTGAAGGGATAAGATGTAGACAATCAGGCTCTGGTGGCCTTGCTACCAATGACAGATTAAAGATTCCAGTGGGCATAACAGTCATCATATCCACTGTGATTTCTTTTTCAAGTTTTAATTTTACCTTTT
>NW_004524879.1:80666-96257 GCF_000260255.1 Octodon degus
CAGGCCTGCTGTGCCAGCCCTGCCCCCGGGGCACGCTGAGACGGAGATTGAGACTGGGCGTCAATTGAGACTGGGCGTGGTGGCATGCACATGTAATCCTGGCTCTTGGGAGGCTGTAAACAGGTGGATCACTGAGTCTGATCTAGTAGTGAGACCCTGAACACCCTGTAGACCCTTCCCTAAAATACAAAAAAAAAAGGCAGAACTGGAGAGGCAAAATGTTTAGAACCTGCCAGAGAGCAGTTGGCTCTCCTGGGGGAGCCTGTGTCTGTCACGCTGGCTTTCCTGGTATAAATGTGATTGTTCTCAGCGTCAGGGGATCTCGGGACCTCATCGCTGCCGGTCACCTGTGGTGCTTTCCAGGGTTGCTCTGTTCTTACCTGGAGCATTGAGTCCTGGCTCCCGCTCAGCTCCCTCAGCCTGCTGGCACGGATTTTCCAACTTCTAGCACTAACCTGTGGTCCCTGCCAGCACAGACTGATCAAAGTGTCCTGCCTGAGCTCTTGGTGTTCAGCTGGACCCGTGCAGGACACTCCCGTGGGACCCAGAGCCTCAGCTGGGTTCTCTGGTCGTTAGTGTGTGCACAGGTCTCCTGCACGTCCTCTGCGTAAACTCTTTGGGTGGCCACTATAAAATAATCCTATAAATTATGTGTCTTCTATTAGTCCCTTCCAAACCCTGATGACAACAGGTAGATATCTACACTTACCCTGCGGTCTATACAGAAACTAGTGACTACACTAAGGCCAGGCAAGAATGTGGAGCACTTCAAATTGTCTCAATCACTATTGTCTCATAATTTATTTTATTTATTAATTTTAATGAGAAAGAAATAGCAACGAGACAGTTTCAAGACAGGTTAGTAGGACAGTCACAATAATTAATACATTGCATATTGTCTTCATAGTAGTTATTCATAGTACAAGATGCAGACTTGACATGTTGTGTAAATACCATTAGTACAAATCTTTCTTCTTATTGAACTAAGAGAAAGTAGCTCTGTATCTATCCTAACAATTTTACATATATATATATGTAATGGTCATTTATATCCCCCTTTGCTGTTTAGTTTTGTCATAGATGGGTATTTCATTGACATTCAAATATTGTAGGTGGTTGAGGTCAGCAAAATAATCCAACATAGTCCAGTAATCCATAAGAGCAGTGGGTTATCCGTAGGATTGGCAATGTCAGAAGTTGTTGACTTGAGCCTTTTACAGCTCAGCATATTAATACGACTTTACTTTTCATACTTTGTTTTTATACTTTTCTGCCAGATGGTTAAGACCAAGATAAAGCAAGACCTATATAACAAGAAATGGAACTTTTGTATCGGCCAAGGTCAGTCAAATCCCCTCAGGATTTACCCCGAAACCACATAGAGCAGCTTATAGATCTTTTGTCAGTGTCAGCCATGTGGATGACTCTCACTATTGATAGGAATAAAAATTAAGGCAGCCTGCTGATACAGCAAGCCTACCCATGACTGCCACACCAAGAGGTGGGGCAGTGAAATTCTTTGTCAGCATGTGTTCAGGAATGATGGTTGTGTTATAAAACCTGGGGGAGAAAAATGTAGGTAATCTAGAAATATACAGAAAAAGAAACCATCAATATTTCAAAGGGGAAATATTGTAAAATATGCATAGGCAATGACTGGGGAATAAAAAGGAATGAAGTATGCAAGTGAAAAAAAATTGTGAACGTGGCTCATAATCTTATTCCACTATCCAATAGCCTGTACTACTGACAGTCTGAAGAATGGTAACTAGGTTTCATGATCTGCATAGCATATTTTAATCTTAGTAAGAGCGACAGAGCTATCTTCAGTTTTAATTTATTTGCTTATTGCTTTTATTACGTATTATGTCTTCATTGCATATTATTATGTAGGTCTTATTTCAACTTTCATTTCAGAATTCAGTATACAAAAGAAAATAAATGCTGCTGCACTCAAAATACTAAATGAGGACTCTGGCCTCCCGAAGGCTTAAGGTCAGGTATCCCGCCGAAGGGAAGCCACACATGATATTAATCTTGTCGGTAATCTGCGGTGCAGCCTAGTTCTTCAGCAGATGGCAGATGCTTCAGATTTCTAAGAGCATGAAGCGCACATCTCTTCTCATCTGTGTGCACCCCCTCTTGTGTTTTTCTTCAGAATCTGCTGCAGAGGTCAAAAGACAGCTTGGAATTTGCACCCTCCTTTACGACATCAACATATAGCGGAACTGAGAATCTCTCGATTTTGTGTTTCATACTTTGCTTTCCTACATCTCTTGGGACGCTACCTGTAGGACTCAGAGACGTGCTTCGTCCAATAGAATGAGATTTTTTTTTTCTCATTCTGTAAAAAACAGGCACCATGAATACAATGGGTTTGCTGGTGCAATGCATGCGATCTGTCAATCTTTCTTTCTGATGGGCAGTTCTCTATTTTTACAACTCTGGGGCATGGGCCACTGTTTCCACAGCAGCTGGTAAAGCAGAGGCTGGGCCCCTAGAAGGCTGTCTCGGTCAGATTTCATGTTAAGATGGTGTGACATAATTTTATTTGATTTTTTTTAATATCAAATAAGTGAAGTTTCACCCAAGTCAACAGATGTTGATTTTGGATGGACGGATGGACAGTTGGGATACTAAAGTTACAACTCTGGATCACTTGCATGAATTTAAGTTTCTGATACTTGAATTCCTGGCGTAGTGTCTGAGCCAGGCTGGGGGTCTCTGTATTAGACAGAACCTGGTATGGAATTCCCTAAAACGTTTGGACGGAAGATAAAATTGAAGACGGAGAAAAGACAGAGACTTTACCTGTGAAGCTGGAGTTTGGGGGAATCACGGGCATCTCCTAAGCATCTGTTTGATGGTTAAGAGTCTGCATGTCTATGACACATAAATATATCGAGTTACTGTGAAGGTCTAGGAGAGAGAGAGAGAGAGAGAGAGAGAGAGAGAGAGAGAGAGAGAGAGGTATGGAGAGATCTGTGTGGATCCAAACTTATTCTAGGCCACTATGAGGTAGATATGTAACGAGGAACATCATCTTGTAACCTCAATAAAAGACCAAATGCAATGGGCTGGGAAATAGCTCAGTAGGATAATCACCTGCCTGGCAAGGGCAGGGTCCTGAGTTCAATCCCTGGTACCACCAAAAAAATAAAATAATAAAATAAAAAGACCCCTTTAAAAAAAAACCCAAAATTGAAAGGGGCTGGGGAGATAGCTCAGTAGAATAAGCATTTGCCTGGCAAGCACAAGGGCCTGAGTTTATTCTGTAGTTCTGCTAAAAGTAAATAAATAAATAAAATTTTGAAAAAGACCATATATGTCAGCTGTGGAACTGAGAAATGTTTTGCAGCCAGGGAAAATACATTTCTGTCACTGAAGACTGAACGGTAGATTTAAATATAAACGTCAGGATTTACTGAGGACCAGTGTATTGTTTAGTACCATGAAATAGTACAATAAAGTATCAAATTTACAAGTTTTGCTGTAAAATAGGCGTTGCCCAGAACACTTCCAAGTAATCCTTCTTGATTGGAGCACACATGAGCCTTAATCTTGACACTTTGCAGAGAAGGTCAGGCAGTCTGTATTCCTGGAAGCATTTGTAAGTTGTTTATAAAAGTATTTATAAATGCAAAGGCACAGTGATGATGCTGCAGAGCATGATCAAAAGGAAGGGCAGCACATAAAAAGGTAACACTGGCGGGGGACTTAGCTCGGTGGTCGAAGCACATGCCTGGCAATTGCAAGGACCTGGGCTTAATCCCAGTACCACACGTCATGCCAGCCTCAGAACCCGGGTGTGCCGTGCTGGCCAGCGAAACCAGGAGGCCTGGTGCACACCTGTAATCCCAGTGCTGGGGGGCTAAATCAAGAAGATCACTGTGAGTCTGAGCTGTGTAGCGAGACCATGTACCGAATTAATTAATTAATTAAGGATTTAAAAAATTAAAAGCATGACACGGTATTCTCCCTCTGCCTAATTCACCTCATCTGTCTCTTCCCAAAGTCAAACTGGAAGTTCAAGCTTTTTAATCTATCAGGACCTCGAGGCAGTCAGGACGGCATAATTAATGACATAATTATTAATTATGCCAATTAATGGCATAATTATGGCATAAAAAATAAAAAAATAAAATAAAAAGACCTCTTAAGAAAAGGGGACTCCTGAGCTATTGTTTAGAAATGATACAAAATTTCATTAAACAGAGTAGTAGGAATTGAACAATAGCGGCAGTATTCCATGAAATCATGTCCAAAATAGTTGTTTAGGTTACCAGATGTAAAAATTGGTTTAAAAAAAAAAAGAAAGAAAGAAAGAAAGAAAGGAAACAACAACAAAGAGACGATAAGAAATTAAAAAGCAAATGTATTGGGCTGCGGAGGTAGCTCTAGTGCCTGAGTTTGACCCCCAGAACCACAAAATGAGTAACTGAATTAAGGTATGGGAAGAACAGAAAAATATATGCCAAAGAAAGGGAATGGCTGTTTGAAACACCCTCAGATTATGGATTATGAGATTAATTCTCACTTACACTTTGATGGTTTATAGTGTCCATCTGTTAATACGCTTACGTTCAAAGGGGGCGTAAGTCACACAAAGAAATAACAGCATTAAAATAAATAGTAATCACGTTGAATATCAGCTCCAGCTTTTACGTATGGTTTCTTCACCACAGACAGACCACGGTGTTTGGTTCTAAACAGGTCCACGAGAATGTATGCGTTCATGAGCCGGCCGCCCTATCTCGGTCCGTATGCCTAGAGGATCCCTACCCGCTCCTCATGTCCTGCTGAAAAATCGTAGTCAGAATTAGGAAAACTTGAAGAGGTACCTGGACAGGAAGTCCTTTTCAATGTGTGTCAGCAGCTGTGTTTTGGGAAGGGCAAAGAAATCACCTTCAATACAGTAATAATAATAAATACTACTACTACTAGTAATAATAATAATAAAAGTAGGGGTTACTTTCAACAAAAGAACGCAGTAGTAAATCTGGGGATGATGTAAATCTGTCCCTTTCAGTCTTCTCTTTACTCCCAGTTGAACTGAACACCACGAACCTCTAGTAGAGATCGGAGATTTTGCCAAATGCCCTGGAACTCACAGGCCGCTTGCCCTGCAGCCAGAAAAGACTTTTCCGGAGCCGGTCAAATAGCTCAGTGGATTAAAACACCCGCTTAGGCAGAAGCAACGGCCGGGGTTCGATTCCTAGCGTGCGGTGCCAGCCCCACCCCCAGAGCAAGCTGAGATGGAGATTGAGATTGGGCTGGTGGCCTGCGTGCCTGTAATCCCAGCGCTTGGGAGGCTGCAAACCGGCAGATCACTGCGAGTCTGATCTGTTTAGTGAGACCTATAGACACTGTCCTAAACACACAAAAACAAAAACTTTTCCAGGCTATCTCTCCATGATAAGATGGAGAAAGCAAAGGGGTCTTGGGGTGGAATCATTTTGCAATTCTCTGCTCTTTATTTTATTTTATGTTGCCTTGTGCTTGGGATGTGTAGCAATACTTTTCATCCTGGAGACCGAAGAAAAGCTTACCCACGGTGATGCTTTTGACTTGCCCTCGGTCGCTAAATCTCTCAGCCCTCCCAGCCACATATACCCTTCATTTCATTTCTGCATCTGCCTCCCTATTTTATATCATCTCTCTTTTATTTTATCCTTTAATTATGTATACATATATATTTTTAAGTTTGATTACATTAGGGAAGTCGTGGGATACTTAACATTCTGTATCTGATTTTTTTTTTTTTTACTAAGCTTTAGGGTCTCACGATCCATCCGGTGCCTGACAAATGATATAAATTTATACTTCTTGGTGGGGGAAAAATATATGTATAATTCTTGCTGTTCTTTGCTAGACAGAAGACCATGGAAAGACAGATTGAAAAATAAGCATATATTCTTTTTTTTATATGTATTTTAGTACAGGGTGTGCAGGCTCTCACTACTAGATCGGACTCATAGTGATCTTCCTGTGTTCAACCTCCCAAACGCTTGGATTACAGGCATGCACCACCATGCCCAGTCTCAATCCCTATTTTAGTGCACCCTGGGGGCCGGGCCGGCACAGCATGCCAGGGATTGAACCCTGGTCCTTGCACTTTGCCTAAGCAGGCACTTTAGTCCACTGAGCTATTTAGTAGGCCCAATAAGGATATTTTGTTATCTTTACTTTTTATTCTTCCATTTTTTAGCCTGGGTGTGTTGTACTTAATGCATACATCGGTGGGAGCCAAAAACGAAAATAGTTGGGGCAACATTGGCAGCGAGCCCAGATGTGAATTCAGAATGACTGTGTGACCCTCCCCATCAGAAGCGTTCCCACTTAGGTTCTTAGCTCTATCGGTGAAAACATGTCCCACGATTACGGAGCAATTTGGACTTTGAAGTTTAAGTGTTAATATTGGAAAAAAATATTTAAAATTTTGACCATTCGCAGGCAGCACAAGGTCAGGGTCGATTCTTCATGGGTTGCTATGGAATACGAATTGTGCATAATTCATGAATGATATCAGGCAAGAGAGCCAGAGCAAGCGGTTCCCAAGGTCCCCACACGTGAACAAGTGCCTGAGCTCCTTACAAGTATATCCTTTAATTAAAAATATTTCTTTCAAAAAAAAAAAAAAGCTGAGTCAGTGAATTCTTTGAGGGTCAGGGGAGATGGCTCAGTGGAATAAGCGCTTGCCTGGCAAGCGCAAGGGCCTGCGTTCAATCCCCGGTTCCACCAAAAAAAAAAAAAAAAAAAAAAAAAATGCTGAGACAAAAATATCTCTTTCTTTTCCTTGATAGGAGCAAAGTCGTCACTCACTATACAAATCATTTAAACATTCACAGCTGTTTCTGACAAACTGTTGAGGAATTAAGTTGTGAGTTAGCAAATCTGAAAGAACTTGAGAGAAAAAGCAAAAGCAACAAAATGAACACAAAGCAATCTGTGTGTAACTTGAACATTTCTTGCAAGTGAGAGAAGAAAAGAAATAACATCTTTCTATGCAAATGAAAACATGCCAATAATTTCCAAATATCAGTGTGTCACACCAAATGAGCGAATTTATATATATATAATATATATACATATATAATTTATATAAAAATAAGTTACATATATATGTAATTTATTTTTTGTATTTAGGACAAGGTGTACAGCGCGTATGGGATCTCACTACATGGATCAGACTTGTAGTGATCCTCCTGTTTACAACCTCCCAAGAGCTGGGATTACAAGCACACGCCACCAGGCCCAGTCTCAATCTCAGTCTCAGCACGCCCCAGAGGTGGGGCCAGTGTAGCAGGTCTGGGAATGGAACTCCCAGCCCCTGTGTCTGCCTAAGCAGGTGCTTTAATTTGCTGAGCCATTTAGCCAGCCCTTACATATGTAATTTATTATAAAAATGCACAATATTTTACAATGTTCATTGGATTAATTGGATTAGTTTGGCTTTTTTTTTTTCTGATACTGGGGATTGAACTAAGGACCCTGTGCTTGCCACGCAAGCACTTATTCTACTAAACTATCTTTCAGGTCCTGGATTAGATTTTTGTTTTAACTTATAGGCTTCTTCTGCAGTATAGAACCTAATTACAATACAACATGTGTGCAGTGTATTTCAGATGCCTTTGTTATTACCCCTTCACTAGGTAATGGCTTATACTAGGAAAGAACAAATCACACTGTGTAGGAATCATTAGTTTATTGTGATTTATTTAATTGCACTTTGCCAACCACGGCATAGAGTGCCTGACTATCTAGTAGGCTCATACGCTTACTGGAAAGGCCTGCAGCACTTGACCCAGCGGCTACCTACATCCGCAGGCACTGGGAACTTTGCTCTAATAAACTACATTAGTTTCATTAATTAACTTCAGTGGATTGGAAACATTCTCAGCTAACTAGGGAAAATGAACTTGGTTGGGTTCAGTAGAATTTACAAGTTACTCTTGTGTTTTGGGAGAAATAGTAGTGGTCTCAGTTAGTCCTCCCTCATTGTTGGCTCCCAAAATGAAGGAAGGAAAGGTTTATTTAGCTCACAGTTATTGGACGTTTCAGTCCACACTCGGCAGGCTCCAAGGCTGAGCGGCACACGGCAGAGGGCAGCAGCGCATGGAGGCAGCAAACAGCAAAACGGCAGGAGCAAAAGGGGGGAGCAACAGCAACAATGGCAACAGACAGCAAGTCTGTATCCCTTGGGCTGCATTCAGGGCATCTGCCCCAGGCCAGATGTAGTACTGACACCCATAATCCCAGCAGCACCCACACCCATAATCCCAGCAGCACTCACACCCATAATCCCAGTGGATCATGAGGTAATCACAAACTCTAGACGTCCACCCCTTGACTGCATGAGGCTTTGAGGAGACAACTGGACACAAACTGTACAGTAGAGAGAAAAAAATTTTCCTAGGAAAGTTCAGTAATAGAACATCACAAACAAGACCTATCAAAGTTAGAAGAGAAAATGAAAAATAAAAAAAAAACACACACAATTGCATTTTGGATTCTTTTGCACTGATGGGCTATTAAGGACGAATTTCAAACTATTTTAAATCAAGTAATCTTGTGTAGAATCATGATATCGATATATATGACCAGGGCAGGATGATATAAATGAGTTTTTCCTTCTGTAAGCATGGATTGTGATTGTTTGCGGTGAATACAATTTAGTTTTTTCTTTTTGGGCTCAGGGAGTTGTACGCTACATCTCCAGTCCTATGCAGTGAAAATTAAATGCCTGCTCATTATGGGAGGAGCATGCAGGAAAAACGATTTTAAGCTCCAGAAATGAAATTGTGTGCAGATACAAAAATAATCTCCTTTATCTTCACTGAGTCTCAGAAGTTAAAATATCATCATTTGAGGGTGAAGACGTTGACTCCTGACAAGCGAGTTTTTAAAACAAATTATACACATTCACTCTCCAAATCAAAGTTGATGCATGAGATAAGACAAACTGGCATTGTTTGCTTTTAAAATAACAGTTTTCTAGAAAGGATGATTGCAGTTATCACAAAGGGAAATGGTTGATGGACTCGTTATTGCTGTACCACTGACAAGATGCTTCAGTCGCGTGACCCACAGATACTTTCCGAGTTCAAGTCCATCGAGTCCGTCAAGTGTGCAATGAGGTTAATTCTGTGTGGTTATGAGTGTGTGCATTTCAGATATTAGATTTCCATTTCAGGTTGAAAGAAGTCGAGTCATTTTTCATGAACTGCATGGTGGGTGTTGGGAGAGAGGTTGATGTTTTTCTTTGTTTTTTTTTATAGCCTGTTAGTATAAATGATATAGCTCATTTGATTCATGAAAAGATCAGGACTGTTTTGTGGCTCATTTCTTTATTTCTTTATTTATGTTTTTGCAGAACTGGGGATTGAACTCAAACCCTTGCACTGGCCAGGGAAGCCCTTATTGCACTGAGCCATCTCCTCGGCCTGTGGCTCATTTCTTTACAAGGGAGGGGATGGGCAACACAGAGACAGAGAACAGGGATGGATTATCCGACGAGAAAGAGGCCGAAAGAGGTGCTTCAGTAGCAGGAGTTGCTGATGCTCAGATCCAAGGGCCTGTGTTGGAGAAGGCCTTTCTGATGCACACGCTCACAGGATAAGTTGTCCTCGGTATCCTGCACAGCCCCAAGGGAGGGAAAGCAACAGGGTTTTCAGTACAAAGTTTCAATCCACTGTTCCCACGCCACCAATGACCAGTGGAGAAGCATTCACCCGCCCAAGGAAGAGAAGGCGAAGGGTTAGGCTGCATCAGGTGACTGTCCCAAGGAAGGGTTAGAAATCAGGCACCACGTTAATGGAAATCCTTTCTACTCTGTCTTCTATGAAATGCAGTGAATACAGACCATTTAAGAAGTCTGTAAAACTGACAGAGGTAAAGGACGTCTCGGAGAAAACCATGCCACAAAAACAGAGCTGTTGTGCTTCTTACTTCAATGTAAAAAAACGTGGCTGAAGTGGAAAGAGATTTGTGTGGATCATTCATTCAGATTGTTTATTTTATTTTAGCTCCACTCTAGGGCCAGGCGTGTCTGTAATCCCAGCACTGGGGAGGCTGGGGCAGGAGGATCACTTCGAGCGCGAGACCGGCCTGGGCTACGAAAAAAGTTCAACACCAGCCTTAACCGTATAGCGAGACCCTGACTCAAAAGGACTAAATAAATAACAATAGAAAAATATTTAAGAATATGGAACTACTGTGGTAATCTTGCTTCGTTTTCTGCCTGTTCATTTCTTCCTTCTCCCTTGGTTTCATGGGCCAGGGAGATGGCTCAGCGGTATAAGAGCCGACCTTATGTGGGAAATTTTCCGTGTAAGATGTTGTGTCCTGGGAGAATAGCCAAACCATCAATACAGATCCTGAGACATTAGAATGTTAACTTCTTTTCTTGCTGTAGTTTAAATATTTAATAGCAAACATGCTCACCAGAAAGGTGATAGAGTATATATCCTAGATTACGGCGTTGGATTACAGCACGGAGAAATGAGTGACAAGGGTCACAGTTCAATTGAATCCATGGGTTTATTCACAACAAGAAGAACTTTAGTGATTCTGGGGGTAAATCAGGTGTCTTACATGGAAAAATTTCATAAGATTTACTGAATGTGTTTGTAGCTTAAACACAGGTGCGATTCTGGGTGTACCGTAAATGTCAGTGTGTGCTTTGAAGTCCTACGGTAAATTTGGGGGCAGGATGGGGCAGAGTTACTGTTAGATTGTGAAAAACGTCCAAGCAGAAATAAGTCAGTAGGGCTGGTGAGATAGATCAGCAGAGTAAGCTCCTGCTGAGGTAGGTGCAGGGGCAGGGCTTGATCACGGATACCATGTTCCCAGCCACGCTGAGCCAGCCACCAAGACCGGGCTTGGCGGTGCACGCCTGTCATCCCAGCGCTGGGGAGGCTGAAACCAGAGGATCACTAAGAGTACAAGCTGCTTAGTAGTGAGACCGTGTAAAAAATAAATAAAAGAAAGAAAGAAAAAATATGTATATACAAAAAATGATCAACACGTATAGTGAATACTAAGATAAAATTTACAATAAAAACACACTACCATTAATCTCTGTCATTATTGTTTGTGTCTAGATGTTACCTCCAGGCCTCAAGCAATCATGTTGCAGGATTCTAGTGCTTGTAATTGATTCGCAATCCAGTGCTGGGATTATGGGTGTGAGAAATCCTGCCCTGGAGACTGGTAATCTGAATGCAATATGAAGGAAGGAAAAAGCTTGCTGTCCACTGCTCCTGCCTTTTGCTTTTGCTGTCTTGCTGTTTCCTGCTGCCCTCTGCCATGTGCCGCTCTGCCTTGGAGCCAGCTGAATATGGACCGAAACCTTCACTAACTCTGAGCTCAATAAACCTTTCTTACTTTCATTTCCTGAGCCAGGTATTTTGTCTCTGCAGTGAGAGAAAAGTACCCAAGACACCCTGAAAATCTCCCCTGCCACTCCGGGGTGCACTGACTCCATCATCTTTACCACCTTCTGCAGCAGCCCCCAAAATCCTCTTTGCTGAGTGACTTCATCAGGTATGCTGAAAATGCTGGAGGCAGCTGGAACCAGACACCAGCCCACATAGAGGTGGGCCCTAAACACCGGACGCTGGGTCCTCGCCCACCCTGTTCACCTGGTCTGGCACGGTATGACTTGAGGCTTTCGCTCTGGCATGGTATGACTTGAGGCTTTCGCTCTGGCACGGTATGACTTGAGGCTTTCGCTCTGGCACGGTATGACTTGAGGCTTTTGCTCAAAGTCAGAATTATCACAAAAAAGTTAAAGTATTCAGTTGATTCCGGACATCCTAGAATCTCTGCTGATCACTTGAAAGAATCATTTAACACATTTTTTTTTTTTACTTTTTTTTTCCCCCTTTTTAGTTTCTTATGCTTTTTTGTTGCTATTGTGGTTTTTAACTAATTTCGCACGTTTATATCTGGTAACTTAAAGAACTAATTTGAAGATAATATCATGCAATACAGCAAGCATTGACGAACTATTACTTTGTTTAGTGAAATTTTGTATTGTTTCTAACTATATAGTATTCCTTAAAAAAAAAAAGAAACAATAACAAAAAATATATTGAATACTCAGGAAAGAGGAGACCAGAGATGCTTCGAAAAGTGGCACAAAGATGGGATGTGTGTGGATTTCTATTTTAAATATTAATTTCTTTTATTCATATACTCAGTTACTTACTATTCTTTCTAGGACAACACCAATTTATTTATATATTTCAAGTATTTTGTCGATGATAAGAAGATCCGGAATGTTGGCATCAGATATGCAGAAAAAGGACTCTTTTCTCTGTAAGTAGAATTTCTTCTTTCTTTTCCAAAAATACTTATTTATTTATTTATTTGGTACAGGGTCTCTCTGTGCAGCTTGGACTCATAGTGATCTTCCTGCCTCAGCCTCCTCAGCTCTAGGATTATATGCATGTGCCACCGTGCCCAGTTTTGGGGCCGGCACAGTGTGCTGGGGTCCTGGGGCTGGCACAGCACGTGGTACCGGGGATCGAGCCTGGGTCCGTGAGCTTGCCAGACAGGTGGTTAGACTGCTGAGCTATCTCCTCAGCCCTCTTTCTTGAGCTCACAGAATACCTGACTTCTTGTTTACCTTTTCCTTCCTGTCTTAATGTACCTCCATATGTAAACTATTCAGGAATTTGATTTCAAGTGCATAAATATGTATCTTTGAAGAAAGTATTCTAATCTGAAATGTCACAATTATTACTCATATGCAACTATCTGGAACATGGAGTAGATGATAGAAAATTTTCATTTCTGTTCAGTGTTATACTTTGCTGAGGGACAGGAGAGGGGAAACATGACCTATAATGAAACAGCTGAGATTTCAATGATGCCATGGAAAATGTCTTTGTTGAAGACTTCGATTCTAAGGCTCGATCGTCATGAATAATTTTTTGTTTGTTTGCTTTGGCCTGTTCTTCCAAGATAGCTCCGCCAGGCATTGAATTGACTTTGTAGCAAAGGCTGTTTGGGAGCTCACCAAAATCCTCCTGCCTCAGCGTCCTGAGTCCTGGGATTACAGACGTGTGCCACCATGCCTGGAAAGAACATTTGTTTTAAAACATAGTTTTTACTGATATTGGAAAGCATGTGGATTATTATTTATTCAAGGAATATTCCTGTGCTTCTGAGCCTTGAGGGTTGCAATCTAGTAGAAGACAGCATTGAAAAGGGCAAATATAAAAATTTTAGAGAATCCACTCCTGCGGATGTTTCAGTTCTTAGGCGTCGACATGCTGTCCCAATGGTTCCTAGCGCTCTGTTTATGAGCCTTTCGGAGGAAAAGGCAGGTGAAAACTCACATGAAGGAAAGCAGCAGACAGAAATTGGAGGGAAGATGTTAGGTGGAAATTTGGTGCTCAGAATTTCAAAGTCTACATCTGCTTACACGGCACTGATTTCAAGAAAAACGGTAGCCTCAAATGCTTGCATCAGTATCCAGGCATCATTTTCTGAGGTGAACATGTATCAACTAAAAATGGAAAATGTACTTGCCCAATGGCAGAACCTTAGCATCATATCCACGCTCTACACAGAGCAGGTTAAGTACAAGTTTCAAGTGACAGCTGTACAAAATGCTGCAGAGTTGTGGAATTATTGAATCAACAACGCAGAAACACAAGGAAGTTAAGTGAGCATTAACAACTATTTTATTTATTTATTTATTTATTTATTTTTATTTATTTTTATTTTTTGGCAGAACCGGGGATTGAATTCGGGCCTTTGCACTTGCCAGGGAAGTGCTTATTCCACTGAGCCATCTCCCCGGCCCCTAACAACTATTTTATAATTTTGGGGGTTAGCCAAATGCATGCAATACATCTGAGTAATTTTTACTAAAGGAAACTATCACATTTTTGATGAGATACACAGGGTCTCTGGTGTTTTTCTAGGGGAGCTTATCCTACTTGTATGCATATAATTAAGCAAGTCTCAATGAAGATCTATTCTAATCCCAACATTAAAAAATGCAAAAAATCTGGAGACACTAAAATAACCAATTGTCTCAAAGTGTTGGTCAAAGATGATACAGGGATGGAAAAAACAAACATAAAAGAGTATCAGGGAGTCAAAGAGTTGTGTTTTGTTCAATCTTCCTACCATTGAGACAATAAGGGGATTGTACAGTTGTACAATCTGGTATGTATGACCAAGTGATGGCTGTTATCATTCCGCATTTTCAATACTCTCCCACAATTAGACATCACAAGGTATGAGTCCCTCAAGTAGCAGGTGGTGAGTGTACAAAGGTGTATTAATGTGCTTCAGGATGATAGCTCAGTGGCTTGGCACCAGGTCCTGAGCTCAATCCCTGGTACACACCCCCTTCCAAAAAAAATAAGAACAATGATAGCAAAGATCCAATGCTAATGTGAGCTTTTAAACATAAACAGGTGAGGAAGAGAGAGTTTACCCAGACTTGTGTTTTCTCCTCAATTCTTCTATGATACTCTTATTTCTAGAAAACAGCCTTTTAATTTGAAAGCAACTATTGAAATTCTAAATTACACTTGTAGATTTTTTTTTTTTTTTTTAATTCTGTTGAATTTAAATCAGCCAGTCACAACAGAGAATCTAATGCCTGGCCACTTTCTTTCTTTCTTTCTTTTTTTTTTTTTTTAATTTTTTTAAAGAGAATAAAAATAGTAATAAAGAACAAAAACAGGGGAGATGGTTCAGTAGAATAAGCGCTTGCCTGGCTAGCGCAAGGGCCTGAGTTCAATCCATGGTTCCAAAATAAATAAATAAATAAATGAAATTTTTTTAAAAAAAGAACAAAAACAATACAGAATTTATCTAAACAAAATGAAAGAAATTCAGCAGTGGTTGCCCTACCATATATTATTGTCTTCAAATAGTTGGTCAGATTACCAGGTATCAACATGTAGAATGTGTCATTAAATATTAAATAATAGAACAAAACTAAGCATTAACTGTTGCTTTTGAAATCCAAAGAAAGAATTCAGAAATGTAATGTAGACTCTTAAGTTTTGATTAAGGTTCATCTTCTAGTAGCAGATTTAGTTAAAAAAAAAAAAGTAAAAAGCAAAATGGAAAGAGATGTAGAATATTTTTGTGAAATAATTTGGTGATACACACACATATTTGCACATATACTACTTTATCATGACTTAATAAATGTAAAGCCAAATTATAATTTATAATCTGGTAAAGATTAAAAATGCTGACAAAGTTGCTATTTATTTGTGGTATTTGTCTGGAGTCAAAATAAATTATGCTCATTTTTTTCCCAAATAATTTACAATGAAATATTTTTTTAATTGAGTCATTTTATGCCTTTGTTTATTTCGTTTATCTTCTTCCTATAATGGTCTCAGTGATATTAAAAAAAAAGGAAACTAAAAATATGGCAAGAGGCTTTGTTTATGATGATGAAATAACAGTTTGCATCAGACTTGTACTCTGTTTTCAATAAAAATTAAAATTAAAAATAATATATATAGGCAGTGGAAGGGGAAAGAAAACAGCTGGCAGGCTGTTTGCAGGCAGACCAACGCAGGTGCAATTCTAATGTCTGGCCGAGAA